>NC_039364.1:100107387-100426105 GCF_003573695.1 Papaver somniferum | reverse complement strand
GAACCTTGGATTACCAACTCCATCAGCTAACACATCTTCGCTGCCATCTTCCGTCAATTATCAACAACATTATTCTCCGACAACCTCCAGTTCCATTACTGCCATCAACAACATCATGTCAATATCTTCATATACTCGTCTTCAGCCAACAATACCGCCCTGAGCTCCAACTTCTCCTTAATATCCCTTATCATCATCTCTACCAAGCTCCAGCTCTCCATCATCAATGGTTACTACTTTACGTCACTGCCATCATCAGCTCATCACCAACAACGACGAGAATCACAAACTACTATAACGACTCAACTCAATTTTAATCACTTCAACCACCATCTTACCTCGTAACCCTGAACGACGCAGCTAGTCGTCTTCAGTTCTCTTTTTATATCAACAACAATCACCACCTTCCATATAAGGAATTCAATGGCGTCAAGCTATTTCCAGTTCTTCATTCATCATCTCGAGACTAAGAAGCATCTCCTTAAGCTCATACAAACCAAACAGCATCATCTCTTTTTAGTCCAAGTTGCAGCAACATACTATCGTCATCTTCTCATTAACAACAGCAACACTGCCATGTTTCTACACATTGCAGCTTCATCTTCCATCACCGAAAACCAACTACCAGCCAATCGAAGTTGTTAGTACTGTGAACTTCTGAACCTTGGCCTCAACATCAGCATCCATATCTCTCCATCGAACTAACAACAAACATGATCGCTGGAAATCAAATCTAGGGCAGCAACATCTTTTTCTTCTTTATAAAATTCTCAATCTTGCTCCAAGTTCTTCTTCTCCATCTCGAGATTGAAATATCACCAACATATATATTTTGTTTTTTAAAAAAAACTTCGTCTCGAACCCTAACCTTCAACTGCAGCCAGTATCGCCTTTTTGCAACTGGTTGTATCTGACGCCTTCTTCCCAGCAAAAAACAAACCTCAAACATCTCCAACTTGTTTACCACAACTTCTGGAACGCTGATGAAGACAAACACGAACTTTGCGCAACTTCTCTTTTAACAAAATTCAATTCTTTCTCTGTTTAGGAAAGACACAACTTGTGTAACAACAACAAAAACTAGAACAACATCGAACCTGAACTGTATGATCCCTAACGACAGCAACATGGCTTAAAAAACCTAACACCTCTTTCTTCTTTCTTTAATCAAACGCAACTTCAAGACTAATTCTTTCTCTCCTTCTCCTCTCCCTTCCTCTTACCTTGCTCTGATACCAAATGTAGGATCGAGCAAAAGAGAGGAGAGCACACGCGGAAGCAATAAAAGACTACATTGATAATCAGTTTGGTGTACATTCTCTCATGGCTTAACATCCTACTTATAGTCTCACAAACTTGACCATCACTCAAAGTACTTTCCTAATAAAAACAAACTCTAAATAAAGCACACATTCCTAACATAAAACAAACTCTAAATAGAACTCTTATATAACTCTCTAGAACTCAAAATACCATATCTTGGTTTAACTTCCAACACCTTGTTTCTGACACCAACATAAAACCCATTAGTTTTATTCTGCTCAAAACCCAAGTCTTCATTTCTTCTTAATCAGTAGTACCCATCGAGCTCAATCAACAGATTCCAACAAATCTCACCACTGAACTTCAACTCAAACAAAACCTCATACCCATCTCTGTATCTGAGCTTCTCAACCCTTCTCCTCCATCACAAATCACTCCGGACTACTTCACTTATCTTAAATCCCATTTGAATTCGAATCTCAGATCCCCTTTCTTGCGATTTGAATCTTCTTTCAATTTCATACTCAGATCGAAACCTATCTCAGAACAACAGCACCATCTCTTCAACATCGTCATCACCATATCTGCTATTAATCTTTATCTTCTATCAATTTCTCGATCTGGACTTGGTAACGGTTGATTTCTCCTTTTTGACTCAATTTAAATGATTTCTCCTTTTCGTTTGTATGACTCCAGAGTACCTATAAAACATAAAACACACGTAAAATGCATAATTTACAAGAAAAATAGCAAAGAAATCATAACCTATATATCGTAAATAGGGTGTATTCTACACCTGTCATACATCTGAAGCCGTATTACATATACTCGTACGTGTAGCGGAGTAGATATATATTGACTTACAAATTTGTGTGATACACATATTCGTATGCACAACATGGGAAGATATGTTTGATTTGTGATCCGGATAGGTATGCATATTCGTATGCTAACCATTTTGGAACTTTGATAAGGGAGCCGGGTTTAAGTATCCAAACCGGTATGCAGACCAATACAGTTATGTGTTCCTGGACCATTTTACTACCCAAACCAGTACGCCAACTGAAAAGGCTTGGTGAACTCCGGAACCAGTAAAGTCTCAAGGTTTCCAAACCGGTTCGCAAACTAAAAAAGTGCCGTCAACTCCGGAACTCAGTTTTGCACCTAAGTTTGCAAACCGGTACGTGAACTGAAAAAGTTCTGTCAACACCGGAACTTGGTTTTGCTCATAAGTTTGCAAATTGGTCATCATATCATGACTCAGCCGATTCACGAACGACTCATGTATTTGTACTTTGTGCATTTACCAACTATGTCGATTATGATTCAAGTACGATTAAATTATTTCTATGAGATAATGTGCATTTGATCAATTCTCTAAAAAGCACTAGACTTATTTGATCACATGATTGTGACTCAAGATTAATGTATTTGTGTTTATGAAAATGAGTATTAAGCTTTTAAGTTCAAACCGGCTAGTTTTGGCTAACCATGTTGAACATAATCTTTGTACACGGTTCGCTTACGATTTACCTAACCAGCGTGTATATATTGTTTATATGAATGAGTTTCAAAGTTTTCATCTAACCGTGAATATTGTTTGTTTGGTTCCAAAGCTATTTTAGCTTAAACCTAAAGCAACCTATGCTTTGATTGTCTATATAAGGGGAACTCTTGGCAACTGGGATCTTTCAATCCTGACACTACTTTTTGGTGTGTCCTAGTTGTATCTAGAGTCGTCCTCTCCAGAAACCATTTTAGAGTTTAGCAACCATCAAAGACTTCACTGGGATTCGTGAAGCCAAGTCCAGTTATCTTTTATCTTGATAACTTGAGTATCATGATCTTGTTCGATCATTGATTTATCACTTGAAAAAGATAGACCGAAATCACAAAGTTCTCTTCGTCTCAACTTTGTGATTCCGCAAGTTTTATACTTGTGAGGTGAATAATTATCCGGGCTGCACTTCAGGTTGCATAAATCCATATTTTGAGAATAGCTAGACTTTTGTCAAATTGCTATCGAATTCCGTCACCTTGATCTTACGTTTGATTTGATCATCCATTTCGATCGTAATCAGGAAATAAATTATATAGGCTTAGTATGTGGGAGGCAGATTTGGTTTAAAGTCTTCAACTGATTTGAAACAACTCTTAGTTGGTGTGATGTCATCTAAGGGAATCAATTGCGCGAAGTCCTGCTGGGATTCAACAGGCGTAAGGAGCACATTTGTACCTGAATCAGTGGGAGACTGAGTTCTGGCTCAACTACATTTCAGACCGAATTTAATTGGTCGTAGGCTAGTGTCTGTAGTGGCTTAATACAATTTGGTGTTCAATCTGTACTAGGTCCCTGAGTTTTTCTGCATTTGCGGTTTCCTCGTTAACAAAATTTCTGGTGTTTGTGTTGTTTCTTTTTCCGCATTATATTGTTTATCTTTATAATTGAAATATCACGGGTTGTGCATTGATCAATCAGAGTAGATACGTCTGACCTAGTTTGTTGGATACGACTTGATTGATCCTTGGATATTGGTCTTTGGTATCGTACAAGAACTCTCTTTGTAATTAAGTTCACATATTCAATTCTGTAAATGTTTCAATAACAAGAGAGAGAGAGAGAGAGAGAGAGAGAGATAACTCTAGACACTTTCCTTGATTGAGTTTTAAATCTCGGAGTTGTGTTGAGTTTATCCATACAGATTGCCTACAAAAAATTGGTGGTGTATTTTGGTACCCTCCAGTGTTTTCTGTTAGAGCATAGCTCGGTCGACCTCGCATGCGTTGCTATATCAAGCATGTTTGTCAATGTTAGTGATCAAAACTATGAGTCATGATTTCTAGTCTATTATAGCTAAGTCTCGGACTAGGATAGAAAAGTGTAGTTGAGCTCAAGGACTTCATGGCGATTCATCATACAACGACGAAGATCTACTCAAGAAACCGTGAAACTTCATCAAATAAAAAGGTATGTGGAGACTTGAACTTATCTATCACTCAAAAGTCTATCTATTCTATCCCATACTTCTTATGAGACAAAAAGTCGTATGCTATATAGACTGGATCATACACATTTGACATTTCGAGCTGAGTATTCACTACTTATCTTTTTCTCGAAATCGTGTGTTGGTAAAGCGTTTTTCTTTGGTCAAGTTTATCTTCACCTAGTGACGAAAGTCATGAAAAATTTCAATTACTTTGAGAATTGCTCTGACGTGAAACTGTCTGTGAATAACGGCTATATAACGTCCTCTGAGAATGTCTCAATGATTGGAATGAGAGTTTAGATTACATAACCATGTATTCCTTAATCTAAAGTTTTCAAACTTTGTTGATTGAGAGAAATCGGAGGAATTGGCTTTGCCAAGTCCGCGAACTGTCGGAATTTCTTATACCGAGAATTTCTGCTGGGATTCCAAATTCGTTCGTGAAGTTCAAGTCCGCGAACTGGCGGAAGTCTCTTTGCCGAGGTTTTCTGCTGAGTTTGGAAAACTCTGCCGATTGCCTTAAGTCCGCGAACCTGTTTGCGAACTTGAGTGGGTTATGATCTAAAGATGTGCTCTGAACATGAAACTTAAATTACTAAGGAATACTTTATGCACCGTGGCTATAAAGTTCATGAGCCGATTCATCGAATCGAATCATCTTTGTTTCAGTTGTGTCTTGTGTAGTTACATAAGATCTCATAGCAATTGAACAACTCTCCAACTAGTTATTTTGAGTCAATTGAACTAGTTATGGTGAAGAAGAACTAGGTTAATATGAATTTCTCATATGGTTAACCTTTTGGGTTACTATGTTGAACCAACATACACATACACGTTTAGGCACGGTTTTCACAAACCCAGTAAACGTCTACCCAAGTGTGTGTGACAAGCTAAGTTTTCGATCTAACGGTTGAGAAATATTAGCTTGAATCAAAATCAGGTTTTCATCTAACGGTGAATATGGATTGCTTTGTAACTAAGGCAAAACCCTGATTTGAAGGCTATATAAAGGAGACATCTAGCATTGTGCAAAACTAATCCCCACACGTCTGTGTGATACTAGTGCGCTCGCTAAAGTCGATTCTCCTTAACCTTTGGTTTTCTTCTCTAAAACCAGGTTAACGACTTAAAGACTTCATTGGGATTGTGAAGCCAGACCGATACTACTTTTATCGTAGTTGTGTGATCTGATATTGCATCTTTTATCGTACGAGTACAATCTATTGATTGGCTTGAGATCGTGAGAGTTCTCCGATGGGCAAGATAAAGAAGTAACAAACATCTTCGTCTCACTGTTTGTGATTCCTCGACAAACCGCTTGTATAGTCAAGAAGGATTGTTGAGAGGTGATTGATTAATCTAGGTTGTTCTTCTGGAATATAAGACCGGATTATCAATTGGTTCCTGTTCACCTTGATTTTATATCTTAAGACGGAATAAAACCTAGCGTTTTTCTGTGGAGACAGATTTATCCTTTGATAGACTTTTCTGTGTGAGACAGATTTGTTTATTATCAAGTCTGCGATTTTGGGTTGCAGCAACTCTTAGTTGTGGGTGAGATAAGCTAAGGGAATCAGTGCGCAGTATCCTGTTGGGATCAGAGGCGTAAAAGTACAACTGTACCTTGAATTAGTGGGAGACTGATTGGGATTCAACTATAGTCCAGTCTGAAGTTAGCTTTGAGTAGGCTAGTGTCTGTAGCGGCTTAATACAGTGTGTATTCAATCTGGACTAGGTCCCGGGGTTTTTCTGCATTTGTGGTTTCCTCGTTAACAAAACTTCTGGTGTCTGTGTTATTTCTTTTCCGCATTATATTTTATATAATTGAAATAATACAGGTTGTGCGTTAAGATCATCAATTGGAAAT
The DNA here is from genome assembly GCF_003573695.1 of Papaver somniferum. NCBI lineage: Eukaryota > Viridiplantae > Streptophyta > Magnoliopsida > Ranunculales > Papaveraceae > Papaver > Papaver somniferum. The sequence continues at coordinate 100,419,988 of NC_039364.1, read as the reverse complement.
CCAACCTTTGGTTGTTGATTGATATTGATTGATCCTTGGATATTGGTCTTTGGTACCGTCCAAGTTATTCCTTGTATTTGATAAAGACTCGCTATTTTTTTTTAGCTTGAGTAAAAATCAAATCAAGAGAGAGATATTAACTCCTTGAGATACTTTAATCTCGATTGAGTCTGACTCTCTAGTTGATTCTCTAGCAAAGTATTTCGGAGTTAGTCCATACAGATTGCTAAGCGAAATATTGGGTGGTGTTGTTAGACCCCGCCTTTTCATTTTCAATAAAGAATTTCATTTCACGTTATCAAAAGCTTTTTACATATCTATTTTACATAGATTACGAATTTCGGTCTTCATTCTACTTTGAATGCATTCACTAGCTACCATCGTTCCATCCAAAATTTGTTTATCCTTAACAAAAGCACCTTGGTAATGAGACACTATCTTAGGTATCACAATCTTTAATCTGTTCGCCAAAAGATTTGGTAAAATCTTGTAAGCACTACCCGATAAGCATAAAGTCCTGAAATCTCTTGCAATATAAAAGTCTTCTTTCTTAGGTACTAAATCCATAAAAGAACAATTGAGCCTCCAATACCAAGATCCATATATGTAGAACTCCTTCATAATCTTCAAGAAATCACCCTTTATAATACGAAAACATGCTTTATAGAACTCCATAGAAAACCACAATGTTTTATAGCATTGAGCATTGAGATTTGTAAACACCACAATGTTTTATAGCATTGAGCATTTCCTCTTCAGAAAAGTCTCTCTCCATCCGACTTCTATTTTCCTTAGCTATTTTAGGAAACTGCAAGTTATCAAGAGAGAAAGAAATGTCTTTTTTTTTCTTCCAGTAAACAAGTTCTCATAATAGCTCCCCAACTCTAATTTTATTCTCTCTTGATCAAAACAAACTTCTCCTCCAATTTCCAGTTTCACAATAGTATTTTTATTTCTCCTTCCACTTGCAACTTTATAGAAATAAGAAGTATTATCATCACCCCATTTAAAATTATTTTGTTTAGCCCTATTAAACCAGTTTCTAGCTTCAATAGCTTTAATGTTCTTCAAAATTATAGCTACAGACACTCTATCTTCAAGTTGAGCATAATTCAAAGGAGCAACCTCCTCAAACAAATCTAATTGCCCAATTTTCTCAAGTTTTGTTTTCTTCCTATTAATACCATTTGATTCTTCTATACTCCAGTTCTTCGGAAAATGCTTTAAAGTTTGTAACTTCTTTAAGAATACAAAACTATGTTTCCCCTGGAAATCCGTCATACCCCACCATTCTTGCACCTTCCTAATAAAGTATTTGTGAAAGACTTAACTATTCTCAAACTTGAAATGAGGTTTGCAATGCACCATATGTTAGGTTACAATCATAATGGTCTTATGATCAGAAGTACCTCTAGTCAGAGCCACTTGGATAGCTTCATAAAATTTGTCATCTAAATCCATAGAGGAAATCTAGGTCAATATAGGACGACTCGAGCAATCAACTTGGACACAAAAGTGTTCGGATTGAATTTCCCAGTTGAATGGGTCTCTCAATTTGTATATTTTCAAGACTAAGGTTTGCTTAAAATTCAAGCTAAGATAACTTGAGATTCAAGCAAACACTTCCTCTTTTTAGATGAAACTCTTGTTAGGGTTTCAAGTAAGCATGTGAGAAGTTTGTCTTGAAGTCACATAAAAAAATATATACTATGGTATGGGTACTAGAAATCGTGTACAATGATAGTTCTTGGAAAATATACCTTTTGAACTTGTAAGCAATATTGTGTTCATTAACACTTAAGAATTGAATCATGATCAAAGATTTCTTAGAGGTTTTTATGAGAGTCATAGCAATGCTAAGCATCTTCTAATACGTACTAGGTAGGTTTCTAAAATGGTTCGTGAACCGTTGGCCAGTTCGTGAATTTAGGGCGATACGGTTCGTGAACCGTCCATCTATTCCCGAAGATGTCTACGGTTCGTGAACTGGGTTCATGAACTGTTGGCTATTTCACAAATTCAGATCACCATAGTACGTGAACTTTCCCATTCAGACATCTACGGTTCGCGAACCTACTTATATTCTGGACCTTCAGATATCCATGGTTTATGAAATGGTTCACCAACCTACCCTGAGTCCAGATTTCAGGAGTTCTGATTAACTTTCTTTTTATGTTGTAACATTCCCACTAGCCATATATATAAATACCATTGCTTGGGCACTTTTCAAATGATCCATATGACACAAAAATAGTTCTTGAACAATAAATTGTTAATGATATTATGTTTTTGTATGACAATCGTTTAGTAGAGTGATTTTTCATTATAATAAATCTCTATTTGAGTATTCTAATAAGTTTTTATTGCTAAGGAACTTTAACAACAAAGGTGCTGAACGAACACATGTAGAACCATAGAAGAACTTGAAGTACGAAGAATTAATGTCGATGTTCAAGAACCAAGGAAATCAAGCATGATGGATTTTGAGAGGAAATATCAGTTTATCTTGACTACATTTGTATTGATAGTTCTTGAAAAAGAGGGGGTACAACAACCAGACCGATACTACTTTTATCGTAGTTGTGTGACCTGATCTTGCATCTTCTATCGTACGAGTACAATCTATTGATTGGCTTGAGATCGTGAGAGTTCTCTGATAGGCAAGATAAAGAAGTCACAAACATCTTCGTCTCACTGTTTGTGATTCCTCGACAAACGCTTGTGTAGTTAAGAAGGATTGTTGAGAGGTGATTGATTAATCTAGGCTGTTCTTCGGGAATATAAGACCGGATTATCAATTGGTTCCTGTTCACCTTGATTTTATATCTTAAGACGGAACAAAACCTAGGGTTTTTCTGTGGGAGACAGATTTATCCTTTGATAGACTTTTCTGTGTGAGACAGATTTGTTTATTATCAAGTCTGCGATTTTGGGTTGCAGCAACTCTTAGTTGTGGGTGAGATCAGCTAAGGGAATCAAGTGCGCAGTATCCTGCTGGGATCAGAGGCGTAGGAGTACAACTGTACCTTGAATTAGTGGGAGACTGATTGGGGTTCAACTATAGTCCAATCCGAAATTAGCTTGGAGTAGGCTAGTGTCTGTAGCGTCTTAATACAGTGTGTATTCAATCTGGACTAGGTCCCGGGGTTTTCTATATTTGCGGTTTCCTCGTTAACAAGACTTCTGGTGTCTGTGTTATTTCTTTTCCGCATTATATTTTATATAATTGAAATAATACATGTTGTGCGTTAAGATCATCAATTGGAAATCCAACCTTTGGTTGTTAATTGATATTGATTGATCTTTAGATATTGGTCTTTGGTACCGTCCAAGTTATTCCTTGTATTTGATAAAGACTCGCTATTGTTTTTAGCTTGAGTAAAAATAAAATCAAGAGAGAGATATTAACTCCTTGAGATACTTTAATCTAGATTGAGTCTGACTGTCTAGTTGATTCTCTAGCAAAGTATTTCGGAGTTAGTCCATACGGATTGCTAAGCGAAATATTGGGTGGTGTTGTTAGACCCCCGCTTTTTCAATTGGTATCAGAGCAGGTAAACACGTTTAAGACCTAACAAGTCCGTGTTTGTAGCGATCTGACTCTATGGACAGAGGTGTTATCTCTATTAACGTACCACCAATCTTCGATGACTCCAATTACTTATGGTGGAAAATTGTTATGCGAGCTTTTCTTCAATCGCGTGACTTTCAATCATGGGTATATGTGGTTAATGGCTATGATTCTCCCGTTGCGGCAGTTGGTGATGTAAACGTTCCCAAACCTATTGGTGAATACACCATTGTTGAGATAACTATTGCAAAGAAAAATTCCGACGGTTTGAATGCTATCATACATGCCATTACCCCAAATCTTCAGCATCATGTGACAAAATTCACTAGATCTAAAGATGCTTGGGATATCTTAGAAACCGTATTTGAAGGCAACTCCAGTGAAAAGGATGCTAGGCTTCAAAACCTTAATTACGAGTGGGAGAACCTTCTTATGGAAGATGAAGAAACATTTGATGAGTTTAATCACAAAGTGTCTGAAATTGTTAATGCATCTTTTTGTAGATGGTGGATTTTCGACAAGGGCTAAAATCGTAAACTCATAATTATACGAAGCTCTGATCCAGCAATCAGACGTGAGTATCGAGACACTGGTCTCTCATCGAATTCTCAATGGAGAGTACTTTCTCTCAGAGTACATGTAGATATGTAGTCTCACGACTGGACAACGTCATATCTCATGAACACGGAATACTTTCAGTGATTATTTCTACATAGTATCACGAGATGGACGGCTCCTAGACAGCTTGCTCTGCTAGTATAGAGCGATAACGTCTTCAGGAACAAACAACGAGTTTACCCTGACTATATAAAGTATATGACTTACCGACAAGCTCATATCGGGATAATTAATGCTCCTAGACAGCTTGCTCTGCTAGTATAGAGCCAAAAAGTTAATTATTCCTAATTAAGATTAATTATGTCGTGACATTCACTACTGAATTCCCAGAATAATCTATTATTGCTCCTATTCCATGGTCGAATCCACGACTGGTCCCATGGAATGGCAATAACAATTGCTCCTATTCCATGGTCGAATCCACGACTGGTCCCATGGAATGGCAATAACAATTGTTCTGATTCTATGATCGAATCACGGCTTGATCTCATAGAATAGCAATAACTATATTATCTCATTACTATGATTTCATGATCGAATCCACAACTGGTCTCATAAATGGTAATAGATAAATCTTAATTACTCTGATTCTATGGTCGAATCTACGATCCCATGGAATGGTAATGCTCACTTTATTATTCTGAATTCATAGTCGAAACCTCAGCCGATCCAATGAATTAATAATAAACATCTTATTACTCAGTTTTGCGAATTATTCTTCACTGAATTCCACAATTAGTAATAAATAATCAACAACCGGGCGTCTGAGCTTCCTCTAAGTAAGCCCCGATTCAAATGGTGAAAGTGTATTCAACGACGATGCACTAATAGTCACTGTACGAACGAGTATTTCAAAATACAACGAAACGATGAACCTATGCAAAATAGGGAAGAAAATAATAAATAATTAAAAATATTGACCAAGGTGCTGGGAACACGGACACACGACCTACCGACCGTGTCGTGGTCAGTTCCACGCCAGTGTTATATTTCTAATACATTTTTATTATTTTCCGTGATTTGATGAAAATTCTCTCATCTGATCAAATTTCCTTCGTCTCGAGGAAACTCCTCGGTTTCATGGTACTTCCATAAATCCATAAAAAATAATATAAAATTAAGGAAAGGAGTATTGGGCGTGACCATTGGCCAACCGGCCATGCCTTGGTCCCAGCCGGCCCCACACCTCACGGTTTCTTATTATTTTATTATTATTTCTCTAATTTCATGAAAAACTCCTTGATTTCATGGTATTTTTTGCACAAATCATCACATAATAATAAAATAAAATAAAATTATGAAAAATTGTGGGACCGGGCCACTAGCCGCCCAGCCATGCCCTAGCCGGTCCCACATGCCCTTTGCTTTATTATTTTATTATTATTTATCCTTTTTTTCCTTGAATTCATCAAATTCCTTGATTTTATAGTATTTCTCTCAAATTAGGAAAAATTCCCTCAAATCATCAAAAATACCTAAAAAATATTAAAAAATTATAAAAACTCGTGGGACCGGGCCATAGCCGGCCATGCCTCCATGGTCCCACACGCTCGTGTTTTTATTATTTTAATATTTTGCTTCCATGAACTCATGAAAACTCCTTCAATTCATGGAAACTCCCTAAATTCATCAAATTTCTCAAAAATCATGAATTTTTCATAAAATCATCAAAATATTATAAAATTAAGGAAAATGCACCACGGGACCATGGTCGCGACCGGCCGACTATGCCTTGACCACGGCAGTCCCACGCATCCTCAATCCTTATTTTATAATTATTTTTCATCATCTCATGGTGTTTTCCTCAGTTTCGTCGAAACCCTAATTTTGGCATATTTTCTCGAATGGATGCTCAATTGCACGCCAGAAAATATCAAAATTCTCAGGACTGAGACGCGGATGCCTTGGGGACACGAGCAAGATATCTTGACCGACCAAGATTGGCTCTTTGGCTCACGGAAGCCGGTCCCATCAATTTTCACAGTTTTGACCTAATTTGCACAATTGCTCGTATTAGGTCCAAAACTCTTCCAAACACTTTGGATTTTCATGAAGTGATCGTCAGGCGGTCACGTGACTACCCATGGCCGGTTTCATGACCCCATGGTCGGTCCCTCACTCCGTCGTAATTAATTAGTTTTTCTCACCTAAGGCTCAGACGAGCATTTTCGAATAAATGATTAAACCAGCATTTAATCATTCTTTCACCAAAAAATCGTCAACTCTTCAGGAGTTCTTTGTATTTTCTCACGTGAGCATATGGACACTACATGGTTGATCCACGGTCCCATGTAGTCGCTCCCTCCTTCGTCCCATGGTTAAAATTCTGACGAACCATGAATTGATCATCAATTGATCAAATTAGGGTTTCTGAATCCAAGGATCATCATTCCATATTCCAACCTTAATAATTTTACGACGACCTCATGGTCATTAATCTTATTAATTATGATCGGCTCAACAACCAGTACTTTAATTAATATTTTGGTCACGCTGCCAATAATCCATCAGATGAGCAACACTTGCTCAGACGATCAAACATTCAACAATTCATCACATGAGCAACACTTGCTCAAATGATAAATATTTGCTCAAACCAAGGAATATTGGTTCAAAAATAAATATTCAACGACCATCGAATGAGAAATACTTGCTCACTTCATCGTAAGAACTATACCCCTGTCTCATGACATGTGAGTTTCAGAACATCATGTTCAACTCAGCAACTACATGGACTCATCGTCCCATCAAACCACGAAGTCATCAATTGACTAACAAACCACGAGACGTCAATCGTGTCACTTTGGGGGATATCACTTAGGGTTTTGGTCTGGCGGTCTACGACACGTGTGTTAAAACACACGATGGAATGTGAGCAAGTCGTGCAATTAGTTGAAGGAATTCACGAGGTAGTGGGTGGAAAATCGACCAAGTCTCCACACGTTGAGAAACTGGTTTCAAACACGATCTCCACTTCCCCACTCCTTGATTCCATCAACTGTCACACTTCATGGGATCATGGTGTCTACAATTCCAACAATATAAATAAGTATCTAAATCATGACTGAATCAGCATCATCAGTATCATCAATATCACGTCAAACTGACAACACGAGATCATCAACTCATTAATTGAGCAACTACTCTCAGTTGAGCAATTTCAATCATTCAGAGCTTATCATATTCAGAATTCACACACCCACAATCTTTGAGTACCATTGATTCCACGCATTTCTCAGCTTCCCTCCTACAGATCAACCCATCCTCTCTTGTGACCGAATTTACTCTGGAACAGTCATTGTCTTGATTTAGGCCGGAGTACTACAAATTGATCTCTCGAATCTAAAGCACCCCCTTTGCAGCGGTGTATCTGTGTGAGGTTTAACATTTCGCTCGGTTCGAGGAGTCTCCTCCGTACGGTCGTCTCCTCAATTCCTTAAAAACCAGCAAATCATTTTCCCCATCTACAGATTGGCGACCACAGTGGGAGATTAATCTCTCGGTTGCAATCTCACAATTTCACAAAGATGGTTGATCTTAGGTCCGGTTCAGTTACGAATCCTGGTTCAACACCCGACTCTCACATCGCAATTTCTAGTGATATTGCAATCACAAGTACTACTCCTCTCAACATTGCAGGTTTCAGTGGTACCGCTAATACCACTCCTCCAGCCAGCGCCACATGTTACTACTACTTATCCAAGCACGGGTGCTGTAGTAATCACCCCTGCAAGTGACGGCACTGGCGCCATCAACAATCCACTCTTCGGTCGGTCTCCTGAAGAAACCATAGGAAATCATCCTACCATAGTTGATCTCATGAAGGTTCAGACTGACGTGTCTGCAACACAGAAGCAGTTGTGTGTTTTATTAAAACTCTCACAGACAAGCTTGCGTCTGAACGAACTCAGCCTCAACGCGACAAAGGAAAAGCTAAAGAAACATCTTCAACCGCTGATCCTGAAATTTCTCCAATCCATGTTGTACATGATGAAGAATTCCTCAAAGCTGCAGATGACTCTCCAGCAGCGGAACCTGCAAGTTTCATCACTCGTGAAGATATAGAGTGTTTTTTTGAGGATCGATGAAAAAACCCCACATGTTCATCGTCACCATCCTTCGTACCCTGCTGCTACGCAAAGATTCCTCTTCCAAAAGGTTATACCTCTCCAACCTTCACTTTGTATGACGGAACAGGCAATGCTTGGGAACATATTTCTATTGGGCGAACACGAGCACAACCATGTCGTCCGTCTGAAGGAATTTTCAAAGTTTCTGACAGGCAGAGCATACACCTGGTACAACAACATCGCACCGGGAAGTATCACCGATTGGGGAGAGATGATTAATACTTTCTACAGAAAATACTTCTTCGTGTCAGAGCAAGTCACTCTTTCTGATCTAGGAAGGATGTTTCGAAGGAGCAGCGAACATCCTGATGATTATGTGAAAAGGTTCAGAATTCAAGCCTTGGACTGCCACGACCCAAACGTCACATAGAAACAACTTGTAGACTTGTGCCTCAACAAAATGATCCTGGTCTACAAAGCCTTGTTGGAAAACCTCTGGTTCCACACTTTCTCAGAACTTCATGAAGTAGCCAAAACGATCAGAGACTACTCCACCTGCTTTACTGAGCAAAGTCTACAAGGTCGAGGAACCTCGGAGCAGCCGACGCCTGATCAACAAAAAGTACGATGTCCAACCTTCCATGAACGTTGTTTCTCAAGGAAGAAAAAGGAAAGCTTCTGCTCAAACATGCGACATCCAACACCTCTTCCTACAAAAGCATCACGGAAGGATAACCAATCTCGCACAAACCTAGACCTGGCATCAACGAACGGGAAAATTATCGGATAGACTCAAACTTCTCATGAAGGAGTGATCGAGTTACTGGAAGTATGGGTTCAAGATGGTGCAATCAAACTGTTGCTCATCATAGAGAGCCAACATGAAGAATCCAAGGTACTGTCACCTTCATAGATTTATCAATCAGTCGACAAGTAACTGCAATATTTTGAAGCACGTCACCAAAGATAAGGTTGATCCACAATAGATTCAACTGGGAACTGGAGGAGTACACAAGAATCCTCTCCCAATCATAACCTTTACACTCTCTGAACAACCTATCAAAGAGGCAGTTCAATCCTTGGTCGAACGTGAATTGCTCTATCTGTCGAAGGCACAAAAGAGAGACATGTTCACAGCACTGAACCACATCATGTCAAGAAATCCATTCCGGAAATACTTCTTGAGCCTCCAGCCACAAACAAAGAGATGTACGACTGGGGACTGCTTTTCACAGTCGAAGAAACAAATTTGGAAGAACGTTGATCGATGACGGCACCGCCATCAACATCATTCCACTGAAAACCTCAGAGCCGCAGGTATCAGTCGACAAGAAGCTACTCATGCTCCCATCTCAATCAGAGACCTTGAAGGAGCGCTTGGAATACTTATGGCTACATCACTCTCAAAGTGAACATAAGTTCAACACTGGACAGAAACCAAGTTTCACATAATCAGGAAGATCCAGGATATGACATGTCCTTTAGACGAGCGTGGATCCACACTAAAAAGATGGGTACTTACAAAGCGCCTTTGGTTACACGTCTCTCCAACGAAGGAAGTTCTGATCCAGAAGATTTGACGGACATTCCATCATCAGAGTACTTGGAGGAATTTCAAACTTTGACGAGGTTGAAGAAAGAACCTGCAAAATATGCATATACATCCATCAAGAGGTTCCGCACTCAGGCAAGTCTCATCCCACGTCTATGTCATTTATTTCCTCACATGCTATCCTAGCATGGGGACTCAATTCTTCTAGCAACTCTGCAAGACGTTATGAATGGTAGCTTCACCACATTAGTATTTTACCAAGTGGTTGAATCTGACGCTCCTCCGAATCAAGCACTGAAACATTTATTACCGAGATGATGTCCAAACATGGCAAAGAACACTTTGGGTGTTTCTCCTGAAAGTCCATGTGTTCCACAAACTCAGAAAGCTCTGATGTCTGAACAAGTGTCGAATCCCACTACCGAAACGAAAGGGATGATGAATCAATGGAAGATACTCCAGGGCCGAGATGATCAAACATTCGATGCTTAAGGAATATACGCTTCAACGCTCAAGCATCTAAGAAGCCATCAAATTGTACTCCCAATCAAAGAGTACAGCTTCAGCACAAATATCTCGACGATGACACATTGATTCAACACCAGCACATCAAAGTGTAACTAAACGATAAGTCTTCATTATCCCATGATAAGACTTCTGAAGCATATGCAACATCATTCATACATGGATGACACTAACTCCTTCAATATACACTGGGCAACCTGAGGTGATTTTGTGAAACTTCATCAACGGGTTTTCGCTACATCACAAGCCCCTGCATGATTGAGGAACTTTCTCTCTTCACCAATCACATCCAGTATGAAAAGTCTTGATGCCATCTACCGCAACAATGTCGACTCACTGACAAAGCCAGTTCGTTGTAAAGTTATGCTTTCAAGAGCATTCAGGTTGAACTCTCAGTACACCTTCATCTTACGGACGCTCAACTCATCAACTAGTTAGTGAATGTAAAAGGCTCACTGGATGGAGGAGCAAAGATTATATCTATAATCATGGTTCTGGCCTTTTTCGGTCTTTGGAGCAATTCCAACCATGGAATCAGCATCAAATAATCTCTAAAGGAACACCATCCATGATCTCAGTATCGACAAGGATCTCTGGAGCGTAATCATTCATGGTCTCAGCACCAACAACGGTCTCAGGAGCAACATCCTCAGGTCTTCATCAACTAATCATTCTCTTAAGTGTTACACATGAAGCAGACTTCTCCAAGAACTAATGATTCATATCAAGATGTGTAGACCTGATAACATGCTCACATGAAAGTCTTCCCAAAGCTGGCACGATTGGTGGGCATAATCCAAAGTCTTCTCCAAGATGTTCTCATCGCCTCTATAAATGAGATACGACATGCTCCGTGCCATGGGTTTACAGACAGGTACCAATGAGTGAGGAATGGGACAATACTTTCTCAACGAAAGATGTTCGTCTATGTTTCTTCTACAACATACCAAAAGGGCACATCAATCGGACCTACGATATGAAAGATATGGCCTTTACCGTCAGGTCTACGGAATCTGAAAAATTTGTACGGGATTACAAATTGCAAATGCGCACGCTTCGTTGGATGACGTCTACAACTCCAAATTGAGTGATTCTTTTCTCATATGATAACTCAGCCTCTTAGCTTCGAAAGTTGGGGTCAATCATCGAATTCCGACCTTGTATGAGGTCCCTACAACTTCTAGAGCGTACAACATGTAAGCAACAATTCTTAGACGGGATTCATGATTCCAAAGTCGATCGGTATCCACCAGGTCTCTTCGCTAAGTCCTTCATCAAGGTACCTCCAACTTCGACCACCTAGGTCTTTACATCAATTTTTCTACCTGGGTCCTCTATCTAGGTCTCACCAGAAGAAGGGAAAACGAAAGGGAGAGACTTAACAAAATACTGGGGACTGACGGTCCACTTGTCCAGACGATCGATTTCACAATCCAAAACCGATCAAGAAATCAAGACCAGAATAAAACCTCACATCTCTCAGAAGTCCAAGGTTCAAGATATCATGGAAATAAAACTAAAGAAAGTCAGCAAAATAAGATTTCTGCTTTTCTTCATCCATCTTCTTCAACACGGCATCACTGGTGGTGAAAGAAGTGTCACCTTCCACCGCTTTCCTTATAGCATCAATATTTTGACGAAGCCACTTCAAATTGAAGCCAAGTTCTTCATATTTCTTCAAGTTGTACTCCCAATCAAAGAGTACATCCCGGGTGACAGTATTTCCAGTTGTGATACAGATATCATTTATAACACGCAATATGGCTTCTACTTGCCTCATCAAGAAATAACTATGCTCCGGATCCTTGGTAACGACGATGTGCCCATACATCTTCCACGGTTTCTCGTACAAGCCTGCATATCCAATGGGAATGTTGAATCCGCCAACTAGTTCATGATATGGGAGTGAAGCATCGAACGGAGGATCAAAAAAAACTCATGCAGTTGGATATTCATGCACCACTATACGGTTCTCAATTACTGGAGCACCTCCAGGGAAACAATTTCTTCAGTATTCTCTACTGGTGTTTCAGTTTCTTCTATCACTGAAGCAGCAACAATATGAGTTTCCAAGACTTCAATGAAAACCTTCTCATGGCCTTGAAGTGCATAGATGGTTGTATCTTCATCAATAACTCCAGGGAAGTTTGAGTTATCCTCATTGGTTTCAATATCCTCAACTTCGGTATTTAGCACCTAATACGAAGATTACATGAGGTTAGAGTCATTTAAGCTTGAAACCAAATGAGATCATAAAAAACATCATACAAGCAATCCAACATTATCAATATTAATCATTATACACTCAAGGCACGAGCAAATAACATGAAAGTCATGAAAATACGTTTTACGGTAACCTCGTCTGAAGAAATTGTACTCTGCCCTGTACTAAAAGACGAACTGGGAGCAATCTACGAGGAATATAAAGATGGGTTATATACCATTCTATTTTTATGGATGTCCTCTACAACGTCTCAAAATTTCATGACAATCCGATGAACGATCAAAGAGATGTGGCTAAAACATGGAGCAACTTGCCATCTGAAAAAGTTCTGAAGGTCTCCTGGAAGTTCACTATTTCGCATTTTTCAGGCCCTAAACATGCTCAAACTTCAAATAGATTCTTCACTAAATCTTGGAAATTTCCTGGGATTGAAGATACATATGCAAACCGCGAAAATCCGACTTCGGACGAAGATTCTACAACGTTTCTAGTAATATCTGAAGTCTGAAATTTTCCGGTGACGTATTTCGGCAAAGTTATTCATAAATTCACATGGATTTTCATTCATTCATTCACGAATCAGCGATATCATGATTCTTTGAAGAATTACAGGAGATATACTTACTAAGGGAGTCTCTAAATCATTTGAAGGCTCGACGATGCAAGAATCTCCGTTGACAACACCGCTATCTCCATTCGGTTCGGGATTTCGGGAATTCTCCATATTCCCATCTCCCAAAGAAGAGTGCGCTTCATCAACATGATTATTATCTACAATGATTTCTTCCTGGATTCATCAACAAAAATTATTATTATTTCATTCAAGGAGATTCCGTGATCACCTGCACGAAAGAGATATTTACATCGACTTCTTCATCAGTACTGGATTCCTGAATTGTTCGCCTGGGAACAAGTTGAAGACCGTCAATCGATGGAGAAAAGGTATGAAAAGAAATAACAAAACCTTGGTCTCGTGATCCTAATTTCACGTGCAGGAAAAAGTCATGACACAAGGAGCGCTAACAACTCACCAAAGAAACGGCTGGGGACTGCACGTCATTTGCTAACATCCTGTAGTCCTTACTTCTGGGTGCTCCGCCCCGAAGACTTTCTTCCATTTCCGAGGAGTCTACATTGATCTGAAACCTCACTACATGATCATCTTGTGGTATAGTTGATGAAATAACTAGGAGTACAAGTCAGTATGAAGGATCTCTCACCATCACTCAGAGGTCCCAGAAGTACCATTTCTTGAAGTTACACCCGCGGAGATGTCATCCCTGGAAACATCGTCTTTGAAAGTGTCATCATGGGAGTCAGTCATTCTTGCAAAGTGGTTGTGACAGATGCATAACATTCAGCGCATCATTTATACAAAGCGCAGGATTCAGCAAAACAACGAATCATGGAATAAAGATGCTCACATCAGCGTCTGCAAAAACGGTAACTTTCAACTCTTACCTGTTTACGATTCCACTAACAGTACATGAGTTAATACTTCAAATCTTGCTCGTTCCTTCAAACCTGCTAAGACGAGCAAAATTCTAACATGATTTTCACAAAACCGTGAACAACCTACGTAAATTTTACAATGTGAACATTCACTGGTTTCTCAAAGTCTGGACAGACGTCCATTCTACGATTGTGAAAACTCACATATAGACATTCTTTCACCATGTATGGTTGTCTACTTTCAACAATTGTTCAAAATCAAAACATTGATTTTACAAAATATATTTTAACGTGAAACTCACGTGAATTTGAAAAATATATATATTTTGCTCCTTCACGCGAGCATCCACCTTTGAAACGAGAGTTTATTCCACTTTGTGAGATCTCGCATATTTTAAAAATAAAATTTTGTTTTTCGTGAAAGCTCATAGACAAATTTTTATCATTAGACTCAGGTCTATTTTGTTGTTTCTTAAACTAACGAACGAATGAGCGTCTGCGCTAAAACGGATTCCTTTCTTGGGTCCGGCCCACGAATCCTAACCGACCATGGAATCGTCGTCCAAAACAGTGGATCAACACCAATTTATGCTCATCAAACGATGCTCCAATCATGACATTTAAGCCTTAATCAAGTCGTGGTTTTCCCATGCTCTCTAAATCCGGTAACGTCTCAACTTACGACTAAGTTCAATTACTGATATTATTATTTATGGCCGGAAAATCACCATTTAATGCTGACTGAGGAACACATCTTTCCTCAGTAAGCAGGGGACTTAATGTAGATGGTGGATTTTCGACAAGGGCTAAAATCATAAACTCATAATTATACGAAGCTCTGATCCAGCAATCAGACGTGAGTATCGAGACACAGGTCTCTCATCGAATTCTCAACGGAGAGTACTTTCTCTCAGAGTACATGTAGATATGTAGTCTCACGACTGGACAACGACATATCTCATGAATACTGAATACTTTCAGTGATTATTTCTATATAGTATCACGAGATGGACGGCTCCTAGACAGCTTGCTCTGCTAGTATAGAGGGATAACGTCTTGAGGAACAAACAACGAGTTTACCCTGACTATATAAAGGATATGACTTACCGACAAGCTCATATCGGGATAATTAATGCTCCTAGACAGCTTGCTCTGCTGGTATAGAGCCACAAAGTTAATTATTCCTAATTAAGATTAATTCTGCCGTGACATTCACTACTGAATTCCCAGAATAATCTATTATTGATCCTATTCCATGGTCGAATCCACGACTGGTCCCATGGAATGGCAATAACAATTGCTCCTATTCCATGGTCGAATCCACGACTGGTCCCATGGAATGGAAATAACCATTGTTCTGATTCTGTGATCGAATCCACGGCTTGATCTCATAGAATAGCAATAACTATATTATCTCATTACTCCGATTTCATGATCGAAACCACAACTGGTCTCATAAATGGTAATAGATAAATCTTAATTACTCTGATTCTATGGTCGAATCTACGATCCCATGGAATGGTAATGCTCACTTTATTATTCTGAATTCATAGTCGAATCCTCAGCTGATCCTATGAATTAACAATAAACATCTTATTACTCAGTTTTGCGAATTATTCTTCACTGAATTCCACAATTAGTAATAAATAATCAACAACCGGGTGTCTGAGCTACCTCTAAGTAAGCCCCGATTCAAATGGTGAAAGTGTATTCAACGACGATGCACTAATAGTCACCATACGAACGAGTATTTCAAAATACAACGAAACAATGAACCTATGCAAAATAGGGAAGAAAATAATAAATAATTAAAAATATTGACCAAGGTGCTGGGAACACGGACACACGACCTACCGACCGTGTCGTGGTCAGTTCCACGCCAGTTTTATATTTTTAATACATTTTTATTATTTTTCGTGATTTGATGAAAATTCTCTCATGTGATCAAATTTCCTTCGTCTCAAGGAAACTCCTCGGTTTCATGGTACTTCCATAAATCCATAAAAAATAATATAAAATTAAGGAAAGGAAAGGAGTGTGGGGAGTGACCATTGGACAACCGGCCATGCCTTGGTCCTAGTCGGCCTCACACCTCACGGTTCCTTATTATTTTATTATTATTATTATTATTTCTCTAATTTCATGAAAAACTCCTTGATTTCATGGTATTTTTTGCACAAATCATCATATAATAATAAAATAAAATTATAAAAACTTGTGGGACCGGGCCACTAGCCGGCCGGCCATGCCCTAGCCGGTCCCACACGCCCTTTTCTTTATTATTATTTATCCTATTTTTCCTTGAATTCATCAAATTCCTTGATTTTATGGTATTTCTCTCAAATTAGGAAAAATTCCCTCAAATTATCAAAAATACCTAAAAAATATTAAAAAATTATGAAAAACTCGTGGGACCGGGCAATACCCGACCGGCCATGCCTCCATGGTCCCACACGCCCGTGTTCTTATTATTTTAATATTTTGCTTCCATGAACTCATGAAAACTCCTTCAATTCATGGAAACTCCCTAAATTCATCAAATTTCTCAAAATTTAATAATTTTTCATAAAATCATCAAAATATTATAAAATTAAGGAAAAGGCACCACGGGACAGTGGGTCACGACCGGCCGACCATGCCTTGACCACGGAGGTCCCACGCCTCCTCATTCCTTATTTTATAATTATTTTTCATCATCTCATGGTGTTTTCCTCAGTTTCGTCGAAACCCTAATTTTGGCATATTTTCTCGAATGGATGCTCAATTGCACGCCAGAAAATATCAAAATTCTCAGGACTGAGACGCGAACGCCTTGGGAACTAGAATAACCTATCTTGACTGACCAATATTGTCTCTTTGGCTCACGGAAGCCGGTCCCATCAATTTTCACAGTTTTGACCTAATTTGCACAATTGCTCGTATTAGGTCCAAAACTCTTCCAAACACTTTGGATTTTCATGAAGTGATCGTTAGGCGGTCACGTGACTACCCAAGGCCGGTTTCATGACCCCATGGTCGGTCCCTCACTCCGTCGTAATTAATTAGGTTTTCTCACCTAAGGCTAAAACGAGCATTTTCGAATAAATGATTAAACCACCATTTAATCATTCTTTCACCAACAAATCGTCAACTCTTCAGGAGTTCTTTGTATTTTCTCACGTGAGCATATGGACACTACATGGTTGATCCACGGTCCCATGTAGTCGCTCCCTCCTTCGTCCCATGGTTAAAATTCTGACGAACCATGAATTGATCATCGATTGATCAAATTAGGGTTTCTGAATCCAAGGATCATCATTCCAGATTCCAACCTTAATAATTTTATGACGACCTCATGGTAATTAATCTTATTAATTATGCTCGATTCAACAACCAGTACTTTAATTAATATTTTGGTCACGCTGCCAATAATCCATCAGATGAGCAACACTTGCTCAGACGATCAAATATTCAACAATTCATCACATGAGCAACACTTGCTCAGATGATAAATATTTTCTCAAACCAAGGAATATTGGTTCAACAATCAATATTCAACGACCATCGAATGAGCAATACTTGCTCACTTAATCGTAAGAACTATACCTCATGACATGTTCAATTCATGAGTTTCAGAACATCATGTTCAACTCAGCAACTACAAGGACTCATCGTCCCATCAAACCACGAAGTCATCAATTGACTAACAAACCACGAGACGTCAATCGTGTCACTTTGGGGGATATCACTTAGGGTTTTGGTCTGGCGGTCTACGACACGTGTGTTAAAATACACGATGGAATGTGAGCAATTCGTGCAATTAGTTGAAGGAATTCACGAGGTAGTGGGTGGAAAATCGACCAAGTCTCCACACGTTGAGCAACTGGTTTCAAACACGATCTCCACTTCCCCACTCCTTGATTCCATCAACTGTCACACTTCATGGGATCATGGTGTCTACAATTCCAACAATATAAATAAGTCTCTGAATCATGATTGAATCATCGGCATCATCAGTATCATCAATCTCACGTCAAACTGACAACACGAGATCATCAACTCATTAATTGAGCAACTACTCTCAATTGAGCAATTTCAATCATTCAGAGCTTATCATATTCAGAATTCACACACCCACAAACTTTGATTACCATTGGTTTCATGCATTTCTCAGCTTTCGTCCTATAGATCAACCCATCCTCTCTTGTGACCGAATTTACTCTGGAACGGTCATTGTCTTGATTTAGGACGGAGTACTACAGATTGATCTCTCGAATCTAAAGCACCCCCTTTGCAGCGGTGTATCTTTGTGCGGTTTAACATTTCGCTCGGTTCGAGGAGTCTCCTTTGTACGGTCGTCTCCTCAATTCCTTAAAAGCCAGCAAATCGTTTTTCCCCATCCACACTTTTGCATTGGGTAAGACTATTCCTGAAAAGGACATTGCGATGAAAATTCTCAGATCGCTGCCATCTAGATACGAGTCTAAGAAGCATGCCATCGTTGAGGGGAATAACCTCGATAATTTTTCCATAAACACCTTGGTTGGAAAGTTTAAGATATTTGACCATGAGCATACATCCAAAGTCGGTAAGGATGTTGCCTTTAAAGCACAAAAGAACACTAAATTACTTGTCAAAGGTAAGAGTGTTCATATCTCTGAGGATGATCAGTCTGAAGATGATTTTTCGGATGAAGATCTTGAAAAATCAGTCTCCTTGATCAAGAGACAAACCTAAGTCATCAGACAAACCTCACGGTCGCGTACCTTCTAAAAACAGGGATGCTGACGAGGCTGATGACGATGACATGCCTCAGTGCTTTAAGTGTAAGGGTTTTGTCCATTTTGCTAACGAATGCCCAAATCGTAGAAAATACACTGGAACAAAGGTCTAGCTGTAACACTTGATGAAATGTCTGAAACCTATGATTCCGATGAAGATAGGAAATCAAGTGTAGGTATTCTTTGTGAAAACATCGATTTTGATACTTGTATCAATACATATATCAACCTCAATGGGTTCGGAGAAGAGGGAAACCCAATCAAGCTGGAAGATTCACTGAATCCAATAACTGAAAACCCTATCAGTGATGTTTCAGGATCAACTGTATGTCTAGATGCTTGCACATCTCAGATGCCTGAATACTATCCAAGATTGACGTGCTCGTTTTGTTCGATGAAGGGACACGAACTATCAAGGTGTTACAAATACAAGCACCAAATAAGGCACGCCGGAAAACTTCAACGAAGAGCAGATCGATTAGCAAGGAAGCTGAAACTTTCTCAGAAGGCCGTCGAGGTATGTAGGATCTTATCTTCGTCTAAGAAGTTGGTTTCCAAGGATAGAATAAGACCATTTGAAACGAAAATATGGTCAAATCGTTTTGATAGACAGAGATCAGAGGATTCCTCCCATGAGGAAAAAGATGGACAAATCGTTGTTCATCGCAACACAACTTGACTGTGTTGTTGGGAAAATCTTGTCTCATGTGCCTGTTCGAAAAGAGACAAGATTGGGTGTTGATCCAGGCTTTAGAAAAGTTTTTCCTTCTTTTCTTAGATTTGTTATTTTTTTGTCTATAAAATAAAAGAAAGGGTTATTATCAACAATTCTACTCTTTATAGGGTTTTTAGAGTTGGGCGTATACGAACCTGTCAATAGGTTTCGAACTCTACATTCCTTTTTCCTTTTGACATCCTTTATAAGACTGCTTGTTGAGTTAAGTGATTCCATCACACAAATCCAGTTGTTCATAACTGTTCTCAAAGCACTATGTCGTCAGATGGAAAGGATGTCAACATGATTATTAAGTCTTCAGTCAAAGAAAAAGAGAAATCTCCTGTTTCTAAGTCCCTGAAAAGAAAGAAGGAATACAAGAAAACCCAGGGTTGTTCCTTCTAACTCTCAGAAGTTTTCCGATGTTCTTGTTGAGTTAAAGGAAATAAGAAGGGAGATTTATGAAATAAAGACGTTCGTGTCTAAATCTTTGGAAATTCAGAGGACCCTAATTCGACCTCTTCAGCCAAGACAATTCGTGGGTATTGACACTTATCTCCGTGAACCTTATGTCCCGATGGTTGTCAATAACAAGGAGTTTGGGAATGATAAAGAATTTCTCAAAGGAATTGTTGCCTAGTATGTCTTCTTTTTGGATTAGTTGGAAGAATAACTAGTGCTTTGAATAGCTAAGATTGTGACTACACATAGCTATTTTTGTTTTCATCTTCTTATGTTTATTTTTTAGGTTTATTGGTTTTTAAATTCTAAAAATATTTGGAGAATGATATTATTGCAGTATTAATCTGTTTTGAAGTATTGCAATATTTTTATGGGATATGTATTGTTTGCGTCCGTGAACTTGAAGGTCCCATATTGTGTCAAAAGTAAAGTCGTTCATAAATTGATATTCGTATTGATGAAAGGACGAATGGACTTTTGACAATTACAAAATCTATGCCTATGCAGTCATTTATTTGATGGAAAATAGGATGAAATCTTTTGTTTGACAAGGATAAAGTCTATTATGTCGTTATGTAAATAGTGATGGAAAATAGAATAGATCCATGTATTTTATCCACGGTATTGATCTTCATTGATCCATTTTGTTATATTTTACCGTGAAGGCTCCATTGTGTATCTTATGTTGAGCACCTTACAACTATGTCGATTAATATTGGCCTTGTTGGTTGTTCCATGAGATGCTATATGTTGAGCATTCTTGAACTAAATTAATCATCTTGATTGGTTATTTAGTTATTTGCTCTGAAAGTCTTCTTTTGTCGAACAAAATCTTTTGACAATTAAATTGATTGCTTCGGTGATTAGTTTGGTTGTGTTTTCCAATTAGATTAATTATAGGTTCTCTTGTAATTAATCTAGTTGAGTTTTTCATATATTCCACAAGTTCTTGTGTTGAGTATATGAGCGGCTATACTAATCATGTTCTATTGGTTGATGTAGTCGTATATTCCGTAAGGTTTTCCTGATGTTGAGTATTTGAACGATTAAGGTAGTCATCTCCGTGTGGCTATCTTAGTCGTATCTCCGTGAGTTTTCTTATGTTGAGCACAATCAATTAAATTGATCACTTTTGTGGTTTGATTTAGTTGCGTATTCCAATTAAATTAATCATGGGTTTACTTGTGATTTATTTGATTGAGTTTTGGATATAGAAAATCATTTCCATGGTTTTTGGTGTCCAATTAAAAAATCCTTCTTTTCTTTCGAAATTAAGGTCGCTCTTGTTGTTCTTTCGGGAATGATTTCAAATGGGGGAGAGTTCTTTTGAACTTGTGCTTAATGGTAATATCTTGCGGGGTGTGCGGCTGTGGAATTATATAGGGGTTATCTTGTATCTTAAAACTCCTTGATGAATGCATCTAGCTTTGGCTTTATGATTGCATCTAAATTAAGTTGGTATGTATTTTTTTCTTTTAGTCTATGAAATATCTCTTGTGGAAATTTCATTATGATCCCGTTCTTTTACCTCTGCCAATTTTATTGATAAAAAGGGGGAGAAATAATATAGTTCACACTACAAATACATATGGTTTTCGGATCATTGTGTAAGGGGGAGTGGTTTCCATGATCGAGATGAAGTATTGACTAAGGGGAGTGATACATATCACCATAGTATTGTTGTTAAAGTCGTGATGCAATTGGACTTTGATGTTACATAGTGATACTATGATACTGTATAATAATGGTCGAGAATATCGATTTCTCTCATTGTTATAGCTACGGATCTTCAACAACGGTGGTGCTAAACTTACAAACTTTGGGATCATTGGAGTACTTGGAAGGACGAAGATTTCAAGGAACGTTGAAGATTAGACTATGGAATACGAGCCACTAAAGTTTATCTTTTTTTGTATTTCATATGTATTAATAGTTTTGTCACTAAAATTGACAAAGGGGGAGATTGTTAGAGCATAGCTCGGTCGACCTCGCATGCGTTGCTATATCAAGCATGTTTGTCAATGTTAGTGATCAAAACTATGAGTCATAATTTCTAGTCTATTATAGCTAAGTCTCGGACTAGGATAGAAAAGTGTAGTTGAGCTCAAGGACTTCATGGCGATTCATCATACAACGACGAAGATCTACTCAAGGAACCGTGAAACTTCATCAAAAAAAAGGTATGTGGAGACTTGAACTTATCTATCACTCAAAAGTCTATCTATTCTATCTCATACTTCTTATGAGACAAAAAATCGTATGCTATATAGACTGGATCATACACATTTGACATTTCGAGCTGAGTATTCACTACTTATCTTTTTCTCAAAATCGTGTGTTGGTAAAGCGTTTCGCTTTGGTCAAGTTTATCTTCACCTAGTGACGAAAGTCATGAAAAGTTTCAATTACTTTGAGAATTGCTCTGACGTGAAACAGTCTGTGAATAACGGCTATATAACGTCCTCTGAGAATGTCTCAATAATTGGAATGAGAGTTTAGATTACATAACCATGTATTCCTTAATCCGAAGTTTTCGAACTTTGTTGATTGAGAGAAATCGGAGGAATTGGCTTTGCCAAGTCCGCGAACTCAGTCCGCGAACTGTCGGAAGTTCTTGTACCGAGAATTTCTGCTGGGATTCCTAATTCGTTCGTGAAGTTCAAGTCCGCGAACTGGTGGAAGTCTCTTTGCCGAGATTTTCTGCTGAGTTTGGAAAACTCTGCCGATTTCCTTAAGTCCGCGAACTTGAGCGGGTTATGATCTAAAGATGTGCTCTGAACATGAAACTTAAATTACTAGAAATAATTTATGCACCGTGGCTATAAAGTTCATGAGACGATTCATCGAATCGAATCATCTTTGTTTCAGTTGTGTCTTGTGTAGTTACATAAGATCTCATAGCAATTGAACAACTCTCTAACTAGTTATTTTGAGTCAATTGAACTAGTTATGGTGAAGAAGAACTAGGTTAATATGAATTGCTCATATGGTTAACCTTTTGGGTTACTATGTTGAACCAACATACACGTACACGTTTGGGCACGGTTTTCACAAACCCAGTAAACGTCTACCCAAGTGTGTGTGACAAGCTAAGTTTTCGATCTAACGGTTGAGAAATATTAGCTTGAATCAAAATCAGGTTTTCATCTAACGGTGAATATGGATTGCTTTGTAACTAAGGAAAAACCCGGATTTGAAGGCTATATAAAGGAGACATCTAGCATTGTGCAAAACTAATCCCCACACGTCTGTGTGATACTATTGCGCTCGCTAGAGTCGATTCTCCTTTAACCTTTGGTTTTATTCTCTAAAACTAGGTTAACGACTTATAGACTTCATTGGGATTGTGAAGCCAGACCGATACTACTTTTATCGTAGTTGTGTGATCTGATCTTGCATCTTTTGTCGTACGAGTACAATATATTGATTGGATGGAGATCGTGAGATTTCTCCGATGGGCAAGATAAAGAAGTAATAAACATCTTCGTCTCACTGTTTGTGATTCCTCGACAAACCGCTTGTGTAGTCAAGAAGGATTGTTGAGAGGTGATTGATTAATCTAGGTTGTTCTTCGGGAATATAAGACCGGATTATCAATTGGTTCTCGTTGACCTTGATTTTATATCTTAAGACGGAATAAAACCTAGGGTTTTTCTGTGGGAGACAGATTTATCCTTTGATAGACTTTTCTGTGTGAGACAGATTTGTTTATTATCAAGTCTGCGATTTTGGGTTGCAGCAACTCTTAGTTGTGGGTGAGATAAGCTAAGGGAATCAGTGCGCAGTATTCTGTTGGGATCAGAGGCGTAGGAGTACAAATGTACCTTGAAATAGTGGGAGACTGATTGGGGTTCAACTATAGTCCAGTCTGAAGTTAGCTTGGAGTAGGCTAGTGTCTGTAGCGGCTTAATACAATGTGTTTTCAATCTGGACTAGGTCCCGGGGTTTTTCTGCATTTATGGTTTCCTCGTTAACAAAACTTCTGGTGTCTGTGTTATTTCTTTTCCGCATTATATTTTATATAATTGAAATAATACAGGTTGTGCGTTAAGATCATCAATTGGAAATCCAACCTTTGGTTGTTGATTGATATTGATTGATCCTTGGATATTGGTCTTTGGTACCGTCCAAGTTATTCCTTGTATTTGATAAAGACTCGCTATTTTTTTTTAGCTTGAGTAAAAATCAAATCAAGAGAGAGATATTAACTCCTTGAGATACTTTAATCTCGATTGAGTCTGACTGTCTAATTGATTCTCTAGCAAAGTATTTCGGAGTTAGTCCATACAGATTGCTAAGCGAAATATTGGGTGGTGTTTTTAGACCCCGCTTTTTCATTTTCAATAAATAATTTCATTTCACGTTATCAAAATCTTTTTACATATCTATTTTACATAGAATACGAATTTTGGTCTTCATTCTACTTTGAATGCATTCACTAGCTACCAGCGTTCCATCCAGAATTTGTTTATCCTTAACAAAAGCACCTTGGTAATGAGACACTAGCTTAGGCATCACAATCTTTAATCTGTTGTCCAAAAGATTTGGTAAAATCTTGTAAGCACTACCCGATAAGCATAAAGTCCTGAAATCTCTTGCAATATAAAAGTCTTCTTTCTTAGGTACTAAATCCATAAAAGAACAATTGAGCCTCCAATACCAAGATCCATATATGTAGAACTCCTTCATAATCTTCAAGAAATCACCCTTTATAATACGAAAACATGCTTTATAGAACTCCATAGAAAACCACAATGTTTTATAGCATTGAGCATTTCCTCTTCAGAAAAGTCTCTCTCCATCCGACTTCTATTTTCCTTAGATATTTTAGGAAACTGCAAGTTATCAAGAGATAAAGAAATGTCTTTTTTTTTTCTTCCAGTAAACAAGTTCTCATAATAGCTCCCCAAATCTAATTTTATTCTCTCTTGATCAAAACAAACTTCTCCTCCAATTTCCAGTTTCACAATAGTATTATTATTTCTCCTTCCACTTACAACTTTATAGAAATAAGAAGTATTATCATCACCCCATTTAAAATTATTTTGTTTATCCCTATTAAACAAGTTTCTAGCTTCAATAACTTTAATGTTCTTCAAACTTATAGCTACAGACACTCTATCTTCAAACTGAGCATAATTCAAAGGAGCAACCTCCTCAAACAAATCCAATTACCCAATTTTCTCAAGTTCTGTTTTCTTCCTATTAGTACCACTTGATTCTTCTATACTCCTGTTCTTCGGAAAATGCTTTAAAGGTTGTAACTTCTTTAAGAATACAAAACTATGTTTCCCCTGGAAATCCGTCATACCCCACCATTCTTGCACCTTCCTAATAAAGTCTTTGTGAAAGACCTAACTGTTCTCAAACTTGAAATGAGGTTTGCAATGCACCATATGTTAGGTTACAATCATAATGGTCTTATGATCAGAAGTGCCTCTAGTCAGAGCCACTTGGATAGCATCATAAAAATTGTCATCTAAATCCATAGAGAAAATCTAGGTCAATAGACGACGACTCGAGCAATCAACTTGGACACAAAATTGTTAAGGATTGAATTTCCCAGTTGAATGGGTCTCTCAATTTGTATATTTTCAAGACTAAGGTTTGCTTAAAATTCAAGCTAAGATAACTTGAGATTCAAGCAAACACTTCCTCTTTTTAGATGAAACTCTTGTTAGGGTGTCAAGTAAGCATGTGAGAAGTTTTTCTTGAAGTCACGTAAAAAAATATATACTATGGTATGGGTACTAGAAACCGTGTACAATGATAGTTCTTGGAAAATATACCTTTTGAACTTGTAAGCAATATTGTGTTCATTAACACTTAAGAGTTGAATCATGATCAAAGATTTCTTAGAGGTTTTTATGAGAGTCATAACAATGCTAAGCATCTTCTAATACGTACTAGGTAAGTTTCTAAAATGGTTCGTGAACCGTTGGCCAGTTCGTGAATTTAGGGCGATACGGTTGGTGAACCGTCCATCTATTCCCGAAGATGTCTACGGTTCGTGAACTGGGTTGATGAACTGTTGGCTATTTCACAAATTCAGATCACCATAGTACGTGAACTATCCCATTCAGACATCTACGGTTCGCGAACCTACTTATATTCTGGACCTTCAGATATCCATGGTTTATGAAATGGTTCACCAACCTACCCTGAGTCCAGATTTCAGGAGTTCTTATTAACTTTCTTTTTATGTTGTAACATTCCCACTAGCCATATATATAAATACCATTGCTTGGGCACTTTTCAAATGATCCATATGACACAAAAATAGTTCTTGAACAATAAATTGTTAATAATATTATGTTTTTGTATGACAATCATTTAGTAGAGTGATTTTTCATTCTAATAAAGCTCTATTTGAGTATTCTAATAAGTTTTTATTGCTAAGGAACTTTAACAACAAAGGTGCTGAACGAACACATGTAGAACCATAGAAGAACTTGAAGTACGAAGAATTAATGTCGATGTTCAAGAACCAAGGAAATCAAGCATGATGGATTTTGAGAGGAAATATCAGTTTATCTTGAATACATTTGTATTGATAGTTCTTGAAAAAGCGGGGGTACAACAACCACACCCAATATTTCGCTTAGCAATCTGTATGGACAAACTCCAATATACTTTCTAGAGAATCAACTAGACAGTCAGACTCGATCCAGATAAAAAGTATATCAAAGAGTTTATATCTCAATCTCTCGATTTGATAATAAAAATCTGCGAGTCTTTATCAAATACTAGAGAGATAACTTGGATGGTATCAAAGACCAATATCCAAGTGTCAATCAATTTAAATCAAAAACCAAAAGGTCGAATATTCTAATTGATAGAACTACGCACAACCTGTGATATTTAAATTATATAACAAAATATAATGCGGAAAAGAAATAACACAGACACCAGACACTAACCTACTCCAAATTAACTTCGGCATGGACTGTAGTTGAACCCCAATCAATCTCACACTGATTCAAGGTACAGTTATGCTCCTACGTCTCTGATCCCAGCAGGATACTACAGTTGATGGTGGATTTTCATTTAAGGCTAAAATTGTAAAAGACAAAATTATGCGCTGACATCCTGTAAATGATAAAGCCATTAATGAGTGATGAATACTTCTTCACTTTACTAATTCACCTAGAATGGAGCATGTAGCAACAAATCCCATATACCCTATGAATTTATAGCATTATCAATAAATGCATGACCAGCCTTGTATTTCCTGTGTTGTTCCCGCAGAACTCTCATTATTAGTGCGACATGACGACTGAGTGTTACTCTCAGCAGAGTAACACGAATCTCCAAGTATTAATAGTGAGGCATACACGAAATACGCGTACAGGCTACATCTATCGGTTTGTTATACTAACCCGATTGAGCATATTTGAATCTGAACTGTCCATATCAGTCTCAGAAACAATCATGACCACGCAAGTTGGCCGCACGATTTAACCAGCCTAGACGATCCTCAGCAGGAGCAGGCTACTATATTAATGACCACCAGCGGGCCCACTTATGCCCTGGTCGGTCGAATACCTACCATGCCTCCCAAACTACCACTGAACACCAGCCTAAAGTTGGATGTCCAGACTGGTATGGAGCAGCTTGGAGGAGTCGTACAAACAAAGGCCGTCTATGGCAGTCTCAAGTTCATCACGTCCGTACAACTTCACCGGCGTGGATGGACGGCGTGGATCAGCCCAAAGCCGGTCGAACAAGCGTCGTGGTGTACACTGGCGGACCTTCTTCCTACCTACATGACCGACTCTTCCTTAACCTGACCAGATTGCAATATACGATTATACGAAGTTGTGTCAGCGTGAAGAATTGAGGGTCGCAGGAAAGTCCACTAAAAACCTAAAGTTGATAACGACCATCCAACTTCACCAGCACGGTCGGATGGCTTAGATTAACCCTGAGGTGGTCGGACACATACCACCACACTCACCACCGACCTAATAAGTGCTCCTCACAATCGGCCTCTCCAGATGAGGTGTATAATATGTATTTTCGTTTGGCCAAACTAGCTAACACGCGGCCGGCAAAAACCCTAATTAGTGTATGTCGCAAATCGATCACGAGCGTCCATTTTCTCCTGCTCGGATGAAGGGTCCAGGAATAGACTAAGAAGGTCCGGTGAGTATCAACACAATCATTGTGATCCCACCTATCTCCATGCTCGATCGGCCAAGGCAAACCATGGCTGGATGCCTTGGTTCGCATGCCCTAAAGATGGCATGTTACGTCTCTTTAAAAATTCTTTGCGGCACGAGATTTCTGTCGCAAATCGATCTCAACCACTCCTGTTCATCGGTCAAATTGAGTGGCCTAGATCGCACTTTCACAGGACAGTGAGGTATGGACATGTACACCGGCATGTCGTCCACACGCATGCCCGGTCGGTCCTGCCAAAAAATGTACCCAAGCTTGGTTTCGACCAAGCTGAAGAGTGATGCTTGCGCACCTCTTCAAAACCCTAATTCCACTAACGGTCGCAGATGAATCTACCACACCATGTGGTTGGCCAAGGGAGGACTTGCCTGCGCAGCCTCCAAACCATCACATGAAGATGGCTAGACATGCATTTATTTTAAGACGCTTAAATCGCAACTCACTCCGTTAAGCCTTAAAAACAACGATGCTTTATCCATATTGAATATATTCAATGTATTACATGCATAGAATTCACATGATATTTCATAAATATCGACTTCCTAAATAACTTAGTTATTTAACCTAGCATCACATGCTTTTTGTGGGTCCCACGATCCACACACTCGAGACATTAATCATGTCACAAACTGGGGGATACATACTGGGGTATTGGTCTGCCGGTTTACAGCGTGCAGCGCACAACGCGCCATCACAAGAACGTGTCTGGAAGACATGGACGGTTAGTGATGATGGGAGAAGTGGGCAAGACTGATCGTGTGACACTAACACACGCAACTCCACTACTCCACTTTCTTCACTTCCCAAGAGAGACGTGGGTAAGGCTCAATGACTTGTATAAATAGGTTCTCCTCCCTATTTCCAAGAACAAGACAACAAAAACCAAGTATTGATACAACCGTATCCAAACACCAGAACTGATAGCTTACATTCTGCAAGCCAGTTCAGCTTTCTGATACAAGTCATACACAGCCAACACCTCCACAATCTCAACACCTTCTTCGCTTCCCTCCCTAAGATGAACCCCATCTCCTTCATTTTGTGACCGAAGCAAGTCTGGAACGACCATTTCTTGGTTTAGGACGGAGTTGTACAGATTGATTTCTCGAATCACAAGCACTCCCGTGCAGTGCATTTGTTTAGGGTTTAGATTCATTTATCATCCACACACCCCAAATTTCCAAAACCAGCAGAAATAGTTTTCACCCATTAACAATTGGCGACCACAGTGGGAGATTAATCTCTCGGTTGCAAAATTGGATTCTCAATATTCTTGTTCCAACCTTCTCAATTTTAGGATAGATTTTGGGTCCGATTCAGTCATTAACCTATTCATTCTTTCGTTTTAATCTCGGTCTTCATCTCACGATGTATCCTCGCCCGCTAGATTCTTCGGAAACCATAGAGGATTCAGGTATCATGGGAAGTATGGCTAGGATGTTGGAGGATTCCCTGGAAAACAAGGCTAGTATCGCTATGAGGCAAAGCAAAATATTCCTCCTTTTGAACGATATAACAACTCAATTACAAGGAGGTTCGGCAAGCATTTATCCAGACGGTGTAAGAAACACTGGATCCTTATCTAGAAGTCATGCATTCACCGGTGAAGATGCAGAGAGAGCGCGTGGCCACAAGGGACTCAGGAGAGGCGAACAACATGGTCTAGCTGGAAACAGAGACTCGAGACAACTCCAAAGAAGAAAAGACTTCTCCGGGATGCCACAACGTTTGACGGATAAAGAAAAGGAGCCTGCAGCTTACGTAGCATTGCTGGAAGATTTATATCTCAAGACTCTTGCTGAAGCTCAGAAGACTTCCCAATCCACAGCGACCTTTCAGCGAAGTGAAGAAATTCTCGAGGAGGGAGAAATCAATCAAGGAACACGTGAGTGCAGAGGATGGGAGCATTCGACTCATTCACCCCGCAATGATATTACGACGCCTTTCGCATTCTTTCATCCAGTCAAGCGAGCCGCGTATATGATGACACACACTGGTTTTCCAACTCCGTCTCCAAAACGTACTCCACATCAAAACCACAGAGAGACGTCACGACATCCACTAACGCAAGAAAGGCTGGACTCAAGATATCCACGTTTCCCGCTTCCAATGAAGAAGATATTGGAATTGTTGGAGACATGGGTACGAGAGGGAGAAGTGCAACTGCCGTCTGTGTGGCGTATGCCGACTAATCAAGAAATGGAAGACCCGAGGTATTGTCATTATCATCGGTTCCTTCATCACCCTACCAGTGAATGCAACACCTTGAAGCGCATCGTTCAGGAGAAGCTTAATTCAGAGGAGTTGCCTTACCTCTCTGGAAATTAATGCGTACGGCTTCCTTGAAGAGGTTGCTTGGGAAGTTTCAGTTTCATGCAAATGAGGTTCCAAAGAGCAAGTAAGTTCTATCAAACAATTTTACAAGCAAGATAGTTTTAGAATTTACTGGGGACTTGACATCCCACACGGAGAAATAGATTCAATGATCAAACACCATGTTTGTTTCCCTTCATCCTTTCCTTTTCGCACGACATTTGCAATTTCATATGACATGTATAATCATTCATAACCAAGACGCAAATTCTAGAATAACCTCTTTCAGAAAATCAATCGTTCATAAAACTATCTCAAAAAATAAACCAATTCAAAATTCAACCACTTATTAGTTCAAAACCTAAAATCAAATTGTGAAAGGAAATCCTCACAATCACTCAAAATGCATCTAAAGAAAGAACACAAGTAGGCGTCACGAATCCTTCAAGGAAAGTCCTTCATCAGCAACTCGTCCTTCTGGGCAAGAGCGGCTTTCATTCTTTGGAGCGCGGCTTGTTTCAGCTTCAACTCCTTAGACAACTTTTCAACCTCTTCTTCCTGGCGAGCAATACAGTCTGCAGAAGGAACTTCCTCTTGCAGTTTCTGAAGCTCCTGGATTTCAGAAAACCCCTTGAAGAACCAAGGAGCGCTGAAATCATACTGCACAAACACGTCTCGGTGGCACTTCCAGTCTTCAATCATCTCCTCAGAAACACTGCGACCGGTCGTGACACTCATCCCGTGAATGGAGAATAAAGCTTCTTGGACGCGGTTGACTAATGCAAGGAGACTTTTGAGCTTCGTGGTGGTATCAATGTGTCCATGCTTCTTCCATATCACCGTGTATGACTCCTCGAACTGAGCCTGCATCATCCTTTTCATCATCGCCAAGAGGATCAGTATCGCCAGACTTCTCATGAAGACCAGCGTTGCCAGACCCCTCGTTCTGAATACGTGCCAATCTTGTGAAAATGTTCTCTTCCGGGATCCCCTGATTCCAAACAAGAATCACCTTTAGAAGAAATTACTCGGGAAAGATAAAGGAGTCGACAGAAAGGGATTTTAAAAGTACATGCATCTTTGAAGAATTAAAAGCGACGGAACCGCATGCCTGTTTCTTAGACCTCAATCCTGCTTGGGGACTGCAGTCATCAGCTCTGGTTCGTTTACCTGGGAGCGCCTTCAACCCAAAATGCTTTTTCAAAGTTTCAGAAGATGGTTCACCGCGAGGAACTTGATAAGCACGTAAATGCTGCATTTTATACCCATATTTATATTATCTAGGACTCGATAATTTGGCTAACAATATCATTTTAGTGCTTTTACAGAAAGTACAAATAATTCTGATCATCCGGAGCGTAAACAAGATAAATGGCGTTTGTGACGAAAATAACAAAACATGGCTGGCCTGGTATTTCATATATCAGCATCATGGAAATCATTACACAGCCAGAGGCCCTGAGATGTGATTCAAGGGAGCAAAGGGTTATTCTTGTTTTCCAGGAACGTGAGTCCTATTAGTGGGACGTGGTCAAATCTCTACCACACTTCTCAGTGGCATCAATCACATGAGAATAGTATTTTCTCTTCTATATCAAAACAAGAGAAATTCTCAAGATGTTGTCCGTTATTTAGTGTTCTTGGTCTGTGATAAAATGAGATTCATGGTGCGAATCGATGGAAGCATGAGTTGTTGTTGAATTAAGGGTTTGATGGCTTACATGAATGAAAGGGATTTCAGGAGTTTCTGATTATGGATCGAAACTGGTGGTGATTGAGCTATTGCTGCTTGATTGCAGTCGACATAATCTTTGATGTGAATGGAGTTGCTGCTGTATAGAGAGCTCGAGGTGGAGAATAAACATGGGTTCCAGGGTATTATAGTTGTTGCTGCTGCCGTCAATTGGGGTGATGAATGGAGAGGATAATGAGTTTGTTTTGAGTTGGAATCGAACAAGGAAGGATGGGTACAAGCCATGAAAGATGGGTTGATGTGGAGTTCGAAAATCAGCAAGAGAATATCAATTTTAAAGCTTGCAGAACAGCCACGAGATGGTGACTTTGCTGCTGTTTTGTGGTGTTGAACGACCAAGACTTGGTAACTTCGAGAACCAGTGTACGTGAATGAATATGGGGTGTGTATGAATTGCGACTTTGCAGGTCGAATGAGCTATAGGAGGGACCTCATAAAACCAGCTTAAGTATACCGGAGGACACACTGAAGCTGCACTTCTAGTATTCGTAGAAAGGCCTGAAAGAATATCAGATTTGGTTCATAGAGATGGGTTTTGTGTGTTGACTGGGTTGGATTCAATTGAGAATTGGCAGCGAACAAAGGGACTGGTGTTGGCTGATTTGAATGGAGTGCAGTAAACTGCTATTGGCTGTTCTTCAAGCTTTAAAATTGTTATTCTCTTGTTGATTTTTGAACTCCACATCAACCCATCTTTCATGGCTTGTACCCATCCTTCCTTGTTCGATTCCAACTCAAAACAAATTCATTATCCTCTCCATTCATCACCCCAATTGACGGCAGCAACAACAACTATAATATCCTGGAACCCATGTTTATTCTCCACCTCGAGCTCTATACAGCAGCAACGCCATTCACATCAAAGATTATGTCGACTGCAATCAAGCAGCAATAGCTCAATCACCACCAGTTTCGATCCATAATCAGAAACTCATGAAATCCCTTTCAGTCATGTAAGCCATCAAACCCTTAATTCAACAACAGATCATACTTCCATCGATTCGCACCATGAATCTCATTTCATCACAGACCAAGAACACTAAATAACGGACAACAACTTGAGAATTTCTCTTGTTTTGATATAGAAGAGAAAATACTATTCTCATGTGATTGATGCCACTGAGAAGTGTGGTAGAGATTTGACCACGTCCCACTAATAGGACTCACGTGCCTGGCAAACAAGAATAACCCTTTGCTCCCTTGAATCACATCTCAGGGCCTCTGGCTGTGTAATGATTTCAATGATGCTGATATATGAAATACCAGGCCAGCCATGTTTTGTTATGTTCGTCACAAACGCCATTTATCTTGTTTACGCTCCGGATGATCAGAATTATTTGTACTTTCTGTAAAAGCACTAAAATGATATTGTTAGCCAAATTATCGAGTCCTAGCTAATATAAATATGGGTATAAAATGAAGCATTTATGTTCTTATCAACACCCCCACACTTATATTTTGCTAGTCCTCGAGCAAAACAAAGAATAGACCCGCTCAACAGCTGATCATGATGATTTTTTCCCTTTCTTTTACCCCGCTCAACATCTGGTCATAAATGAATAAAAAAAAACAAAGAACAGACCCGCTCAATAGTTGATCATGATAAATTTTTTCCCTTCTTTTAGACTCGCTCAACAGCTGGTTAATAAAAAAAAACAGACCCGCTCAACAGCTGGTCATAAGAACCCTACAATAGACCCGCTCAACAGCTGGTCATAATAATTTTTTTTTAGACCCGCTCAACAGCTGATCATAATATGCAAATTTTAAAGCTTGCAGAGCATCCACGAGATGGTGACTTTGCTGCTATTTTGTGGTGTTGAACGGACAAAACTTGGTAACTTCGAGAACCGGTGTACGTGAATGAATATGGGGTGTGTGTGATTTGCGACTTTGTAGGTCGAATGAGCTATAAGAGGGATCTCATAAAACCAGCTGAAGTATACCGGAGGACACACTGAAGATGCACTTCTAGTATTCGTAGAAAGGCCTGAAAGAATATCAGATTTGGTTCATAGAGATGGGTTTTGTGTGTTGACTGGGTTGGATTCAATTGAGAATTGGCAGTGAACAAAGGGACTGGTGTTGGCTAATTTGAATGGAGTGCAGTAAACTGCTATTATTTGTGACTGTGAAGACGAGTTTATGAATCCAGATGAAAGCAAAGAAGATGATGGAGGTTTTAGCTGAATTCTCATGAGGAGTTGAGGCTCGAATGGTTCTGATTTTGGAAGATTATGCCGATTGACGAAACTGAGATGGTCACTGAGTTGTTGTTGTGGCCAAGCTATGGTTGAGCGATGCAGTCGATGGAGTAAGCAACTTTGTAGCGGCAGCTGTGTGCTCGAGTTTATTTGGAGTCTGTGTGGTGAATTCGAATCCGTTCTTGGAGATGATGTTAATGGTTGCAACTACAGAACAGTGGGGCTCCCGAAATTGGTGTCTAGATTGTTTGCAGGGGACGATTGAATTGTAGTTATGATTACAGGAAGTACTGGTGGTAATGGGTTCTGAATTTGTTATGGCAGCAGTGATCGTTGAAGTAAATAAGTGCATGTGAATCTTATCGGCTGGTGGTGTAGCCGAGGGGGAGAGAGTTGGCATTCGGTAGTGGCCAGGATAAGATTAGAGTTGCTGTGTGGAGGCGAGTTTTCAAAGTGTGGATTTGGGCCTGAATTCGGAAATGGATTTTGGTGATTGAAGCGTGCCTCGAGCAAATTATTTTCTAGGTTTTAATGAGTATTCTCACGACTTGAATATATTGGAATGAGAGAAGAATGGACGGAGGAGGACGGACTGGGATTCTTTTGAAGAGGCGCGGCTACACAGCCGTTTAGGGTTTGAGATTTCATTTTCTCTTTTGATTAGCTATTGATTTTACATTTGTTTATAGCTTTCGGGAAATCCATGTCGACCTAATCCATTTAGGGTGAAAGGATGAAGTTGTAGGTTGATTTATTTTGTGTTCTTGAATAAGGTTTCTACAAATTGAACTTAATGATAATGTTTGTGATTCTCTTTCAATGTTTTACCTTCTAGCTACATTTTTCATGTTCTATGCCATGTATAGTCCATAGTTAGATTAGTAGAAGGACTCATCGATTTTTGAATATCTTTTGACTGTTTATGCCATGTATACTTAGTGCTTTGGAATGCTACTTTAAGGTGAGAACAAACTACCGTAACGATAATTCTTGTCGATGATTCTTGATGAAATGTCTTCGTACTAATAGCTAGGTTTGGTATTTTACATGAGTTAATTCGAAACCTTTGTGATTGAATACAAATAACTTACCTACAATGGATTCCCGGATCCTTAACACCTTCACATCTTTGGTTACGTTTTATTATTTTGCTATAATTCCCTAATTGTCTGAAAATATTGAATTTGATCCGTTGTTCTTGGTATTCGTTAGTAGTAGTATTTTCACACTCCTCGTGGGAATGACCTGTACTTGCCATTGTTCTACTAGTTAGACACTGTGCACTTGCAGTATATTTATTGTAGGTTTCCGAACCTACCAGAACTGTTACAACAT
Source organism: Papaver somniferum (assembly GCF_003573695.1). Classification (NCBI taxonomy): domain Eukaryota; kingdom Viridiplantae; phylum Streptophyta; class Magnoliopsida; order Ranunculales; family Papaveraceae; genus Papaver; species Papaver somniferum. Next base: position 100,384,253 of record NC_039364.1, on the reverse strand, counting down.
CCTCCGAGAACTCCTGGAAAGCTAACAATTTTGTCCTCCAAAATTCCTTATACTTGGTGGTTACCGTCGTATTTCTTCCGATGGGAAAGAAAGGAAGGCTCTACACTGACGAAAACGTGTCAGCATTAAGAATATCTGGGAAAAGTTTTTTTGGAGCCTCCAACGGGCGAAGAAATGGAACACCCTGGTCAAATCCCATTTGCCGAGCAGCTCTGTCAATATTGTACGGAGTCACAGTAAATGCTTCGTCAAATAAAGACGGGACATATCCCGGAATGCAGCTTCGCAAGTAAATGAGTTCTCCAAGACTTGCGGTTTCAGCATCAGTACGTAGCACGGCATCAGGAACAGTAGCAAAAGTCTTTGGATGCACAATGAAGGGATGGATCGGTCCCCATAGACGAAAATATATGGAGAGCACATTGTCGAAGACATCCACGAGCTTCACACCGGTTTTGGGACGCCTCTTCTGCCAACGAAGTATTCTCGAACTACCATACAAACTGCTGAGTGAAGTTGCAGGAACAGGAGCATAGCTTTTGAAATGTTCCCACAAAAACGCCTGAAGAAAAGCGATGTGGATATGCGACTCCACCTTCTTATACCCATTGAAAGCATACATATTCGTCGCTAAGGCGTCCAGATGAGAATACAGTGATCCAAGAAACAAGGCACCTAGGGGAAGGACCTCACCTTTTGCTAGCATTATCGCAAACATAACAAGGTCACCTCTTATAGTCTTCCTTCCAGAACCGTCGTCAAATATGTCATTGGATAACCACAAAGACAGGAATGCAATCACGCTGAGCTCGTCTTCCAACTCCTGACCGGGTTTCGGGTCTGCAGGTGACCACTCTGACACCCACCAAGTGTAAAAGCATTTCGTGTCTTTCTTCTCCTTCTCCAGATCATCGAATTCTCCCGTCTTTCGAAGCATAGCATTATAATCACGACGTTTTGCATCAGAAAATTTATAGAAGAAGCTTCCAGCGACAGACAGGTTCATCAATCCAGCTACGCTTTCCAGAGTAATGGTCATCTCTCCCCATCTACATATGGTTGTATGAGTAGAGGGACGCCACCGAGAAATGAAAGTGATCAAGCCTGCAACATCTTTCTTAACTTGAAGAGTGGCGGATGCCATGACCGCATCAAGGATTTGCGCTTTGATCAAATTAGCCTTAATACTTTTATTATTCATCATGCGTCTCATCCATCCTTCATAAGGACCCAGCGGGGTATGACAAATCTTGAAGTCAATAGGTGAAGGTGGATACTCATTTCTCCGAAAACAGAATCTCAGCACAAGTGCTGAAGAAGAGGATGGATCAGCTTCCATATTTTCTGAACAAGAGAGTAGGACTATCTTGTGAGAAGGATGCTTTCTAATGTTTGGAAAAGGCACGGTGAACAACTCATCATCTATGTTTGGCATATCTTTGAAGTTGTCAACACTCCCTGACTTGGCATCAGCATTATCCCCAAAAAGACATCTTAACAGGAGCCCTTTTGTTCATTCTACAATAAAAGGCAGGGGAGTCAGTACTTGCATGAAAACGCATGGGATGTGTAGTCACACACGACAGAACACACATTCACGTTGGAGCACACAAGGATGGGACAATCACACAAGCAAGGCGGGTATTGGGTCCAAACAAGGCTGGTATTGAGCCACATCAGCAAACGAGGCCGGTGTTGGTAATTCCACGAAGCCGGTCGAGATTACAGGGCTAATATCCCCAAGCAAGACTGATATCACGTCAGTCAAACAGGTATTGGGCCACGCAAGCAAGACTGATATCATGACAGTAGGCTGGTGTTGGGTCACGTCAAGCCGGTATTGGTCATCAAGGTCACAAGTCTGGCATTGGGCCACGCAAGTCGGTATTGGTCAGGACTAATCAAGGTCACAAGTCTGGTATTGGGCCACGTCAGCAAGCAAGACTGGTCGAGGTCACGAAGCTGGTATAGGGTCGATGTTCAATCAGGCGTACATAGTAGGACTCACGTTCAACCGAGCATATATGGTGGGGCCCGCATTTGTTCGTATTATAACACGGTTTTCTTTATTCATGGGACTCGTGTCTATGAAATTCAAGCCAAGGGTTTTTCAAGCTATAACCTAAAAATCTAGGTTTTGCATGCAACAATGGAAAAAGAAGCAAAAACAACATATTCATGGATTCACGACTTGTTTTACTAAACAATCCTAGCAATATCAGCGGTTTTGCTATCAATTTCATCAAAAATTAATCATATGAAGAAGTTTCGTCTACGATGAGATGTTTTTATCAAGAGTGGAAGAGGTTTACCTATGAACTAGGGTTTTACCTCTAAAAAAAACAAAAAAAAAAACGTGAAAGCAAGGAAGGACGAAGTACCTACCTCATACATGTGCGGCAGCAGCAACGAAGTACGACAGCAAAGAGCGACGGCGGCAGCAGGTCCGACGACGTCAACAGCGGCGGGAACGGCGGTGGAAGTCGCGGACGGGAGTTGCTAAACAAAAAGAAATATGTGATAAAAGAAAAGGGTCGGTCCCCTTTTATAAACAAATAATTGGAAGAATCCCAATGGAAAAAGGATTCCTCTTTTGATTGGATTCCTCTTTTGATTCAAACGCCCAAAGAAGGAAACCGGTCCCACCAAAAGAGTCCATGCTTGCACGGCGGCGTTAACATGGACAATTACTAACGGTCAAAGTTCGTTCGGGTAAACTTCCTTTATCTTGTCTTTCTAATATATGTATGTCACCATCTCATTCCTACCCCACAATAGTGTAACCATTATGCGCTAGGCAGGGGACTTAATGTTGATGGTGGATTTTTATTTAAGGCTAAAATTATAAAAGCCAAAATTATGCGCTGACATCTTGTAAAGGATAAAGCCATTAATGAGTGATGAATACTTCTTCACTTTACTAATTCACCTAGAATGGAGCATGTAGCAACAAATCCCATATACCCTATGAATTTATAGCATTATCAATAAATGCATGACCATCCTTGTATTTCCTGTGTTGTTCCTGCAGAACTCTCATTATTAGTGCGACATGACGACTGAGTGTTACTCTCAACAGAGTAACACGAATCTCCAAGTATTAATAGTGAGGCATGCACGAAATACGCGTACTGGCTACATCTATCGGTGTGTTATACTAACCCGATTGAGAATATTTGAATCTGAACTGTCCATATCAGTCTCAGAAACAATCATGACCACGCAAGATGGCCGCACGATTTAACCAGCCTAGACGATCCTCAGCAGGAGCAGGCTACTACATTAATGACCACCAGCGGGCCCACTTATGCCCTGGTCGGTCGAATACCTACCATGCCTCCCAAACTACCACCGAACACCAACCTGAAGTTGGATGTACAGACTGGTATGGAGCATCTTGGAGGAGTCGTACAAACAAAGGCCGCTTATGGCAGTCTCAAGTTCATCACGTCCGTCCAACTTCACCGGCGTGGTTGGACGGCGTGGATCAGCCCAAAGTCGGTCGAACAAGCGTCGTAGTGTACACCGACGGACCTTCTTCCTACCTGCATGACCGACTCTTCCTTAACCTGACCATATTGAAATACACGATTGTCCGAAGTTGTGTCAGCGTGAAGAATTGAGGGTCGCAGGAAAGTCCACTAAAAACCTAAAATTGATCACGACCATCCAGCTTCACCAGCACGGTCGGATGGCTTAGATTAACCCTGAGGTGGTCGGACACATACCACCGGCCTAATAAGTGCCCCGCACAATCGGCCTCTCCAGATGAGGTGTATAGCATGTATTTTCGATTGTCCAAACTAGCTAACACGCGGCCGGCAAAAACCCTAATTAGGGTTTATGTCGCAAATCTATCACGAGCGTTCATTTTCTCCTTCTCGGATGAAGGGTCTAGGAATAGACTAAGCAGGTCCGGTGAGTATCAACACGATCACCGTGGGCCCACCTATCTCCACGCCCGATCGGCCAAGGCAAACCATGGTTGGATGCCTTGGTTCGCACGCCCTAAAGATGCCTCTTTAAAAATTCTTTGCGGCACGAGAATTCTGTCGCAAATCGATCTCAAAACTCCTCTGCACCGGTCGAATTGAGTGGACTAGATCGCACTTTCACAGGACAGTGAGGTATGGACATATACACCGGCGTGCCGTCCACACGCATGCCCGGTCGGTCCTGCCAAAAAATGTCCCTAAGCTTGGTTTCGACCAAGCTGAAGAGTGATGCTTGCGCACCTCTGCAAAACCCTAATTCCACTAACGGTCGCAGATGAATGTCACAAGATCATCTCGTCCGTTCAACTTCACCTGCTTGGTTATACAGCCATGGTCAGGAGTTAACTGGTCAATGAGGTGTCATGGTGATTATCATCCGCCACTCTACCACACCATATGGTCGGCCAAGGGAGGACTTGCCTGCGCAGCCTCCAAACCATCACATGAAGATGGCTAGACATGCATCTATTTTAAGACGCTTAAATCGCAACTCACTCCGTTAAGCCTTAAAAACAACGATGCTTTCTCCATATTGAATATATTCAATGTATTACATGCATATAATTCACACGATGTTTCATAAATATCGACTTCCTAAATAACTTAGTTATTTAACCTAACATCACATGCTTTCTGTGGGTCCCACGATCCACACACTCGAGACATTAATCATGCCACAAACTGGGGGATACATAGTGGGGTATTGGTCTGCCGGTTTACACCGTGCAGCGCACAACGCGCCATCACAAGAACGTGTCAGGAAGACATGGACGGTTAGTGATGATGGGAGAAGTGGGCAAGACTGATCGTGTGACACTAACACATGCAACTCCACTACTCCATCACTCCACTTTCTCCACTTCCCACGAGAGACGTGGGTAAGGCTCAATGACTTGTATAAATAGGTTTTCTTCCCTATTTCCAAGAACAAGACAACATAAACCAAGTGTTGATACAACCGTATCCAAACACCAGAATTGATAGCTTACATTCTGCAAGCCAGTTCAGCTTTCTGATATAAGTCATACACAGCCAACACCTCCACAATCTCAACACATTCTTCGCTTCCCTCCCTAAGATCAACCCCATATCCTTCACTTTGTGACCGAAGCAAGTCTGGAACGGCCATTTCTTGGTTTAGGCCGGAGTTGTACAGATTGATTTCTCGAATCACAAGCACTCCCGTGCAGTGCATTTGTTTAGGGTTTAGATTCATTTCTCATCCACACACCCCAAATTACCAAAACCAGCAGAAATAGTTTTCACCCATAAACAACTACGTACTTGATTCCCTTAGCTGATCTCACCCACAACTAAGAGTTGCTACGACCCAAAGTCGAAGATTTTAATAAACAAATCAGTATCATACAGAAAAGTCAACGGTAATAGATAAATCTGTCTCCCACGAATATACCTACGAGTTTTGTTCAGTCTTTTGATAAATTAAGGTGAACATGAACCAATTGATAAACCGGACTTATATTCCCGAAGAACAGCCTAGTATTATCAATCACCTCACGATAATCCTAATCGACGCAACGAAAAAAGATATTATGGAATCACAAACGATGAGACGAAGTGTTTGTGATTTCTTTTATATCTTGCCTATCAGAGATATCAATCTCAAGGCAATTATTACAATTGTACTCGTATGATAGAAACAACAAGATCAGATAACACAACTACGAGAAAGTAGTATCGGTCTGACTTCACAATCCGAATGAAGTCTTTAAGTCGTTAACCTGGTTTAGAAGAAGAAACCAAAGGTTAAAGGAGAATCGACTCTGGCTTAGCACAACTAGTATCACACACAAGGTGTGGGGATTAGGTTTCCCAGTTGTTATTGTTCTCCCTTATATAGTCTTTGAAATCAGGGTTTGCAATCAATGTTAGCTTGGTAACAAAGCATTCAATATTCACCATTAGATGAAAACCTGATTTAGATTCAAGCTAATATCTTTCAACCGTTAGATCAAAAACTAGCTTGTTACACACAAATGAAATGCACGTTTCTAGGCTTGCGTAACCGTACCCAAACTTGTACATTTATTGGTTCAACAATAGTCAACCAAATGGTTAGCCATATGATCACTTTCATATCAACCATATTCTTCTTCACCATAACTAGTTCAAGTGACTCAAATGAACTAGTTAGGGAGTTGTTCAATTGCAAGGAAATCTTATGTAACTACACAAGACACCGGTTTTCATTTGCATCCCTTAGTTTATATAAGAATAAGTTCACAAACATCGTTTTTAGATATAACCTGCTCAAGTTCGCGGACTGGGTTCGCGGACTTAAGTTCCCGGACGAAGTTCACAAACTCCAGCAGAAATTCTCGGGACAAGAACTTCCGCCAATTCGCGGACTTGGCTCACGCCACCATTCCGGTTCTCTTGATCAACAAAGTTCGCAAACTTCGGTTCAAGGAATAAGGACTTATACATATATGTGTTTCCACAACAATGCTTATATCCTCCAATGATTATATAATCTAAACTCTCATTTCAATCATTGGAACATTCTTAGAGGACGTTGATATTCTATAGTTGTTATTCACAAACTATTTTTCGTCAAAGTAAGAAATTTCCAAAGTGATTGAAACTTGTCATGACTTTCGTCACTAGGTAAAGATGAACTTGGTTAAAGCGAAAGCTTACCAACACATATTTCGAGAAATAGATAAGCGAGATAAACTCGGCTCGAAATAGCAAATGTGTATAATCTAAGTCTATATAGCAAAACGACTTTTGTCTCAAGATAGGAGATAGATGGACTTTTGAGTACTTTTGAGTGATAGATAAGTTCAAGTCTCCACATACCTTTTATTCGATGAAAATCCACCGGTTCCTTGAGTAGTCCTTATTCTTGTATGATGATTTCCATGGAGTTCTTGAGCTTAACTACACTTTTTATCCTAGTCAGAGACCTTAGCTATAGTAGACTAGAAATCAAAACTTATAGTTTTGATCACTAACATTGACAAACATGCTTGAGATAGCAACGCATGCGAGTTCGACCGAGAAATGCTCTAACAGTTATGTCCCTAAAATTGACAAAAAGTGATATTATTAGATCACTGCTCGGTCGAACTCGCAAGTATTGTTGTCTCAAGCTTGTTGTCAATGTTAGTTGCACAAAATTATATCTTGATTTATAGTCTACTAAAGTAAAGTCTCGGACTAGGTATAAATGTTGGTAGTTCAGTATCAGTCATCACTGAATAACCCTCGAAGACTGAAGATCGACTAAGAAATTTGGAGAACTTCATCAACAAAAGAGGTATGTTAAGACTGAACTATTATATTTACTCACATGCATTCCATTCTATTTTTCTGACATTATATCATATAAATTCTAGTATATTTAATATTGAAAATAAGAAATGTCGAGTCAAGCTTGTTTTGTTAAACATCTCGAAATATGATTTAAGCAATGGATGTTTATTGGTCCTTAAAAGAAGTAAATATTGACTAAAAGGGAGAACATATCATCGTAGTATTGCGTCAAAGTTGTGGTGCAATTGAACTTTGATGAAGGTTTGCCTAATAGGTAAAACCTATAGATTATAAATCACTCCCTCTTACATAGTGCTTCAAAAATCCATATGTTATAGTAAGATACTACTTACTAATTCTCCCCCTTTTTGTCAACAAAGTTGGCAAAGGCGAAAAACAAAGACCATAATGAATCAAAATTTTTTTTATCAAGACTAGAGAACACAAACCAACTTTTATTTATACGATTTCACTAAGAATACTTGATGTTTCAAGGAGATATATAGGTACAAGTATCTCCTACAATTCCACAACCGCACTCCCTACAAAAATATGACAATTAAACAAGTTCAAGTTGAACTTTCCCCCATTTGATGTCATTCCCGAAAGAACAACATGAGCGGCCTTTCTCTAATCACAAGAGAAGGATTTTCTTGAACATTAACAAATTTACTCTCCAGTTACAAACAAAGTATATTTGTATCCCAATATTTTTATCTCTTCTTGCTAGTTACAAACAAAGAAGTTAAAAATAGTGATCTTAATGTTGAGGCACTAAGATTCAAGATTTTCGTGAGAAAATATAATCATCGACAAAAACTATTCTCTAGGCCAGCTAAGAACAAAGAGGAAAATTTATGTGATATGAATCAACATAAGAATTAATCTTCCCTAGCCATGTAAGAACATAAAGACTAAAGTTCACGAACTTATTCCCTGGAAGTTACGCAATCAAGGAGGAAAGCCTAATACTAGAGAACATCTTATGGAGTCCAGTGCAGTATATTCACAAAGTGTAATCGTGGAGAGATCAATATTGAAATTCTCAAAATAATTTACTCCTCTTTAGCCATCAACGAATAAAAAGAGTTAAGAGATTAACCATTGAGAACAAGTGAGATATCCTTTCTAATCACCATAAATATGATAGCAAAAAACAAATCTCACAAAATAAGCAATACATATATATAATCAATAAAGATTAGGTATTACGAGTCATCTTCCACACTAAACTTAAATTAAATAAATTTTAAGCATGCAAGATTATAGTACTTGGAATAACAAATGTAACACATAAAAACTACTCCAAAAGCTAGTGGTCCTCCTTAAAACAATAAGAATAAAATTCCTACAAGGAGTTAACTAGTAAAAATAAAAGGAAAGAAACATCTAATTAGATATCAGTAGAAACATCATTGGTTTTAAGGCCTTTGAGTTTTTTTTCAACAACATCCACGAAATTTGCAGGGAAAATTTATTCATTGAGAAGATCATTGACATGAGACTTCATGAGATCAAATTCAGAGTAAACCTCTTTCAACTCAGATCTCAACATGTCTTGACTTTTCAAGGCTTCAACAAGTTGAATCTTTGCCTCCTCAATTGTTTTGGAAAATCATAAACAACATTAGCAGAGACCATCTCCTTTTGTTCTACATCTTGATAATCATATGCAAAATAACAATTTGTAGAAGAAAGCTCTGAGGATCGGCGACTAATCTGAGTCAACTCAGTTTTTTTTCTATCACAAAATTTCTTGAAAATTTTCGGTTTTTCTTAGATTTTCATTCATGAACTGAATCTACATGATTAATTTTTAGATATCTTCATTAGATTTATGATTGAAAATCATTTATTTTTCGTTTAAAGCTGAAAATATTTTATTTTGATTTTTTTGGATTATCTTATTAATTGCTAACTAATAATCTTTATCTCCAAATGTGTCTGCAGTTGTAGTTATCCCATATGGTGTTTACCAAGTTTATATTTGTGATTTAAGCGTTTGCAAAAGTTGTTCTGAAGCTTTTTGAAGTTGTTGTGTTCTTCATGTTTTCCATGTTCGTTCGACTGGAAAATCATCTCGGCCGATTCATGCTAGCAACTCAGTGGGTTGTTCAATGTCGCGATTGGGTGAATTTCAAATTTCAAAAATTCCGTTACAAATCTACTCCGTTGATTACTCTAGTTATTATTGGTATTATCTATAACTATCACTTACCTTTCATGGAAACTCCAATAATATTGGTTGAAAATAACCAATTAAGAATATTTTCTCAATTACGGGATACTAGGAATAATATCAACTACAATGTCAATGCTCTCCCAAATTCACTAGGGTTTCGGTTCTATAAATATGGGTATTTAAATGATCTCTTTCATCTCAACATTACACTATTAGCTTTCCAGAATCCTCCTAATAAAATGGCAGAAGATAACACCAATTCAGTTACTGATCTTGCTGCCAAGTTTATGCAAGATGCTTTGGAGCTGGAGATGTTCAAGAAGTTGTTTATCATCAATCTGAAGATAATGAAGACAAAGAAGAAGCTGAAGTTGAATTCAGTTTAGTTGACAAAATCTTTGTTGAAGGAAAGATGGGTTTAAAATCAGTAGAAAAGGTACTTGGTTCCATATGGGAAATTATTCCATCTGGTGATATAAATTTTTTTGAGTTGGATACAAACATTATGGAGTTTCAGTTTAAAGATGAAGATACTCGTAAGAAGGTATTTGATTCTCGACCTTGGAGTATCAATGGGTTTCTAGTTAACCTTTGCTATTACAACTCTGAAATTATTTATCAAGAATTGGATTGGAGTAAACAATGCTTCTGGATTCAAGTTAAGAAAATTCTTCCAGAACATATGAATTTCAAGGCTATTACTAAGGTTGGTAATATTATGGGTTCAGTTCTAGCAATTGAACCTGAAGATGGTGTGTAAGCAGGAAGTGACCCTGTTAAGGTGTGTGTTCAAGTGGATATTAACTATCCTTTGAGAAGAGAAGTAATGGCAATTACTAATGCAAATTCAACTAGATGGATCAAGTTTTTCTATGAGAAGCAGCCACACAAAATATGTCCAAAATGTTATATCATTAATCATATTAATGGTGCTTGTAAGGCTACTGCTGACTTTCTGGCTAAGGCTCATGTTAAGCCACATTTCTTTGGTGAAGCTAGAAAAGGGGAAAGGAAGCAGATTGTGATTGCTAGGGGTTGAGATCAGGTTCCCAATTTTACTAAGAGGTATGATAATAGGGGTAATGCTCTTGTTCCACCTAAGGATGGTTATTCTGTTATCTCAAGTATTGTTGGTTAAAGTGTACAAGATGGTAATGTTGAAGGGGAAAGGTTGGGTAAGAGGCAGAGAAATGATTTTTCAGTTTCTCATGTTTTGGAACATGGATATAATAGTAATGGAAAACTGATGAGCACACAAGCAACACACATGGTCACATAAGGGGGTTCCACAAATTGCAGTACTAAGGAGGCTAAGGTATTTATTCTCAAATCTTACACTTCATTTGATTTAAGTTACCTATTTTTCAAAATGAAAATTATTTCTTGGAATGTACAAGGTATTGCAAATAATTTTACTAAACAACAATTTCAAAACTTAGTCAAAACTCAAAATCCTGACTTTTTTTTTGTGAAACTAAAGTTGATGAACATAGAATGGTGTTAGTTGCTCAATTTGTCCATTACCTAAATTATGTATGCATTGATAAAGTAGGAAGTGCTGGTGGACTTGTGATAATGTGGAAGGATGGTATTGATGTTGAAGTTATTGGTTGTGAAAATAACATTATTCATGCTCTAATCCAATTAGATCCTAGTAAACCTCAAGTGCTTATATCTTTTATGTATGGTTCAACTTACTCTGAACCTAAAAAAACACAATGGGATTTTTTGTCTGAGTTTAGCAAGGATGTGCAACAACCTTGGGTAGTTCTTGGTGATTTGAATTTTCATTTGGATAGTAATAATAATACTTCAGATAAATGGGTTCAAAGTAGAGTTAATGATGCTGGTTTAATGGATATTGGTTTTGAAGGAAAGGATTACACTTGGACTAGTAACTCTTTTGGAACAGGAACTAGGAAATCTAGACGAGATATGGTCCTCTGAAATGTTGATTGGTCTTTAAACTTTTCTTCTGCTAAACTTTTGCATTTGGATTTCATTGCTTCTGATCACTGCCCTGTGCTGCTTATAACTGATCATATTCCCAAGCATTTGTGGAGACCATTTAAATTCTTTAGGACATGGATTGAACATGGTATCTTTAAGAAAAAACTTGAAAATTCCTGAATGTTGATGTCCAAGGTAGCCCTGCTTATAAATTGAATCAGAAACAACATAGTGCTAGAATAGCTTTATCTCAGTGGAATAGGATGGAATTTAGGGACATTAAGTTGAACATTAAAAATCTACAAAAAATGCTTTATGATGCTCAAAATGATACTAGTTCAACTGATCAGCATGTTAGAGTCAAAGCTATTACTAGTGATATGGAAAATTGGTACAAAATTGAGTCTGACTTTTATAAGGAGGAATCTAGGGATAAGTCTATGTTTGATATGGACAATAACACTGGATATTTTCATACCATGGTTAATAAGAGATTGCATACCAATAATATTAGTGCCCTTTGTGATCAAAATAGAAATTGGCTTAGGGATAAGAATGATATTAAAATGATGCTTACTAATTATTTTAGTGTTGTTTCTTGTACTTCAAATCCTGATTTGCCTGATCATTGTTTTGATATTATTCCCAGAATTGTCACAGATGCTGATAATGTTACTTTTTTTGCTATTCCTAATGAATTTGAGATTGAAAATGTTGTTAAAAATATGCATGCTTGGAGTTCTCCAGGTCCAGATGGCTTCCAAGTAGGATTTTACCAATCACAATGGTCAATTGTGGGTAAGGATGTTATAAATGTGGTTCAGAGATTCTTTCAATGTGGTCACATGCCTAGAAAGTCTTAATAGGACATACATTTCCCTAATTCCTATATGCAAGAATCCTAAATTGCCATCTGAATTTAGGCCAATTGGCCTTTGTAATGCCTCTTATAAGATAGTGTCTAAGATCTTAGATAATAGAATCAAGCCACTTCTTAAGAGATTAACATCTCCTTACCAGGATGCTTTTGTACCAGGGAGAGATATTCATGACAATATTATTATTTCCCATGATATGATCCATTCAATGAAACACAAAGAGGGTCTCAGTGGTACAATGGGAATTAAACTAGATCTGTCAAAAGCTTTTGACAGACTAGAATGGTCTTTTCTCGATAAGGTTCTTGAGAGTTTTGGATTTAGCAAAGATTTTTGCAATTTGATCATACAATGTGTTACTACTACTAGTATTAATGTTCTTATTAATGGTTCACCCTGTGATCAGTTTGTACCAACAAGAGGAATTAGACAAGGGTATCCTCTATCCCCTTATCTCTTTATTCTGGCCATGAAATATCTTTCTAGGTCCCTACTTGCTGTTGAAATGAAGAAAGATCTTACTGGTATCAAAGTTTCTAGGAAAGCTCCTCCTATAACCCATTTATTGTTTGCTGATGATATACTTATTTTTGGTCAAGCTAATATGAAGGATGAAAAGGCGAGGGTACCCAAATATACCTCAAGCTAAAACTTTTCCTACCTATAAGTCCTTTCTCCGAAAGTGATTGTCTATAGAATGAGTCGAGACAATGCAACTAATCTGTTCACACTTCGTGTGATCATCTATGGATACGAGATCGAGACAATACAATAACGAAGTATGTTTAATTTATAGAAAAAAGGTCCGGACTTAACCAAACACAATAGGATTGCTTATCAAGTAAATAGGAATTAACGTTTGTGTAATTTAATTTAATTATAATAAAATAATTATAATGCGGAAATATAAAGTACATGACACAACAAGATTTTGTTAACGAGGAAACCGCAAATGCAGAAAAACCCCGGGACCTTGTCCAGAATTGAATACTCTCAGGATTAAGCCGCTACACAAAATTACACCAACTTCGTATAGTTGAGACCAAGCAACTAAACATATAGTTCACCTAGTTCCATCTGTATTCCCACGCCTCCGACCTATGAATAAGTCACGTACTTGGAAGAATTCCTTTGGTTCGTATTCCAAACAGTAAAGGAACAACAAATCTGTTTAGTATCAACTCTCTTCAACCAAGTGATGTGAGTTCGATAAAGGCTCTTCTGTTTATCTCAAATAAACTCCTTCGTCGGGTTCTTAGATCTATCTTATGTTCAACTACCAAAGGTAATTGTTAAGATTTTGCAATCAATACTTTTAATCACAAAGAAATGTATTGATGCCGATCTACAGAACTAATCAATCCAATATACCACAAGGATAAACCTATTATAGTTGGATCCTCTTATACTGAAACAAGTATTGTGCACCAAAGATTATGAACCCCTGTAGATGGGGAAAAACGATTTGCTGGTTTCTAAGGAATTGAGGAGACGACCGTACGGAGGAGACTCCTCGAACCGAGCGAAATGTTAAACCTCACACAGATGCACCGCTGCAAAGGGGGTGCTTTAGATTCGAGAGATCAATCTGTAGTACTCCAGCCTAAATCAAGACAATGACCGTTCCAGAGTAAATTCGGTCACAAGAGAGGATGGGTTGATCTGTAAGAGGGAAGCTGAGAAATGTGTGTAATCAATGGTAATCAAAGACTGTGGGTGTGTGAATTTTGAATATTATAAGCTCTGAGTGATTGAAATTGCTCAATTGAGAGTAGTTGCTCAATTAATGAGTTGATGATCTCGTGTTGTCAGTTTGACGTGAGATTGATGATGCCGATGATTCAATCATGATTCAAAGACTTATTTATATTGTTGGAATTGTAGACACCATGATCCCATGAAGTGTGACAGTTGATGGAATCAAGGAGTGGGAAGTGGAGATCGTGTTTGAAACCAGTTGCTCAACGTATGGAGACTTGGTCGATTTTCCACCCACTACCTCGTGAATTCCTTCAACTGATTGCACGACTTGCTCACATTCCATCGTGTGTTTGAACACACGTGCCGTAGACCGCCAGACCAAAACCCTAAGTGATATCCCCCCAAAGTGACACGATTGACGTCTCGTGGTATGTTAGTCAATTGATGACTTCGTGGTTTGATGGGACGATGAGTCCATGTAGTTGCTGAGTTAAACATGATGTTCTGAAACTCATGAATTGAACATATCATGAGACAGAGGTATAATTCTTACGATGAAGTGAGCAAGTATTGCTCATTCGATGGATCGTTGAATATTGATTGTTGAACCAATATTCCTTGGTTTGAGCAAATATTTATCATCTGAGCAAGTGTTGCTCATGTGATGAATTGTTGAATATTTGATCGTCTGAGCATGTGTTGCTCATCTGATGGCTTATTGGCAGCGTACCAAAAATATTAATTAAAATATTGGTTGTTAAACCGAGCATAATTAATAAAATTAATGACCATGAGGCCGTCGTAAAATTATTAAGGTTAGAATCTGGAATGATGATCCTTGGATTCAGAAACCCTAATTTGATCAATTGATGATCAATTCATGGTTCGTCAGAAGTTTAACCATGAGACAAAGGAGGGAGCGACTACATGGGACCGTGGATCAACCATGTAGTTTCCATATGCTCAAAGTGAGCAAATACAAAGAACTCCTGAAGAGTTGACGATTTGTTGGTGAAAGAATGATTAAATGCTGGCTTAATCATTTATTCAAAAATGCTCGTCTGAGCCTTAGGCGAGAAAACCTAATTAATTATGACGAGGCGAGGGACCGACCATGGAGTCATGAAATGTCATGTGACCGCCTGACGATCACTTCATGAAAATCCAAAGTGTTTGGAAGAGTTTTGGACCTAATACGAGCAATTGTGCAAATTAGGTCAAAACTGTGAAAATTGATGGGACCGGCTTCCGTGAGCCAAAGAGCCAATCTTGGTCGGTCAAGATAGCGTGCTTGTGTCCCCAAGGCGTCCGCGTCTCAGTCCTGAGAATTTTGATATTTTTTGGCGTGCAATTGAGCATCCATTCGAGAAAATATGCCAAAATTAGGGTTTCGACGAAACTGAGGAAAACACCATGAGATGATGAAAAATAATTATAAAATAAGGAATGAGGAGGCGTGGGACCGCCGTGGTCAAGGCATGGTCGGCCGGTCGTGACCACGGTCCCGTGGTGCCTTTTCCTTAATTTTAATTGAAGGAGTTTTCATGAGTTCAGGGAAGCAAAAAATATTAAAATAATAAAAACAAGGGCGTGTGGGACCGTGGAAGGCATGGTCTACCGGCTTGGGCCCGATCCCACGAGTTTCCCTAATTTTTGTGTATTTTTTATGTATTTTTGATGAATTGAGGGAATTTTTCCTAATTTGGGAGAAATACCATGAAATCAAGGAATTTGATGAATTCAAGGAAAACTAATAATAAAATAGTAAAACAAAGGGGCGTGTGGGACCGGCTAGGGCATGGCCGGCCGGCCAAGACCCGGTCCCACAAGTTTTCATAATTTATTTTATTTTATTATTATTTGATGATTTGTGCAAAAATACCATGAAATCAAGGAGTTTTTTCATGAAATTAGAGAAATAATAATAATAATAAAATAATAAGGAGTCGTGGGGTGTGGGGCCGGTTGGGACCAAGGCATGGCCGGTTGGCCAATGGTCACGCCCCACACTCCTTTCCTTAATTTTATATTATTTTTTATGGATTTATGGAAGTACCATGAAACCGAGGAGTTTCCTCGAGACGAAGGAGATTTGATAAAATGAGAGAATTTTCATCAAATCATGGAAAATAATATAAATGCATTAAAAATTTAAAACTGGCGTGGGATTGACCACGACACGGTCGGTTGGTCGTGTGTCCGTGTTCCCAACACCCTGGTCAATATTTTTAATTATTTATTATTTTCTTCTCTATTTTGCATAGGTTCATCGTTTCGTTGTATTTTTGAAATACTCGTTCGTGCGGTGACTGTTAGTGTATCGTCGTTGAATACACCTTCACCATTTGAATCGGGGCTTACTTAGAGGTAGCTCAGACACCCGGTTGTTGATTATTTATTACTAACTGTGGAATCCAGTGGAGAATAATTCACAAGACTGAGTAATAAGATGTTTATTATTAATTCATAGGATCAGCTGAGGATTCGACTACGAATTCAGAATAATAAAGTGAGCATTACCATTCCATGGGATCGTAGATTCGACCATAGAATCGGAGTAATTAAGATTTATCTATTACCATTTATGAGAGCAGTTGTGGATTCGATCATGAAATCGGAGTAATGAGATAATATAGTTATTGCTATTCTATGAGATCAAGCCGTGGATTCGATCATAGAATCAGAACAATTGTTATTGCCATTCCATGGGACCAGTCGTGGATTCGACCATGGAATAGGAGCAATTGTAATTAGGAATAATTAACTTTGTGGCTCTATATTAGCAGAGCAAGCTGTCTAGGAGCATTAATTATCCTGATACGAGCTTGTCGGTAAGTCATATCATTTATATAGTCAGGGTAAACTCGTTGTTTGTTTCTGAAGACGTTATCGCTCTATACTATCAGAGCAAGCTGTCTAGGAGCCGTCCATCTCGTGATACTATATAGAAATAATCACTGAAAGTGTTCAGTGTTCATGAGATATGACGTTGTCCAGTCGTGAGACTACATATCTACATGTACTCTGAGAGAAAGTACTCTCCGTTGAGAATTCGATGAGAGACCCGTGTTTCAATACTCACGTCTGATTGCTGGATCAGAGCTTCGTATAATTATGAGTTTACGATTTTAGCCCTTGTCGAAAATCCACCATCTACATTAAGTCCCCTGCTTACTGAGGAAAGCTGTGTTCCTCAGTCAGCATTAAATGGTGATTTTCCAGCCATAAATAATAATACCAGCAATTGAACTTAGTCGTAACTTGAGACGTTACCGGATTTAGAGAGCATGAGCAAACCACGACTTGATGAAGGCTTCAATGTCATGATTGGAGCGTCGTTTGATGAGCATAAATTGGTGTTGAACCGCTGGTTTGGACGACGAGTCCGTGGTCGGTTAGGATTCGCGGGCCTGTCCCATGAAAACAAGTCCTTGTTTTATGAATAGACGCTCGTTCGTTCGTTAGTTTAAGGAACAAACAAAATAGACCTTAGTCTAATGATATAAAATTCGTCTATGAGCTTTCACGAAAACCAGAATTTTATATTTTAAATATGTGAGATTTCACAAAGTGGAATAATCTCTCGTTTCAAAGGTGGATGCTCGTACGAGAGAAAAGTTTTTTTTTTGATAGACGTGCGTCTGTTAGTAATAAAATTTTGTTTATGAGCCTTCATGAAAATTTTTATCTTTGATCTTTCGGAAATCTTTGAAAATATACTCTCGCTTCAAAGACAGATGCTCGTGCGAGGGAGCAAAAATATATAGATATATTTTTCAAATTTACGTGAGTTTCACGTTAAAATATATTTTGTAAAATCAATGTTTTGATTTTGCACAATTGTTGAAAGTAGACAACCATACATGGTGAAAGAATGTCTATATGTGAGTTTTCACAATCGTAGAATAGACGTCTGTCCAAATTTTGAGAAACCAGTGAATGTTCACATTGTAAAATTTACGTGGGTTGTTCACGGTTTTGTGAAAATCATGTCAGAATTTTGCTCGTCTTAGCAGGTTTGAAGGAACGAGCAAGATTTGAAGTATTAACTCGTGTACTGTTAGTGGAATCGTAAACAAGTAATAGTTGAAAGTTACCATTTTTGCAGACGCTGATGTGAGCATCTTTATTCCATGATTCGTTGTTTTGCCGAATCCTGCGCTTTGTATAAATGATGCGCTGAATGTTATGCATCTGTCACAGCAACTTTGCAAGAATGACTGACTCCCATGATGACACTTTCAAAGACGATGTTTCCAGGGATGACATCTCCGCGGGTGTAACTTCAAGAAATGGTACTTCTGGGACCTCTGAGTGATGGTGAGAGATCCTTCATACTGATTTGTACTCCTGGTTATTTCATCAACTATACCACAGGATGATCATGTAGTGAGGTTTCAGATCAATGTAGACTCCTCGGAAATGGAAGAAAGTCTTCGGGGCGGAGCACCCAGAAGTAAGGACTACAGGATGTTAGCAAATGACGTGCAGTCCCCAGCCGTTTCTTTGGTGAGTTGTTACCGCTCCTTGTGTCATGACTTTTTCCTGCACGTGCAATTAGGATCACGAGACCAAGGTTTTGTTATTTCTTTTCAGACATTTTCTCCATCGATTGACGGTCTTCAACTTGTTCCCAGGCGAACAATTCAGGAATCCAGTACTGATGAAAAAGTCGATATAAATATCTCTTTCGTGCAGGTGATCGCGGCATCTCCTTGAATGAAATAATAATAATTTTCGTTGATGAATCCAGGAAGAAATCATTGTATATAAGAATCATGTTGATGAAGCGCACTCTTCTTTGGGAGATGGGAATATGGAGAATTCCCGAAATCCCGAACCGAATGGAGATAGTGGTGTTGTCAACGGAGATTCTGGCATCGTCGAGCCTTCAAATGATTTAGAGACTCCCTTAGTAAGTATATCTCCTGTAATTTATTCAAAGAATTATGATATCGCTGATTCGTGAATGAATGAATGAAAATCCATGTGAATTTATGGATAACTTTGCCAAAATACGTTATCGGAAAATTTCAGACTTCAGATTTTACTAGAAACGTTGTAGAATCTTCGTCCGAAGTCTGATTTTAGCGGTTTGCATATGTATCTTCAAGCCCAGGAAATTTACAAGCTTTATTAAAGAAGCTCTTTGAAGTTTGAGCATGTTTAGCGCCTGAAAAAGGCGAAATAGTGAACTTCCAGGAGACCTTCAGAACCTTTTCAGATGGCATGTTGCTCCATGTTTTGGCCACAAATCTTTGCTCGTTTCTCTAATTGTTTTGAATTTTGGATATGTTGTATAGGACATTCATACGAAGAGAATGGTATATGACCCATCCCTCGATTCTTCACCAATTGCTCCCAGCTCGTCGGTTTGTACAGGACATTGTAAAATCATCTCAGCCGAGCTTGCTGTAAAACACTCATGTTGTGTTCTTAGACCATTCGCTTGTGTCTTGAACGGTTGGTGAAGGATTTTAATGTCATTTATTCGTTTGATATCAGGACCCCTTGATTGATACATGATCATGGTGCTTGCAGCGCCATCTTGCTTTTGTCAGTCGTAGAAACATTTCTTCTGAAACCCTGGTCATGGGACCATAGCTGAGGTTGCTCTTGAGAGGGGATGATGTAATGACCACGGTTTCATGTACCGATGGTAGAATTACTTTTATGATGAATGATTAGCACATGAGAGTCTGGTGCCACGAGTCTTGGACTGTGAAACTGGTCGTCATGATCAGTGGATCGTCAGTCCCCAGTATTTTGTTAGATATCTCCTTTTCGTCTTCTCTTCTTCTGGAAAGACTTGGATAGAGGACCCAGGTAGAAAAATTGATGTAAATACCTAGGTGGTAGAAGTTGGAGGTACCTTGATGAAGTACTTAGTGGAAAGACCTGGTGAACACCGATCGACTGTGGAAGTCATGAATCCCGTCTAAGAATTTTTGCTTGCATGTTGTTCGCTCTGGAAGCTTTAGGGACCTCATACAAGGTCGGAATTCGATGCTTAACCCCAACTTTCGAAGCTAAGAGGCTTAGTTATCACATTAGAAAAGAATCACTCAATTTGGAGTTGTAGAGGTCAACCAACGAAGCGTGCACATTTGTAATTTGTAATCCCGTACAAATTTTTTCAGATTCCGTAGACCTGACGGTAAAAGCCATATCTTTCAGCTCGTATGTCCTATTGGTGCGCCCTTTTGGTATGTTGTAGAAGAAACATAGACGAACATCTTTTGTTGAGGAAGTATTGTCTCATTCATCACCCGTTGGTACGTTTTTGTAAACCCATGGCCTGGAGCATGTCGTATCTCATTTGTAGAGGCGATGAGAACATCTTGTAAAAGACTTTGACTTGTACCCGTCCGTCGTGCAAGATTTGGGAAGATGTTCATGTTATCATGTCTACATATATTGATATGAATCATTGGTTCTTAGATAAGTCCGCTTCATGTGTAACACTTCAGAGAATGATTAGTTGATGAAGCCCTGAGGATGTTGCTTTTGAGACCGTTGTTGGTGCTGAGACCATGAATGATTACGCTCCAGAGATCCTTGTCGATGATGAAATTAGGGATGGTGTTCCTCTAGAGATTATTGTTGATATTGATACCATGGTTGAAGTTGCTCCAAAGACCGAAAAGGCTAGAACCATGATTACAGATATAATCTTTGCTCCTCCATCCAGTGAGCCTTTTACGAACTAGTTGATGAGTTGAGCGTCCCTAAGATGAAGGTGTACTGAGAGTTCAACCTGAATGCTCCTGAAAGCGTAACTCAGGTTTCCCAGTGTATGTTGAAGGAGTTAGTGCCATCCATGTATGAATGATGTAGCATCTGCTTCGGAAGTCTTATCATGGGATAATGAAGACTTATCGATTGTAGTTTAGTTACACTTTGATCATGTTGGCGTTGAATCAATGTGTCATCGTCGAGATATTTGTGCTGAAGTTGTACTCTTTGATTGGGAGTACAATTTGATGGCTTCTTAGATGCTTGAGCGTTGAAGCGTATATTCCTTAAGCATCGAATGTTTGATCATCTCGGCCCTGGAGTATCTTCCATTGATTCATCATCCCTTTCGTTGCGGTAGTGGGATTCGACACTTGTGCAGACATCAGAGCTTTCTGAGTTTGTGAAACACATGGACTTTCAGGAGAAACACCCGAAGTGTTCTTTTCCATGTTTGGACATCATCTCGGTAATGAATGTTTAAGTGCTTGATTCGGAGGAGCGTCAGATTCAACCACTTGGTAAAATACCAATATGGTGAAGCTACCATTCATAACGTCTTCCAGAGTTGCTAGCAGAATTGAGTCCCATGCTAGGATAGCATGTGAGGAAATAAATGACATAGACATGGGATGAGACTTTCCTGAGTGCGGAACCTCTTGATGGATGTATATGCATCTTTTTCAGGTTCTTTCTTCAACCTCGTCAAAGTTTGAAATTCCTCCAAGTACTCTGATGATGGAATGTCCGTCAAATATTCTGGATCAGAATTTTCTTCGTTGGAGAGACGTGTAACCAAAGGCGCTCTGTAAGTACCCATATTTTCAGCGTGGATCCACGCACGTCTGAAGGACATGTCATATCCTGGATCTTCCTGATTATGTGAAACTTGGTTTCTGTCCAGTGTTGAACTTATGTTCACTTTGAGAATGATGTAGCCATAAGTATTCCGAGCGCTCCTTCAAGGTCTCTGATTGAGATGGGAGCATGAGTAGCTTCTTGTCGACTAATGCCTGCGGCTCTGAGGTTTTCAGTGGAATGATGTTGATGGCGGTGCCGGCATCGATCAACGTTCTTCCAAATTCGTTTCTTCGACTGTGGTAAGCAGTCCCCAGTCGTACATCTCTTGGTTTGTGGCTGGAGTCTCAAGAAATATTTCCGGGATGGACTTCTTGACACGATGTGGTTCAGTGTTGTGAACATGTCTCTCTTTTGTGCCTTCGACAGATAGAGCAATTCACGTTCGACCAAGGATTGAACTGCCTCTTTGATAGGTTGTTCAGAGAGTGTAAAGGTTATGATTGGGAGAGGATTCTTGTGTACTCCTCCAGTGCCCAGTTGAATCTATTGTGGATCAACCTTCTCTTTGGTGACGTGCTTCAAAATATTGCAGTTACTTGTCGAATGATTGATAAATCTATGAAGGTGACAATACCTTGGATTCTTCATATTGGCTCTCTATGATGAGTAACAGTTTGATTGCACCGTCTGGGACCCAGACTTCCAGTAACTCGATCACTCCTTCATGAGAAGTTTGAGTCTGTCCGATCATTTTCCCGTTCGTTGATGCCAGGTCGAGGTTTGTGCAAGATTGGTTATCCTTCCGTGATGCTTTTGTAGGAAGAGGTGTTGGATGTCGCATGTTTGAGAAAAAGCTTTCTTTTTGATCCTTGATCAACAAGGTTCATGGAAGGTTGGACATCGTACTGTTTGTTGATCAGGCGTCGGCTGCTCCGAGGTTCCTCGACCTTGCAGACTTTGCTCAGCAAAGCAGGTGTAATATTCGCTGATCGTTTGGATGCTTCATGAAGTTCTGAGAGAGTCTGGAGTCACAGAGAATGGCTCTGTATATTGGGATAATTTCGTTTTGTTCATGCTCTCCTAGTGCCTCCAGGGATCGAGAGACGTGTTCTCGAGCGCTCTATGTTCCGTTATATAGTGCGAACGTTGGGGAAGTGTATCCCTTTAGGAAAGAAATTATTTGCGTAGCAACAGGTTATGAAGGTTGATAACGATGAACCGATGATGCTTTGTCTTTTCCTCGATCCTCCATGAAGCGTTCCAGGTCCTCACGAGCGATGAAGCCTGCAAGTTCCTTTGTTGTAGAGTCACCTGCAGCTTTGCGGAATTCTTCATCTTGTACAACATGGATAGGAGAGATTTCAGGATCAACAGTTGAAGATGTTTCTTTAGCTTCTCCTTTTTCGCGTTGAGGCTGAGTTCGTTCAGACGCAAACTTGTCTGTGAGAGTTTTGAGATAAGCATACAACTCTTTCTGTGTTGCATCCACGTCAGTCTGAACCTTCATGAGATCAAGATGATTTCCTATGGTTTTTCAGGAGATCAACCAAAGAGTGGATTGTTGATGGCGCCAGTGTCGTCACTTGCAGGGCGATCTCTGGAGCACCAGTGCTTGGAAGAGTGATAGTAACATGTGACGTGATATTGCTGGCCGGAGGAGTGGTGTTAGCGCTACCACTAGAGCCTGCAACGTTAATAGGAGTAGTACTTGCTGGGAGTACCACTAGGACTTGCAATGTTAGAGTTGGGTGTTGAACCCGGATTGATAACTGAACCATACCTAAGACCGACAATCCTGCCAAATTGAGATTGCAACCGAGAGAATGATCTCCCATTGTGGTCGCCAATCTGTAAATGGGGAAAAACGATTTTCAGGTTTCTAAGGAATTGAGGAGACGACCGTACGGAGGAGACTCCTCGAACCGAGCGAAATGTTAAACCTCACACAGATGCACCGCTGCAAAGGGGGTGCTTTAGATTCGAGAGATCAATCTGTAATACTCCGACCTAAATCAAGACAATGACCGTTCCAGAGTAAATTCGGTCACAAGAGAGGATGGGTTGATCTGTAAGAGGGAAGCTGAGAAATGTGTGGAATCAATGGTAATCAAAGACTGTGGGTGTGTGAATTCTGAATATGATAAGCTCTGAGTGATTGAAATTGCTCAATTGATGAGTTGATGATCTCGTGTTGTCAGTTTGACGTGAGATTGATGATACTGATGATGCCGATGATTCAATCATGATTCAGAGACTTATTTATATTGTTGGAATTGTAGACACCATGATCCCATGAAGTGTGACAGTTGATGGAATCAAGGAGTGGGAAGTGGAGATCGTGTTTGAAACCAGTTGCTCAACGTATGGAGACTTGGTCGATTTTCCACCCACTACCTCGTGAATTCCTTCAACTGATTGCAAGACTTGCTCACATTCCATCGTGTGTTTGAACACACGTGCCGTAGACCGCCAGACCAAAACCCTAAGTGATATCCCCCCAAAGTGACATGATTGACGTCTCGTGGTATGTTAGTCAATTGATGACTACGTGGTTTGATGGGACGATGAGTCCATGTAGTTGCTGAGTTGAACATGATGTTCTGAAACTCATGAATTGAACATGTCATGAGACAGAGGTATAATTCTTACGATGAAGTGAGCAAGTATTGCTCATTCGATGGATCGTTGAATATTGATTGTTGAACCAATATTCCTTGGTTTGAGAAAATATTTATCATCTGAGCAAGTGTTGCTCATGTGATAAATTGTTGAATATTTGATCGTCTGAGCATGTGTTACTCATCTGATGGCTTATTGGCAGCGTACCAAAAATATTAATTAAAATACTGGTCGTTGAACCGAGCATAATTAATAAAATTAATGACCATGAGGCCGTCGTAAAATTATTAAGGTTGGAATATGGAATGATGATCCTTGGATTCAGAAACCTAATTTGATCAATTGATGATCAATTCATGGTTCGTCAAAAGTTTAACCATGGGTCGAAGGAAAGAGCGACTAAATAGGACCGTGGATCAACCATGTAGTGTCCATATGCTCACGTGAGCAAATACAAAAAACTCCTGAAGAGTTGATGATTTTTTGGTGAAAGAATGATTCAATGCTGGCTTAATCATTTATTCAAAAATGCTCGTCTGAGCCTTAGACGAGAAAACCTAATTAATTATGACGAGGCGAGGGACCGACCATGGAGTCATGAAACCGGCCCTGGGTTGTCATGTGACCGCCTGACGATCACTTCATGAAAATCCAAAGTGTTTGGAAGAGTTTTGGACCTAATACGAGCAATTGTGCAAATTAGGTCAAAACTGTGAAAATTGATGGGACCGGCTTCCGTGAGCCAAAGAGCCAATCTTGGTCGGTCAAGATAGCGTGCTCGTGTCCCCAAGGCGTCCGCGTCTCAGTCCTGAGAATTTTGATATTTTCTGGCGTGCAATTGAGCATCCATTCGAGAAAATATGCCAAAATTAGGGTTTCGACGAAACTGAGGAAAACACCATGAGATGATGAAAAATAATTATAAAATAAGGAATGAGGAAGCGTGGGACCACCGTGGTCAAGGCATGGTCGGCCGGTCGTTACCACGGTCCCGTGGTGCCTTTTCCTAAATTTTATAATATTTTGATGATTTTATGAAAAATTCATGAATTTTGAGAAATTTGATGAATTTAGGGAGTTTCCATGAATTGAAGGAGTTTTCATGAGTTCAGGGAAGCAAAAAATATTAAAATAATAAATACAAGGGTGTGCGGGACCGTGGAAGGCATGGCCGGCCGGCTTGGACCCGATCCACGAGTTTCCCTAATTTTTGTGTATTTTTTATGTATTTTTGATGAATTGAGGGAATTTTTCCTAATTTGGGAGAAATACCATGAAATCAAGGAATTTGATGGATTCAAGGAAAACTAATAATAAAATAATAAAACAAAGGGACGTGTGGGACCGGCTAGGGCATGGCCGGCCGGCCAAGACCCGGTCCCACAAGTTTTCATAATTTATTTTATTTTATTATTATTTGATGATTTGTGCAAAAATACCATGAAATCAAGGAGTTTTTTCATGAAATTAGAGAAATAATAATAATAATAAAATAATAAGGAACCGTGGGTTGTGGGGCCAGTTGGGACCAAGGCATGGCCGGTTGGCCAATGGTCACGCCCCATACTCCTTTTCTTAATTTTATATTATTTTTTGTGGATTTATGGAAGTACCATGAAACCGAGGAGTTTCCTCGAGACGAAGGAGATTTGATAAAATGAGAGAATTTTCATCAAATCATGGAAAATAATAAAAATGCATTAAAAATATAAAACTGGCGTGGGATTGACCACGACACGGTCAGTTGGTCGTGTGTCTGTGTTCCCAACACCCTGGTCAATATTTTTAATTATGTATTATTTTCTTCTCTATTTTGCATAGGTTCATCGTTTCGTTGTATTTTTGAAATACTCGTTCGTGCGGTGACTGTTAGTGTATCGTCGTTGAATACACCTTCACCATTTGAATCGGGGCTTACTTAGAGGTAGCTCAGACGCCCTGTTGTTGATTATTTATTACTAATTGTGGAATCTAGTGGAGAATAATTCACAAGACTGAGTAATAGGATGTTTATTATTACTTCATAGGATCAGCTGAGGATTCGACTACGAATTCAGAATAATAAAGTGAGCATTACCATTCCATGGGATTTTAGATTCGACCATAGAATCGGAGTAATTAAGATTTATCTATTACCATTTATGAGACTAGTTGTGGATTCGATCATGAAACCGGAGTAATGAGATAATATAGTTATTACTATTCTATGAGATCAAGCCGTGGATTCGATCATAGAATCAGAAAAATTGTTATTGCCATTCCATGGGACCAGTCGTGGATTCGACCATGGAATAGGAGCGATTGTAATTAGGAATAATTAACTTTGTGGCTCTATACTAGCAGAGCAAGCTGTCTAGGAGCATTAATTATCCTGATACGAGCTTGTCGGTAAGTCATATCCTTTATATAGTCAGGGTAAACTCGTTGTTTGTTCCTGAAGACGTTATCGCTCTATGTACTAGCAGAGCAAGTTTTCTAGGAGCCGTCCATCTCGTGATACTATATAGAAATAATCACTGAAAGTGTTCAGTATTCATGAGATATGCCGTTGTCCAGTCGTGAGACTACATATCTACATGTACTCTGAGAGAAAGTACTCTTCGTTGAGAATTCGATGAGAGACCCGTGTATCAATACTCACGTCTGATTTCTGGATCAGAGTTTCGTATAATTATGAGTTTACGATTTTAGCCCTTGTCGAAAATCCACCATCTACAACCCCAAATCAGAAATATTCAATATCTTCTTTTCTGCAAATTTTCTTAGATCTTCAATAGACACCTGCACACAACAAATTGAATCTCTTGTGATCAATCATGCACAGAACGGAGTCTGTTAACAATGGATTATCACAAGATCGTCTTTAGCACTAACAACAGTCTAAAGATCCCTGTCGAAACTTCAATCTAGTTTGAGTGAATCTTATATTAGAAGATAAGATTCTCAAGCATAAACAAACTAGGTGCAATCAAAGTTCAACCACCGTTAGTCAATCAAATCAATCGAAAACACAAGATAAACCGCAATTATCTAGTTTCCTACCAACAGTACTGTTGTAGTTTTGAAAGTGGTAGTAAAAGTTCGTTGCTCGGACTTGTAAAGATTTAAAAATACAAATATATACAAAAATATTGACAAATTCGTAGAGAGGTAATGGGACTAATGATTCGTCCAATCTTCATAACATAGGGTTCAATGATTTATTCTCAATAATAATCGCTCAATACATATATGGACTCTTATTTTGCCAAAGTAGATTCTCAAAACATTGGTTGTAAGTGTTAAGCATGGAACATCAAATCACCTAAGCTAAGCATGACCCATCTAATCAAATAACACCCAATTTGATCAAATCATGTTTCAATTAATTTTTAATGCAAAAGTCTTAAAAAAGAATTAATAAAATTACCCATGTATGAAGCTCGACCTCCTCCGTCGTCCCAGTGTTGGGGTTTAAGTCATCATAGTAAAAATGCTCTCAAAATAATTATTTATTGCTCAAAAAGTGGTTTACAAATGATGAAAAGGTGTAAAACAATTGAACAGAAAAATCGCAACAGAAATAACTGTTGCAAAGGCACTGTTCAGCTGTTACAAGAAGAACGATAAATGATAACTGCTGTTGTACGGCGAACTACGACCTGAGGACGTGCGTATTAAACACTGTTGAAGAACGACGGTCTTTGGCTGTCTGTTCTTCGTGTTCTTCATCTTCATCAATGGCAGCAGCAGCAGCAGAGAGAAATCATGGTTCTCGATTCTGCAGCGTTCCTTCTCTCCTCCCAACTCTCGACAACCATTCTATTCAACCCCATAGACATATTTATACTCAAAAGCACCGAGATAATCCGAGTTAAATGCAAATAATTCTCCCTTAATGATTTTTATGTTCACGGGAATATTTTCTTTCCCTGTTCACCTTTCACGCGTCTTCTGTTAGCTACTTTCCTGTTCTCTTCTCACACGTTTGTTCTGAGCTGGATTTCCTTGTTTATCCTGGCTTGATTGGTCGAATCTTGTTGAATAAAGAAGAAAATATTCTCCCATGCAGTTACGTATCATCCAATATCACGTGATAATCTCTCTTCCCTGTTTAACCAAGACTCGATGTTTTAGCCCAACTGGATCGAATCCATTAACCATACAATCCCTGTTTAGCCCAAGCAGGTCAATCAAAACAAAATCCAGTGATTGAATCTCGCTCAAATCCCACACAAGATCGAACCCAAATTTCTTCCGTGAACTGCATGAACTTTCCCGCCATTTTGAATTTTCAAATCGTGAAGAAGGGTGTCCCCCTAACCGTCTGTGGAGTGAAAGTAGCAAATGCCCAACTGAGGGCCCCTTAGTAATTGGGTTTCCCCTTAACCAAAATGAGAGTCCGAATAACAAATTTCCACCGGGGATGCTCCGCATAATTTTTCGAGCCGATTTTTCCAAAATTATTTATTTCCAAAAAATACCTACAAACACGCAAAATACCATAATAAGGACGAAAACAAGTAATAACAATACAGAGAATTGAGAACAAAATAGACACATATATGCGTCTATCAAATACCCCCAAACTTATTATTTGCTAGTCCTCGAGCAAAATTTATTCTTGAAAAGTGACCGAGTTAATCTCGGGTGGGTTTATCAGAGGTGTACCCACAAAAACCAATATTCCAGACCCTAGCTATCTACGAAAAATCTTGGAAAGCACTAAAGAACCTCCTTGGTTGGCATACTTATTAATTACAGGAGGAAGTACCCTGACGCGAAATTCCAATTGTTGTATACGAGTTTGCACTCAAGCATACTAAAATTCATATAAGTGACAGAGCTCTACTAAGATAGTTTCACGATGGACATCATACTCGGAGTCAGACTAATCACATGAAAAGATTAAGAAGATGGAAAAAGAAAAATGTAGATGGTTGAAAAGCGAACGGTGTTTCCCATATCTGTCTGAAGGCCTCTGCCAAGATGAACCTAACCTAAATGACTGAGATACCGGTCTGACTAATATTAACGCACTGGCATATACAAGGGAACCAGAGGTCAATAACTTAAATCTAGATCAACAAACTGGCAAATACAAGGGAACCAGCAGTTGACTACACAGAACAATAACCCTTTTTCTTTTCTTTTTTAACTTAACGGCATGAATAGATCTTTTTGATCCAAGCGCATGCTTCTTGTCAGCTGATTACACGATAGTTCTCACGGGTCCTGCATTCCACGCTTGCTTAGGCGACGGAAACAGGGAGAACACACGCATATTGCTATCCAAGTGTTAATACTTATTCCGATTGGTCTAACTGGTCCTGTTTCTTTTTCTTTTTTTTTTTGAAAAGGTAACTCAGTCCCTCTATTTCACCCTAGCAAAGGTAACAACTTGAATCGTGTGCCCCACCAAATCACTTGAAATAAAAGAAAACTAAAAATAGAAAGTGAAAAGGACTCGACGAGATATGGCGAAACTATCATGTTATTTCTAACACCTGAGCTCTGTGCTTTTATGAATAGACTCTATAGATGTTTCCATCTAGTCAGATTGGTTCCTCAGCTCCTAAAACAAAAATGTTTCCATCCACTTAGATTGGTTAGTGCTATCCTTAATAGGCGTAAATTTCTAGGCTCTGGAGTTTATTTATTGCAACTTAAAACTAACAAAAAGTTTCTTCCCCACCCCCAAACTTAAATCTAACATTGTCCTCAATGTTCTAAAGATAAAATTAAAAGCATGAACAAGGAGAAACTGTTACCACTTGAAGAAAAATAGTTAAGGAAAGATATTACCATGTTGCATGAGATTGGGTTACCTCCCAAGAAGTGCTAAGTTTAAATTCTCCAGCCATACTTAGAAAAGGATTGGTCAACTCGAACCATAAAGTAACAGTCGAAATAACTGTGGGTCTTCAAAACCAAAAAGAGCTGACCATAGGAAACTGCAGTGAACCAAGAAAATGGACAAGAAAAGCATGCCCTTACCTAGTTTCCTGAAAACTATCGCTAATTGCGGTTCAGGTTCAGGTTCTATGAAAGGGTCTAAATAGAATATTTTCATTGGCTGCGTTTCTTCATAGGATGGATCCAAATTATTAGGTCCTAGAGTCTGGAAAAACTCAAATAAGAACTTGGAATCACAAAGTAATAACCTAAATAATTGCGGATCCTCTAAGTCAATCAGACATGACTTACAAAATTGACCACAATGAGAATAGTGGTCATTCTTAAGCAAATGTGTCGATTCTAATTTCCTAAGGCATTTAGGTTTAGTCTCACAACTTAATATTCGACACATTTGGAATATAAACGTTCCCACAGTTGGAAGAAAACTATTTGGTGGGAAAACAAAGTCAATCTGGGGATCATAGCCTGGGCAAACCACATCAACCAGAGGATGGGTTTCTAACGACTGAACTTCTTCCTGGATATCATTAGGTTCGGGAAAACGAGTATGAAGGTAATCTTGTAAAATTGTCGAGGCAGAGATATCAAGTCCTAAGTGAAGGGACTTTCTGAGAGTTTAAGGTAAGGCACTATGAAGGTGATAATCACCCCCAAACTTAGAGTTTTTAGTGTCTCTAGATAGACTAGTAACAATCTCCCTAATTTCTGGATCATTAGATTCTTGAAAATGGTCAATTGATTCTTCTAATTTATTATCAGGTAGTTCATCTTTACTCATCTCTACGGGTCTATCTTCTTCTTCCAAGACTATTGTTTCTAAGTCGCTAGACTCTAAAACAGTATTTTCGAAATGAACCCGTTCCTCTAAACCACTATCGGCTCCGTAATCAAAAGGAAAAACTACATCGTCTAAAACGGTGGTATCCCTAATCAAATCCTCGTCCTTTTGAATAGGTGAATAATCATAAAAATTATTTGGATTTGAACTAGAAATAATATAATCATTATAAAGCTCAATTGGATTAATAGATTCCTGATCACTATGCCTACATATTTCAGATTCTTCATTACTACTATCCTCATCATCATAATAGTACAAAGATGATTGAACCTTATCTAAATAAGTAGTGTCTTTTATTCTAACCTCGTCCTCTAGATTGGGAAAATATTCACTATTGATATCAAGGGTAGAATTGGAAACACTATTTTGGAAATTTAGATTATTTCGAGCAGCATTAGCTAACTGTTCATTTTCTGCCTCTAAACGTGCTTGAATTTCACTGAGTGTAACACTTATACGTTCACAAGTCTCATTGAATATCTTAGACCGTTGTGTACTCTCTTCTCTTGAACTAACTGCACGTTCATACTCCCTTCGAATTTGTTGGTAGGTTTCTTCTAGAGATTGAACAGGTTTAGAAATGTCATAATCAGGACTAGTTTTTAAGTAATTTTCCAAAAACGCATGACTAGTACTATAATATTCCTGATTTTCTTGCTCGTAAGACCAATTCGTGTGTGGATAGTAATTGGGCTCACTATGATATGAACCATAACCTTGAAAAGTTTGGCGTTCCCAACTACTATTCCCACCATGGTCATAAAACTGATGATGTCCATATTCAAATTCAGGTCGATACTCATTGTATTGGCTTCTATCATACCAGTTCGACATTCTTAATTGCAAGGGAATTCTACACAACCACAAACAAGGCCGACTCGACTCCACCAAAACAAGCCTAAAGATTTCTAGCAAACAAAAAGCATGATGGCTCCACTTAGATTGTTTTTAGACCAGCTTCTATCTTTCGAAAGGGAATTCGTTGCAATTTGAGAAAACCCCTCTGGAATCAATCTGAGTCAAAGTAAGTTGAATTGAGGCGAGGGAAGCTCAGTGGAGCTTTGATACCCAAGGCCTCACCGCTATCACAAGGCGGCGCAGTCACGCATTCAACTCAAAGAAACCATCATGAACTTTGAAGTGTGCTTAAAGAGCAACCAATATTTTTCGAACGAGTTTCCTATTAAGCTCGTTACCCTATCGGTCTCGTTCTATTCTGGTGGGCCCGGAGATGCGTGAAAATTAAGCGAAATGAAAACGCGGGCCTACAGTAATACCGCAAGTGCACGGTCGTCAGTTGTAGCTCGTGCAAGTACGGGTCGATCCACAGAGACTGGGTGTGTTTGGAGTTCTCTAGCTATCTTGGGCTCTAATTTGCTATTGGGCTATGAATAATCAATGGGCTTTTGAGTGCTAATGGGTTATGATTACCCTTGGAATGAGTTGGGCTTTCAGTGGTTTTGATGGGCTGAACTTGGGTTCAGTTGGTTTCTGATGTGAATTGAACTGGGCTTGATCTTTGGATTGAACTGGGTCTTTGCCTTAGTGAACTGGGCTTCAGTTTGTACAAACAATGGACAGTGGGCTTAGAGAGTTTTTGGTCAAGAAGAAAAGAAGTGACCAGGAGAGACAGGTAACAGTGAGCAACAATGGCTCTAGGCCAAAACAGCAAAGATAGAGGAAAAAGGCAGTGAGGCAATAATACAAAGGCAGTTAGCCTAAGGCAAAGACAATGAAGAAAATTAAACAAGACAATGACTAAACAGCAAAGAACTAAACAACAATGCACTAAACAAAGCAGTGACAAAAGATTGTGAAAGTGATGAACATAGTAGTGAAATAATGAGGCAATGGATGATAAAACAATAAACACAAGGTAATAGTGAAGTAAATGTGACAGTACAATGAAACTACAAGCAGAGAACAATGGAACCAAGGCCTAAGCCAAGGGCAGGGGAGATGGTGAAGGTGAAATGGTGAAGGTGAGCCTAGGAATACTACTAGAGTGGGAAGAGAACCAGCTTGCTCACAGTCACTAGTGAGCACTAGTTTCTCCCCACTGCTCAATCAATCCAATGTTTCACAGGCTTTAGCCTAACATTCACACAAAACAGTAAACAAGAGTGATGAAAGAACACTAGGATGTTGAATCCACCATTAACCTAAGGGATATTCTACTCACAGCTAAGAGAATTACCAAAGTGCTAATTGTCTGATTAAAGCACAACTAGTCTAAGGGCTTAGCAACACTGAACATGAGCTGCACATGATGAAGACTATCTTATTGATTCATGGTTTCATCTAGTCCTAGCATTTGAGATTCAGAACATACATAACAGAAACAGTACAGAACATTACATCAAATGGAGAAACATGGATAGCAAAACATGAATTGAAACAAGATAAACTAAAACTGAATTTGGAATTAAAATTGCAAATTAAAATTAAATCTACAAATACACAACAGGGAAGAAAAATCTACCCAAGAGGAACTGGCTAGTCCAGCCCTCATGGGGATACACTGGCTAGTCCAGAGACAAAACCTCACACACAAACCCACAGTTCCCTTTTATACCCAATACCCAATTTAGGGTTTATAGAAAAATACCCAAATTCAAACAGTGAAATTAGGTATATGATTTACCTAATTTTTGACAGTACAAATTGAACCCATAACTAATTCATTGCTTCTCCTAACAGAAATTAGGGTTTTCTATAAAAATCCCAAAAATTGAGAAATTAGGGTTTCGTAAAATCTTACTTTGATGGCGCAATTTCTTCAATCAATCGCTGACCCATCCTTCCTCTGACTTCAATGCTCCTTCCCATGCCTTTTCTAGCTTCGATTGATAACATGCAATCATTCTCATCAATTCCACACGTCACTGAAATCGTGTGATGTTGATGAAGTTGATTGAAAGTTACCATGTGCGGTAGGTGGTGGTGATGATAAAGAAGGTGGTGTGGTTGTGGCAGAGGTATGGTGGCGGAATGGGTGTTGCAGTTGCAGCTCTGCAACTGTCGGGTGGAGGAGAAGAAGAAAGAAAGAGGAGAAGAATGGGTCGACAGTTTAGGGTATAGGGTATCCGTTTTTAGGGTGTTGAGCGGGCGCATCAAAGTTAGATGTTGGCGAAGCTGAGCCACTGGAATCGAAGCTGGTGGTGAATCGGACGGCTCCGCTTGAAGAGGCTGGTATCGACCGTCGGATGTCTTGATACAACGAAGTTAACGGCTCTAGATGGGGTTAGGTGTTGAAGTGTTAAGCGGAAGTATCGAGATTTGATGCGCAGGCAAAGAAGCGACCGTAGGATCTAAATGTGATCTAATCTGAAGGCTTGGAATTTAGGCACTATGGTGTTTTGCAGGGACTTCAGATTTTGATAAACGATGAAGAAGCGACCATTGGATGATGAGATGGATCCGATCTAACGGCTGAGAATGGAGGCGGGTATGGATATAGAAAATGGGTTTGGGTAAGGGTTTTGGGCCTTGGGTATGCCAAGCCCATATCTTCTTTAAAAACAATTCTTCCTTCTTGAGCCCATTCCTAGCTTTTTGGTCTTGCGCTCCATTCTTTGCGGCTTCCTTGCGTAATTCTTCCGGCTTTTCACCACTCTTCAGCTCTTTTCCGCTCCGCAAGTCATCCAGACTTTATTTATTACCTAAAAATGCAAAATTAATTAAGAAAAATATTTATTCTTGAAAACAATGAAAATACAGAATATGGGATAAAATGTAGAATTAATGCACAAAAGATGAGTTAAATGCCAACAAAAAGGGATAAATATATACATTATTTGGCACTCATCATATTCCAAATTTTAAAGCTTGGGTTCGCGTTAGGTTTCGTTTTCCTAAGGTGGGCAAGAAGGGAGCGGTGATGAAATCCGAACCCTTATCTTGTTTAGGCCAGGCCTTGCCCTTTACTAGGAAAATAAAGACAGTCTGGTTCGTCCTCAAACAATTATCACCTTAAGGCATACAGTAACCCGCTTGCAGGAGATTCGCGGGTGTTTCGATTGGACTTACCTCTCGTACCAGACGGGCGATGAACCGTTGTCGTCGAATCGAGCCACGACTCATATGCCGTGTGCGAACCCGAGGCGCCGAGACGATATAGTAATCGTCGTCCTTCCCTGCACACAGTTTATATAATAATTTTTTTTTTAATAATAATACCCTTCCGTAGGGTTTAAAAAAAACAAAGTCCAATTGTTTAAAGTCCAAAGTCCAAAATAAATAAATAAAAAATTACAGTTTTCCTCACACACTCTAAAAAAATTAAAAATTAAAAATTAAATCCTAAAATTGTCCTTTTTTTCTTCTCTTTTCGCTTTAATATTTTTCCTCTCCAAGTCCTTAGTTTTCACTTTGAACCTGCAAAATAAAGACAAAAAGAAACGTAAAAAGGAACAAAAAATTCTAAAAAAAATAATAAACCTAAAAAAAAAAATCAATCTATATACAAGTCCGCGTCGGCGGCGCCATTTTGTTGTAGTTTTGAAAGTGGTAGTAAAAGTTCGTTGCTCGGACTTGTAAAGATTTAAAAATACAAATATATACAAAAATATTGACAAATTGGTAGAGAGGTAATGGGACTAATGATTCGGACAATCTTCATAACATAGGGTTCAATGATTTATTCTCAACAATAATCGCTCAAAACATATATGGACTCTTATTTTGCCAAAGTAGATTCTCAAAACATTGGTTGTAAGTGTTAAGCATGGAACATCAAATCACCTAATCTAAGCATGACCCATCTAATCAAATAACACCCAATTTAATCAAATCATATTTCAATTAATTTTTAATGCAAAAGTCTTAAAAAAGAATTAATAAAATTACCCATGTATGAAGCTCGACCTCCTCCATCGTCCCAGTGTTGGGGTTTAACTCATCATAGTAAAAATGCTCTCAAAATAATTATTTATTGCTCAAAAAGTGGTTTACAAATGATGAAAAGGTGTAAAACAATTGAACAGAAAAATCGCAACATAAATAACTGTTGCAAAGGCGATGTTCAGCTGTTACAAGAAGAACGATAAATGATAACTGATGTTGTACGACGAACTACGACCCGCGGACGTGCGTCTTAGACACTGTTGAAGAACGACGGCCTTTGGCTGTCTGTTCTTCGTGTTCTTCATCTTCATCAATGGCAGCAGCAGCAGCAGAGAGAAATCATGGTTCTCGATTCTGCAGCGTTCCTTCTCTCCTCCCAACTCTCGACAACCATTCTATTCAACCCCATAGACATATTTATACTCAAAAGCACCGAGATAATCCGATTTAAATGCAAATAATTCTCCCTTAATGATTTTTATGTTCACGGGAATATTTTCTTTCCCTGTTCACCTTTCACGCGTCTTCTGTTAGCTACTTTCCTGTTCTCTTCTCACACGTTTGTTCTGAGCTGGATTTCCTTGTTTATCCTGGCTTGATTGGTCGAATCTTGTTGAATAAAGAAGAAAATATTCTCCCATGCAGTTACGTATCATCCAATATCCCGTGATAATCTCTCTTCCCTGTTTAACCAAGACTCGATGTTTTAGCCCAACTGGATCGAATCCATTAACCATACAATCCCTGTTTAGCCCAAGCAGGTCAATCAAAACAAAATCCAGTGATTGAATCTCGCTCAAAGCCCACACAAGATCGAACCCAAATTTCTTCCGTGAACTGCATGAACTTTCCCGCCATTTTGAATTTTCAAATCGTGAAGAAGGGTGTCCCCCTAACCGTCTGTGGAGTGAAAGTAGCAAATGCCCAACTGAGGGCCCCTTAGTAATTGGGTTGCCCCTTAACCAAAATGAGAGTTTGAATAACAAATTTCCACCGGGGATGCTCCGCATAATTTTTCGAGCCGATTTTTCCAAAATTATTTATTTCCAAAAAATACCTACAAACACGCAAAATACCATAATAAGGACGAAAACAAGTACTAACAATACAGAGAATTGAGAAAAAAATAGACACATATATGCGTCTATCAAGTACCAGTAGAGCTTCTCAATCCCAAAGAAGACTTTAAAATGAGCGGCCGTAAGAGATTTCGCCTAATTAGGTTTTACTCTCCTCTCCGAATAGGCGGCTTCACCAGTAACAACACAACCGTGGAAGTTTGCTGGCATGAAGGATTAGTTTGCTAGAAATGAAAACTTCAAGTATTTATAGACAAGGAAGTTTGGACACCAAGGAATTTCCAAAACCGAAAATATTCTCAAGATATTCATTAAAGCATAAATTCGAATTCCATAATTCCTGGAAATGCTCTGTCCAAAATAATGACCGAAAATCTCTTTGGAAAATCTTTAACTAGTAAATGCACATTATTAATTCTTAATTTCCTAAAATAAAATTAAGACCTTAATTAAAAGATTATTAACTTATTTATGTTTCGATCCAGGGATTTTCTTCCTTTAGCTATTAAGGAATAACTTTGAACAATTAAAGATAAACATTACTGCATGTGTTCAAAGTGTGTCGACATCCTTACTTTGTAAGTCCTCTTTCATACTTACAACCTTGAAACCGATTTTCCACACTTCCAGACAAGTTTAGAATTGGTTCATCTGACTTTCAAGAACTATGTGATTGATCAAGAACACTCAATCACAAATCATGGGTTTAACGGTTCTACCAAAACAAGTTTCGGTTCTACCTCCATGTGAGTATTGTGCATAGTCACACTAGATTTCCAAAATTCGATTGACTAGGTACTAGGATCAGTTCCCCACATATATATGGTATCTAACTTATATGTGTTGCACATGTCCATAGGATCGGTTCCCCTTTCTTCTACAAACTTGTTGCACCTCATACAAAGATCGATTCCCCTTTGTGATGTGTTGCACCTCTTACTAGGATCGTTCCCATTTACCCAGATTCGGTCATACAGAAATCACAAACTCGATCATACCATCTCAGGTGATTACTTAAGATCGATTTCACTAATAAAAGTCATACCAATACATAAGTCAGGCCTTTGTGAATAGTTTGACCAAGAACACAAACAAATCATGAGCGGTTATACTAAATCACACATATTGGATGTTCACAAGATATGCAATGAATAACAATCCCAATAACGCCTGGTGATTTCCTTTTCGATTCATAAACAAGTTTATGAACTAACTTCCTTAAAACACATGTAAAACATTGTTTCCTAGGATGAAATCCTCACCTCATACCCATACATAATCACAATAGCATTTAAACGATTATGTCGATGTCTCTAAAAAGTTTAATGGTTAAGCAATAAACCTCGTATTGTATTCCTTAATACTATGTCTATCTAGAGTGTTCATGCTTCGCAGTTTTGTTTTCAATATGCACGACTTGAAAGATACGTTAGGGAATGAAACATTTCAAGTCAAATATCACTAACCTCAAGCGGAAGGATGATGTTGTCGTTGTAGCTTCTTACTTCTTCACTTCTTCAAGTCTTCGCAATACTTGTAATGTCTCATATCCTGATACTTTCAAGCTAACCTATACGAAGTTGACTCTAGTACATAATCAAGCGAATCTTAAATGACTTTTGATTCACTAAAATATGACAACCAAACTTGACATACCAATGCTTGGTGGGTTCAACCGAGCTATGCTCTAACAAAGCACATTGATAATATTTTGCAAATTCTCCAAGATTTTGGTAAGTTGTCAGGTCAAATGCTTAACTTTTATAAATCCTGTGTTTATTTTAGTAAGAATCTTAATCCTGTAACTTGTGTTGATCTTGCAAGTGCTCTCAATATGTCTTTTTTTACCGATTCAAAAAAATATCTTGGAGCTCTTTTACTTCTTGGTCATTCTAAGGTGAAATCTTTTGAACCCATGGCACAATCTTTTGAAGCTAGGCTCAAGAATTATATTGGAACCACTTTAAATCAAGCTGGTAGGTCTACATTGATTAAGTTTGTTTTAAATTCTTTGCTTACTTACCAAATGAGCTGTTTTAAAATCCCATCTACTTTAATCATCCAACTTGATTCTTTGTAGAGGAATTTTTGGTGGGGACATAAATCTGGTGAAGGAATTAAATTTATCTCCTGGGATAGTATTAATGTTTCTAAGGAAATGGGGGGACTAGGTTTTAGAGATTTAGAGATATTTAATGAAGCTCTTATTTGCAAGTTGGTTTGGAAAATTATAACTGAACAAGATCTATTGTGGGTTCAGATTTTGAGTGCTAGGTACTTTAATCATTGTAGTATACTTCATCAGCAAAAACTGAATGAGAATTGTTCTTGGATTTGAAGGGGAATATATAGGTGTATTGTTACAATTAAGAACAATAGTTTTTGGGATGTAAGGTGTGGCACTAAGATAAATATTTGGCTAGATAGTTGGGTTATAGGGTTGGATCACCCTCCTATTCCTGCTGAAGGGCTAGTGAACACTAATGCTTATACTTATGTGTCTGATATTTTCCACGAAGGTACTAGGAGCTGGATTGTACCCCTGATTCATTATTTATTTGAACCGGTTTCAGCCAATAGAATTCTTGGAATGGATGTGCCTGCAATAGGAACTGATACCCTAATTTGGTTACCAGATAGGAAAGGCATTTTTTCAGTTAAAAGTGTTTATAATGTCTTATTTAGGCAAACTAATTTCAATGCAGGGGATACTTCTGTTCCCTCTCAAGTCTGGAAATCTCTTTGGAAGGTTAAATTGTCTCACAAGGTTAAACTATTTGTGTGGAAATGTATCAAAAATATTGTGCCAACTAGAGATAAGCTTTCTAGATACAAAAATGGAATATAACTACATTTTAGTCTTTGTAATCACCCTAGTGAATCCAGTGATCATTTATTCATCAGTTGTCTCTATGCTAGATCAGTGTGGTTAGCTTTAAACATTTATGTTGGAAATATTTTAACTCAGCATGGCTCCTTCAGAAATTGGGTAATCTCATGGTTTTCTGCAGGTAATAACAGAATTTTTGGTGCAGGTATAAATAGGCAGGACATCAATAAACTCCTAATGGTTTCAGTCTGAACTATCTGGAAAGATAGGTGTACAAAAGTCTTTCAGAATCATAATCCAAATAGACTTTTTTCCTTGGATAACATCAATAAGCTTGTTTAATTGAATGTTGACAATACTGTGATTGTTAATGGTCCAATGCAGCTTCAGAATTGGAGTTCACCAGATTTTGGTCGTCTGAAAATCAATATTGATGTTTCATTTGTTAAGGAAACTTTTCAGGGAGGAATTGGACCGATTATAAGAGATTTTGAAGGTACCTGCCTTGGTGTGCAAGGGGAATATTTTAATGGAGGAATGGAGCAAGGAATAAAAGTGGAGGAGCTGGAATCCAGAGCTATGAAGAAAGTTGTCACTCTGGCAATCTCAAGGAATTTAACTAATGTCACTTTTGAGTCTGATAGTGAAATGCTAGTCAAGTCCATCAATGGTTTTGATTTCTGTATACATTGGATGAACCAAGGTTTAATCCTAGATATTAGGTTTATGTTGAATAAAATTAGTAACTGGAAATGTGTTTCAGTTAAAAGAGAACCAAATAGTGTAGCAAACAAGATTGCTAAAAAGGCTAGGATCACAAAGTCTAATTTTGGTTTTTTGGGTTCTTACCCTCTTGACATTCAAGACTGGGTTACCCATGATGCTCATGTAATTTCTATCTGATAAGCAATGGTTTTTGAATTAAAAATAAATAAATAACAATTTGCAACAATGATCCTCAGTAGCATTAGAGTTTTCAACATCATATTCTACCAGAGTTTTTTTCTTCTTCCCCTTTGACCAAATACCACTGGTTGTTATCGAGAGCTTCGTCCATATTTTCTTGAGATAGAATACTTAACCTGCATGGGAGACATGCTTTATTATAGGAAAGACTATAATGGTAATTATCAACCCAAGTGTATGGTATTTATATAATACGAACTAAGGCTTATTCCTATAGTGCTTCAACATTCAACATGGTTCCACGTCACTTTGAATCACCTGTCAGCCCCTACGGTGATTCAAGATTCACATAAGAAGCTACCAACCATTTGGTGCTAGTTGGAATATTTTCCCAGAATATTCTTTAGATAACGACCAACCATTTGATGTTTTTATTTGTGGGTCCTACCGTATGAGATATTTTTTCTAGAAATATTGGCATATTTTGTAGGAATATTCTCTAGAACGCAAAATCATTGGATGCTAAAGCAATTTTTGGAGCGCTAAATCATTGCCCGCTCCTGTGTTGATTCAAGATTGCACTCAAGCAAATGCTTGAACCTTATGTTCAAGGCTATGATGGCGCTTTTGTAACAATTTTGAAATTGAATGTTGAAGGTCCATAAGGGAAAGCCTAAGAGGTATTTCCATAAATAAGGTCGGTTACGTGACCCCAATCCTCCAGTTTATGTTTGTGCCCCAACAAAGATGAGGTCCTCACTTACTAACGTCTGTTACTAGGCCAAAATGAACGTAGGTATAGATATTGGAAAAAAAAATGGCCCCTCTGATTGTTGAGACTAGCGCGGTCAACACTTTAGCTCCAACAAAAGATTACCCTGACCAGGACTACTGTTTAGGGATATCGAACTCATGTTGTTATTATTCTGATTATTTTTACAAAAGAGGAATATATTAAACATTAAGTAACAGATACATCATTAGCCAATGATACAGAGATTTCAGTTGGTGGTACATTCCACCATTTTCCTATGTTACAAAACTTGCAGACTGATTTGGCTAAACAGTCGGCAACTTTATTACACACTCTAGGTACGTAGACACATTTCCAGTTGTTGTTTATTTTACAGAAGTCTACACACAAAGATAAAAGAGAAGAAGATTTCCATGGAGGTAAAGGAAAGCCAACATTTATAGACGATATTAAACTCTTATTATCAGATTGAAAGATAACAACATTCCATTCTTTAGATTTATCCCATTGCATTGCCTCTAACAGATCCCATGTCTCAGCTTGGAAAACATTGGCTACTCTTCTAAGAACTCCTCTGGAAGCAACATGTCTCCCAGCAAAATTTCTAACTATCACACCAATACCACATAGATAAAAGCTTTTATTTTTAAAATGTCTGGTGGAGGAGGTTTCCGATGATGTGAATGTCCTACAATATGTCTATGATGAGATGTATGCTGATGAGGCACTAATGAAGAAGCAATATTAGTAAGATACTTAAACAGAGGCAATTAAACAGAGTTAAGATTAATCTGAACATGCTGAAAGGTAACTTGACATCTGTATCTCCATATGTGCCACATTGTTGCAATGATTCCATATATAGAAGGAGAATCTGAATCAAAATTGATCACTGCATTAGCTGAAGACCAAGTAAAAATCCAATCAGTAAGAGTATTGCACTGTTGTAAAGATGAAAATGCTGAGGAAGAGAAGCTTCCCATATGGCAGTAACAAAGGGGCAGATAAACAAAAGATATTTAATGTCTTCTATATTGGTCATACTGCAGAGAGGACAAGAGAAATCACTTATATCAGGAACATGTCTCAGATTACTCTTAACTGGGAGAGCATTGTTAATAACCTTCTATAAAAAGATGAACAAGAATCAGTAACTTACAAGGTATCTTTAGTTTCCAAAATTACAACCAGAAAGTTGTATTGAAGGAAGATGAACAAGAATCATGCAAATCCATTTCACAGAGATGATGATAAGTTGATTTTGTTGTAAAAACTCCAGTTGATGTAAGTGGCCATATGAGAGTATCTTGAGTCTGTAATACTAGAGGAATGGTTAAAACCGAATCTACCTTTGTGGAGTAAACAGATTTCTCAAAAGAGCAACATTTCATTCACCTATCTCAAAATGTATAAGATCAGAAACCCATTGATGTTCATTTATATTTAAGTCATTCCATTGATATAAAGCATCTTTCTCAGAGGGTATCCAGTTATGTTTCTAAATGTTTATTGTAGAACCATTTCCTATTTTCCATTTACCAAACTTATAAATAATTTGTAACCCATGTTGTATACTTTGCCATATCCAACTAGTGTTTTCACAAAAAGGGGGAGGCACACGCTTCAAATCATATAAAGAAAAATATTTACTATTAAGAAGTTGAACCCACAATTCTGTAGAAGAATGAATCATATCCCATGCTAGCTTTGCTAAAAAAGAAGAATTATAATGAGACAAGTGTTTTAAACCCAAACCTCCATGTCTTTTTGGCAAACGAACCTTATTCCAGCCAATGAAATGCCTTTTTTTTCCCCACCAGTAGTTCCGCTGTATTTGATCCATTTGTTGAATTGTGCTAGCTGGCAACTTGAGAACCTGCATATGATACATACCCATCGTGCTTAGAACTGAATTTAATTGTGTAGTTTTACCAGTCTGGTTAATTAATTTACTTGCCCAACCTTGCAATTTGAGATTCATATTGTCCAGAATTGGATGACAATTTTTATTCCTTGATCTGGCATCAACAAAGGTATACCCAGATATTTCTCTCCCAAGCCCATAACCTTCATTTGCAGGATATTTGCAATGTTGTTTTTGGTAGAAGGAGAAACATTAGTGCTGAAGAATAATGTTGACTTCTGTAAGTTGATAACTTGGCCCGAAGCAGTACTAAATTGATGAAGAATAGCTTGAAGTTGTCGAAGATGATGAGGAGAAGCTTCTAAAAACAACAAGCAGTCGTCTGCGAAGAATAATGACTGATTTCAGGACTGTTTTTAGCAATTTTGAAACCCTTTAGCTTACCTGTGTGAAGATGATTCTGAATTATCCTAGAAAAAGCTTCCATGACTATGAGAAAAAGATAAGGCGATAATGGATCACCTTGTCGAATCCCTCTAGTAGGAATGAAAGAGGCAGAAGGACTTCAATTTATTAAGAGTGACACCTCTGTAGTAGTTATACATTATTGAACAAGCTGTATCCAGTCATGATGGAAACCAAGGCGACGAAGAATATCAAACAAAAAAGACCATTCTAGGCGGTCGAATGCCTTAGACATGTCTAATTTCAGACCAACGTAAGAGACTTTACCTTTTCTTTTCTGTTTCATTGAATGAAGTAACTCATGTGCTATAATGATATTATTTTGGATATGTCTACCAGGGACATAAGCACACTGAGTAGGAGCAATAAGTTTAGATAACAAAGGTTTAAGTCTATTTACAATGAACTTAGATATAATCTTGTAACTTACGTTACAAAGACTTATGGGTCTGTAGTCATTAGGAGTCTGAGGATGTAAAATTTTGGGCATAAAAACCTGGTAAGTATGATTGATGGATTTAAGCATGAATTTATGATTAAAAAAGTGTTGAACCATAGATGTTACCTTTTTACCAACTGTAGACCAACATTGTTGGTAAAAGGCTGCCTGAAAACCATCACTTGCAGGTGATGACCATGGCTTGATTTGAAAGACCACCTCTTTAATTTCTTGTTCCGATGGAAGCTGCAAAAGCACACTATTTTCTTCTTCTGAAATACAACTTTCAAATTCTGACAAAATAGAAATATCTAAAACTGGATTAGTCGATTTCGTAATTGCAGAAAAATGATGAAGTAAAGTGT
Source organism: Papaver somniferum (assembly GCF_003573695.1). Classification (NCBI taxonomy): domain Eukaryota; kingdom Viridiplantae; phylum Streptophyta; class Magnoliopsida; order Ranunculales; family Papaveraceae; genus Papaver; species Papaver somniferum. The sequence goes on along the minus strand of NC_039364.1, from coordinate 100,339,827 downwards.
TCTCAATATCAGTTTTTGAATCATGCCAAATACCAAGAGAATCCTGAATATCAAAAATACGACTTCTTTTCTTGTTAAAGTTGGCTTTGGAGTGAAAGTAAGAAGTATTTTTGTCTTCGTCATAAGAGTGAGCCCCCGATTTCTGCATGTAGAAGTCTTTTTGAATTGATAGCCATTTTTGAAGAGATTGAGTTGAAGAGATTGAGTTAAAGAGATGACAAGAGGATCAAAAGTTGGTATGTTAGTGTTGCAGCAGTGATCAAGATGACTTTGAATAGATTGAATTTGAGTTTCTATGCTACCAAAAGTTGCTTTCTTCCAAAGTTGAAGTTGATGTTTCGTATAGTTTAGTTTAGAAGAAAGTTGATAAGGAGGAGAACCTAAAACTTGATGAGACCAGCTTGTGTTGATGATGTCAGAACAAGAAGCAATGGAAAAACAATATCTTTGAAGCCGAAAAGGAAGGTGTTTCTTTTCTATACGTGTTGATGTAGCTAAAAGGATGGGAGAATAATCTGATGCCACCGGAGGTATATGAAGAACATGTGCCTTAGAGTAACTGTTCAACCAGGAAACATTTGCAAGTGCTTTATCAAGTCTAACAGTTGTATAATCATCTCCAGATCTATGATTAGACCAAGTTGTTGCAGACCCAGAAAAACTCATGTTGCTATTGCTTAGAACTTTGTCTTTTTTGTCATTTTTGCTCTTGGATTATTCATTTTAATTTTTTTTTGAGAAAGATGGGTTTAATTGAAAGATTTTAGAGAAAAAATATGAAAATGGAGGACATGCGAAGAAATAAGAGAAAAATATGTCTATTATAAGCGTTAAAAACCGACTGTTTGAAATTAAAATTTTGATCATTCGCCATAAAATATATTCGGGCAATAAAATCCCAATCGCTGGATCCAGATTCAGTCGCTAAGTCATTTTCTCATATTGGCGAGACAAGTTTGCCAGACCACCTGGCATGACAAAGTTGGACAATTTTGATAAAACCACCCGCAAGACACCTATGTGTACAAATGTCGTCTACATCAGCCTAGAGCTTTACACACGGATACGGGTGGGTACGGTTTATTTGTTCTTGCGGGCTATCAAACCCCACTCTCAATTTTTGCACCACCACTAAAAGGACGGTCTGGATTAAAAAACATCTAGATGTACTTTCGATGTACTGAATGGTGGCGTTTAGTCTTTGATATGCAAGCTGAATAATCCACTCCTATCTCTTTCATTTTCTTTCTCTCTTTCAGAAATCTAAATCAGTGTATTTCGTTATGGCGTTTCTACTTAATAAAGCCTCCACGATTTCTCGATTCGCTTCTTCTTCTGCTCAGGTGGGACTTTTGGTTTAGTTATCGATTAATATTTAGATCAGTTTTACATATATCTTGAACGATTCTATTGATTTTTTCTTCTTTTTTTTTTTGATGTTTTTATGTAGAAAGTGAATCCATCGTTTCTTCAATCGTCTCGCCGTGGATTTCATATTGAACTTGGTGCTCGTGAGAAAGCTGTAAGTACTTCGATTTTATATCTTTTTAGGGTTCTAGGAACGATTTTTTGTTAGATTAGAATTGCAAAGATATTCTGGATCGGGTTAAGGTTTTTGATCTACCTTAGATAAGTGAACAGTCTTCTTGGTGAGGACACGAAAATGGATAGTGGAAATGCTTAGGAAGTGCTGATTTTTCATCCTACAAAGATATTGTGGTTAAAAAGGTGTCTGATTTCCCAACTATTTATTAGTTTTTTGTTTTCGTGTTTATCGAATTCTGAAAAATGGCAATACTACTAAGAAAACACTCCTTAAGAACTGTACATGGTTTGCATAGATACTAACACTCCTTAAGAACTGTACATGGTTTGCACAGATACTGGTACGGGTGTCCGATACCGGAGAATCCAATTTGGCATTTTCAAAAATGGCCCATACAGATGTTGGCCGATATGGCATACACATAATTTTGTTAGTGTAATTTTATAGCAACCAATAATGTATTAGAGCACATAAATTCAATGTAATCCCAAAAACACTCTTCGTACATCTCTATCACAGAACATTTCAGTCCCACAATGCCAGCAAACTTGGAACTTCCTATCTCAACCCTCTTTATGAGGGGAGTAAACTCCTTCATTTTCTCTTTTAAGTATTTCTCCACTTCACATGTACAAAGCACGTGAAAAGCAAGACACCTTCAAAAAAGAATTTAACGAAAAAACTTGAAGTATATTTAGACTAACATGATTCGAAAAATTAACAGGCAATCCACAAATAGATACTACAGACTCGTATTTGTTGTTTTAACTCGTTTGGTCGACAAGGACTTCTTTACAAGGAAAAAGAGTATCTACATTCTAGAGCTAAGCTAAATGTTTATCGTACGTAGTGGGGTTCCCATACATTTTGTATCCATTGGTTTCAGCGAACTCCATAGTGGCTTAGTGAATGATTTTCTTGCCAATCCCTTTTCACGAGTTGTCTGGCCATATTTACTGATCAGTTTTTGACCCTGATACGATATAGATATAGAAGTAGCTACCAAAAGAATAAAAACACAAGTATTTTGCAATAGAATGTTCTGATTTTATTGCTTTAGAGTAAGAATTTACAACGTTTACCTTTAGGTTTATTTTCTGCCCTAGGTATTGCTTCTTCCTCTTGGTTTGTTTTCTGTTCGTATTCCTCTAGCTTTCTGCCATATCCTCTACAAGCACTCTAGGTGCCTATTTATAGGTTTAAGCCTACGCTAAAACTAGTAATACACAGATTAGGAAAGACCCTCCTATTTTTGTAACCTTCTAGAAATAAAAAGTCTACTGTTCCTTCTAAGAATAGAACTTTTCTTCTAGAATTACTTGGAGAGTGATTCAGTGGTTTTGGACCTAGGAATAGGGTATTCTAATGGGCCTATACCTAAAAACGGATCATTTTCTATCAAATCTCTATTTTATGATTTTTTTATTTATAGCGGATCTTCCTTTTTGAACACCTTTTTACATTTATTGGTTTCATTCCAATTTACGAACTAGATGGAACTTTTGGATGATTCATATTTTTAAGGCCAAAGCCCTGTGTTACAACAACGCGGATACGGTATCGGTGTCCTGTGTCCAGTATGTCATGTTGACACGGCAACTTACATACTCTAGAAAACGGGGATACAGCGTACATTAGGTAGACAAGTAGATTAGCATAGATAGCGAAAATAAATATCTAGAGAGTATCTTTGTATTACTAAAGATAAAGCTTCCAAAATATCTTTTTAACCAGAGATAAAAGCTTCCAAGGGAGCTAATAATGTATATTCTATTTCTCAGAGCATATTGATAATCAAATTTTAGAGTAATTAAGGTATTTTAGATTTTCAGTTATATTTCTTGGTAATTGGGCCGTATCCGACGTTTCGGACACGCGTATCCGTGTCAATACGTATCAACACGACTCAATTTCTTTTTGGGAGTGTCGTTGTAACACAGTAAAACCCATCATTTGAAAACAACTAATTCCTTGAATGTTTGTGAGCTTTATTCTTTCTCATTTGGGTTATTGGCTTATTGCCTTAATGTTTGTCAACTTTATTTGATTTGTTTGTTTCCTATGTCCAAATTTCATGACCTTAAGCTTTTTTTTTGTAGCTTTTGGAACCACACCCAGCGCTGATACGTTTCAAGTCTACTAAAAAAACTGAGCACCTAGTCAGAAGATTTGGAGATGTCCTCGCCCTTGTTGTCATTTCTGGTATGCTATAGTATAATCTAATATGATCCCTTGCTGTCCTTTGTTTGGTCAGTTCATGATTTTCTTTCCTGCAACGGTGCAACTATATATATATATATTCTGTATTGTAAATGAAATGCTTGGCAAAATAAGTTCTTTTTTGTTAACTTGTTACAGGAGGTTGTTATGAGGCGTATGTCAGAAAAACATGAAGGAAAGAAGCTTGTAAGGAGGCAAATTGACGGGAGGTCATAATGTAGGGTATTCTCCTTGTAAGCTTTGCTTTGTTCTGCTCTTTTCCTTCCTTCCTCATTAAAATCATTAAGTCTTTTCAATCACTCCTCTAAGATCTTTTTCCGGTTTTTTGAATAAATAAAGAAAGTTTTGTAGCTTATTGCTTTGAGATTAAGCTTGTAAAGAAAGAGTGATTAACAGTGGGTGGTTTGTCTAAAAATAACTAAATAAGGATTCTTCAGTGAGATACTTCCTGCCTTTCTTGCAGTGAAATATTTCATAATTACTAAAATCACGAACATTCTGGTGTTTCAGAATGTAATTGTCTGTTTTTTCGGTTAAGTTCCAATTGGTATCATAACCATACATCATGATTACATTTCATTTAGTAGCTACCCTAATGCATGTAACTGCCTTCACTTTCCCCTGGAACTTGATTTTGTTTATGGATCTTTCTTAATGCTGAAAAGAAAGTTCATCTCAACTTGCTTTGATACTAAACTGTTAATATGATTACAAGACCTTATGCTAGAAAAGAAAATGTGGTCCGACTTTTTTTCTTTTCTTTTCTTTTTGTGTGGAAAAAAAAAGTTACAGTTGCATATAACTTATTCGGTCCCGTGACTGAGTCTGCTATTGCAGCTGTTGTTGTCTAGGTATCGATAAGCTGAGGAATGGGGTCCCATACAAACAAAAGAGTTAGTAAAGACAATTTAAACGAAGATTAAAAGTGATTGTTAGCACGGTTGTTGGTTTGAGTTTTTCTAGATTTATGAATTTGTCATTGATGATGAGACCAAGTATGTGGGATAACAACCCATCTTCTTGGTGGTATTATTGGTGGCCTGAAAATCATACCCCAGAACCCAGTCATTACAAATCGTGTGTATACGTGCAATTTCGTCGACATATCTGATTTACAAATCAAATGTGACAAGGATGCACACTTCAGCCAAGTAAGTCTTAACATTTACTGTGGCCAATTGGTCATAGCAAATTTGATGCGAGTATTTTCCTTTGAAATTGGACAACAGGGTAGGTTACTTGCATGAGGTAAAACCAACAATTTTCAGTATGGCAGTATCTAACAACTTCCCGGGAGGGGTTCACCGTTCACTGACCTAACCTCTGTATGTCTCTAAACCAGACAATGATGAGCAGTGACTGTGTAATCAAGAACAGACAAAGGAGTGAAACAGAAAATGGGTGCATGATAACTTGAATACCCTAGGTTAAAACCAAAATCAAAACACCCGAAATCCAACAAACAAAAGGTAATGAAGCTAAAGGTGGCAGGGAGGAAGTGAAAGTGTGTCCACCTTTAATCCTTGTTGCTGTCCAAGTGTCTTAATCCTTGTTGCTGTCCAAGTGTCTCATGCATTTATTCCTCTTACCTTCTTTTGAAATAATTGGAGACAAAGAAGAACAAACAACTCCATCGCATTTTACACCACACCCCCTTTATTCATTACTTGCTCCTCCTAATTCCTAAAACAGATTGTATGGAGCTGTTTATACCATTATAATGACCTGTTCATTCAACATGACAATGAACTGTTTAATGTAATATTAAAATATAAAAGCAATCGGCAATACTTTAAGAAGGCTATTATTGGTACGTCATATTCCATTAGAGGGGCGTTACTTAATAGGACAAAAACGGGTCACTCGTAAGTAATATCAAAAACCCCTTATCTAAAATAATTTTGTAATGACTAAACAACCCTTATATAGTTAATTTTAATTTAATTTAATTAGATAAAAATTAAATTAATGAATTTTGTTGTACACTTGATGAATTCTGGGACAAAGTTTTTGTGGGAAGAAAAACTGGCCGTAAAATAAACTTCTACGGTTGGAAATAATCCAAACCTGGACGTAAAATCACTTTTACGGTTGGAAATAATCCAAATCTGGACGTAAAATCACTTTTACGGTTGGAATTAAAAGAAAACTAGACATAAAATCAGATTCTATGGTTGGAATTAAAAAGAACCTGGATGTAAAATGAGCTTCTACGGTTGGAACTAATTCAAACCTGGACGTAAAGCTACATGCAAATAAAATTCTACGGTTGGAATTAATCCAAACCTGGACGTAAAATCACTTCTACGATTGGAAATAATTCAAACCTGGAGTAAAATCACTTCTACGGTTGGAATTAAAAGAAAACTGGACGTAAAATCGGATTCTACGGTTGGAATTAAAAGAAAACTGGACGTAAAATGAGCTTCTACGGTTGGAACTAATCCAAACCTGGACGTAAAACTACATGCGAATAAAATTCAACGGTTGGAATTAATCCAAACCTGAACGTAAAATCACTTCTAAGGTTTTTAAGTTTTTATTTTAGTTAAAAGGTAATCTAGACATTTTGTATATGTGTTAGGATATCCCATAACCATTTTTTTAGACATTAAGAATCAAAGTGAAGCCCCTCTATTGGAGTGTGACGCCCCAATAATAGCCTTCTGCTTTAATGATCAAAGTTCAAAACCAGCTTATTTCACTGTATGACTTCCTCCTAGTTTCTACTAATAGATAAAAAATTTTTAATAGATAAAGCAGGTATTAACCTGAAATTACAGGACACAACAAATTAAGAACAACAACAGGACCGACTGCAAGTAACTTTCAAACATGACCAAGTGACGAATCTTCAATAATAGAGTCTCAGTTAACAGAATCACGGTACTAGAAACCAGTGACAGTAGTAACGCCCGATTAGACATGGGAGAAACCAGTAATAATAGTAATCGTATCACCCGCTTACATACGGGAGAGCTTGGATCATTGAGACACGATCCACAACCCAAGAACAAGTTTTAATTTTCGTCTCAAACCCAAGACCTTCCAAGGGTGGTTTATCAGAAACTTTGCCTGTCGGAACATAGATAGCTCTCCGGAAAAATTGTCGGAGCTGCAGTTCCTGCGTGCAGAGATCATCACCACTCTTGGGGCAAGTAACAAACAGACAATGATCCGAACATAAGAACCTTCTACTAATCCTAGTTAGTAAGTTCGTGAATGATTCACGAATCGTTCGTGAATGATTCACGAGTCATTCGCGAATTTTTCCGTATCACGAATTTTACCGTCTTATTCGCGTACGTTTGCAACTCCGAATCCAAGTCGCGTATTATGTGGCATTCCCTGATTATTCGCGAATCGTTCACGAATTTTACGTATCCCGAATGATACGTCCGTTTAATTCTCCATAAATTCTTTAGATTTTACTTTTCAAAGACCTCACTTTTTGGGCTTTACTGCCTCCCGAGCATACACGACCGAATATTAGACGTGTTGTAATTTTTATGAAACAAAAACGACTGAAGAGATTTGAAGGTGAAGGTGAGAGAGATCTCAAACTCACTAACCAAGCATCTAAACCACCATACGACGTCCTCTTGGATAACTAATGTTGTATATATTATTAATATCATCATATTAAGTTTATTTTTTTCTTTAAATAACTCACACATATGCATAAAAATTGGTCTATGACCTTATAAATACAAATTATTTGTTATATATAGATACCGAATTTTCAGAACCGAACTCACATTTATAAATCGAATTATACACGTACGTATGCCGTTCCGAATTACTAACGAATCACGTCCCGTTGACCGAATTTTGGACCAAATCTGGATTTTACAAAACCGTATAATACTCGTACGTTTGTGGTTCCGTACGTTTGCCGAATCCCGAATTGCTAACTAGGCTACTAATAGATAGTAACAGGATATTATGCAGTCTCCACAAACTCATAGCCACCACTGCAACTCCACTTGATCCATGTATATTAGATTGGGATTGAATTAGTAGCATTTTTGAATTTAGTCCACTCATCAATGGTGTATTAAATTGAGATATGCGACTTAATCAATTTTGTAAAAAAAAAAAAAAAGATTTCGAACTAGTCACTGTAAAAAATTGATTTTACAGTGTATGAGTTATTTTCTTATTTTAATTTTCAAAACTAGGATTCCCTTTTGTTGATTATAAAAGGTCAGTAGACTGCCCTTATGTCTGACCATCATCTTCTGAGCTGGGATTTTTCATAGACAGACAGATTCTCATCTACTTTCTCTTACATATTCCCACTAATCTCTTGATTCTCTTCTCTTCAACTTCTTCATTCTTATCAAAACAGAAATAAATTAAAAAGAGTGATTTATTTTTTAAAGAGAAAGAAGAGAAATGGCAACTTTTGTAGGAACAACCCAGAAATGTAAAGCCTGTGAGAAAACAGTCTACCTGGTTGATCAACTCACTGCTGATAACAAAGTTTATCACAAAGCTTGTTTTCGTTGTCATCACTGCAAGGGTACTCTCAAGGTATATATATATAAAACTATTGTACTCTGCTCTGGTATTTTTATCTGCAGCCTTTCCATGTCAATGATTGATTTTAGATCGTCTATGTTGTTTAAATTATGATAACTTGATTTGGGTTTCTTGTTTTGGAGATCTGTCTCCTCGTTGCTTTATTGTTTTGTATGGATTGAACTTGATCACTTCTGAGTATTGGTTATGATCTGCTTTATTATGCTTGAACTAGTACTTATTCTTCTTTAATTTCAAAAAAAAAAAAAAAAATCCTGATTGGGGTTAATATGATCTTATTGATTGTAATTTTGGGATTGTTGCTCACTTGATCAATGAAGGGTAATATAGAATGTTATCTGAAAGGCTGTGCTTCTTTTTGTCTTCCCAAATTAACTTTCAAAACTTTCTTATTCGATCAAGAATTATGATTTTGTCTGCCCTATAACAGTGTTGTGTTTTGTTAATTAATTTTTGGTTGTCTGTTCTTGTTTTCTCTCTTTGCTATGTTGCATTTGGTAATGCTCATTAGTGAACTGTGAATTAGATTTGATGTTCTTTTGTGATGAGCCATAAGTTAATTCGAATTTGGACAAATGGTTGATCTCTTGGCCAAGTTGAGTAAGAGTAGTAAATTCATCATTATCTACTTTTAGGGGTTCATGGTTGCCTTATTGAAGCATCACATGTTGATTGTTCATTTTGTGTCTGTTTTTCCTGCGTTTCTATCTATTTTCACTTGTTTTTAATATTCAATTTTCGTTTACAGCTTAGCAACTACAACTCTTTCGAAGGTGTTCTGTACTGCAGGCCTCATTTCGACCAGCTGTTTAAGATGACTGGGAGTTTGGATAAAAGTTTCGAAAGTAGGCGGCAATTTCTCAGTAGCTTTTCACAAAATCTCTTTTTCTTCTTTTCTTATGTTAATATAAATCTACTCTATTTTCTTTTCTAGGTGTTCCTAAAGTTCATACCAGGTCAGCTGATCAGGTATTCCACGGATAACTTTGATGAATCCCTCGCATTTATATGTAGAAGTTACATGGTGATCAATGTTTCTCAGTTATTAATTTTATCGCTTGGTTGAAATTTCATAGGGCAATTCCAGCAGCAAAGCTTCAAGTATGTTTGCTGGAACTCAAGATAAGTGTGTTGCTTGCAAGAAGACCGTGTACCCTATTGAGAAGGTAAAATTTCTCTCTTTTTTTTTAATTTTACTTGTTACTCTGGACATCTTTGAACACATATCAATAACGAATCCAGTGAAAAGGCTTGTAGGATAGGCCATGTGTAAAACAATCTCTACACGTATCCTAACTGCAACAGTCTGCAATGAACTATAGTGAAGTATGCTAACCTTTCATATGAGAGACTTAGTTCTTTTCGATCCATTACTGTGGAGCACTGGAGCTTGAGTTCTGATTTCCCAATACTTCAAAGACAACATGTCAAATTTCTATGTATATCTGAATCAGTTTGTTACCAAATACCATGCCTGTTGGTGTTTTTTTTTTTTTGACCTCTGTAACTTCAGAACAACAAAAATCAAGTATTACTTGAACCATTCTCTAACGCAGCCATTGATCAATTTCTCAATTATGTTGCTTTTGCAGGTAACAGCAGATGGAGTCTCATACCACAGGCCTTGCTTCAGGTGTTCATATGGAGGTTGTGTGATCAGCACATCCAATTACATTGCTCACGAGCACAAACTTTACTGTAAGCACCACCACACTCAACTCTTCAAGGAGAAGGGCAACTTTAGCCAGCTTGGCAACCAAGGAGTACCTGAGAACACAGTAACCATATAAACCACTTCAAAATATGCGTCCTCATGGAATGTTGATCACATTGAAGCACTCTGAACCGACAATGTGTGATCCCAATACCTAAAGCGGGTTGATTAAGCTTGAGTTTAAGAGGCAACATACGGCTTAAGTGTATACAGTACTAGAGTCTTTTTTTATATGTTAAAAAGTTTTTATGAAGAGATTGCTACTCAGACTTTCAAGTTTCAACCAAGGAGAGCTAGATTTGTTGTGTTTGTTTCTAATTTCTAAATTCTTTAGAATGCTAGGTGTTTGGATAAATAAATCAAGTGATTTTGTGTAAACGTTCTTCTGTACTCCTGAGCTTTCTACAGCTGAAAAATACAATGTTGTGCTGTTGAATATTTTGCAATAATTCTTGTAGTGCTGGTCAATATGTTGGTCTGGTCAATATTTTCGATGCACGCAATAAAACTTCAAAATGCTCTCTATTTTCATTCAAATATAAAGGCATACACACTAAATTCAAAATGCAACTAGTTAAGGAAAGCAAGAAGCCAGTAGATGCAGTTTCTCAACCGAGATTTAAGAAAGATAACTTATTGAGGTGGTGGTGGTGGTGTCAGGTACCCGTACTCTTTTACACCTTTGAAAAAACCCACCAATTCGTTAGTGTCTGGGAGATTATTTTTTACCACAGAATTTTGTTTGAATCTTTCAGTCCAGGCATGCAGTTTAGGGAATTTATGAGCTTCAAGAAGCTTCACTCCTGCTACTTCTTCCATAGGTTCAAACCAGTGAGCTACAAATGCAAATGCCAAGTCAACAGCATTAATCTTATCACCACCAAAAAACTTGTTATCATTTCCAATTGCACTTTGTTCTTCTATGGTTTTCAGTATTTCCATAATGTCTCCTTTGGTCTTCTCATGTTCTTCACCAGATGGTGTTTTGAAAAAAGTTCTAAAGATCATACCCTGCAAACAAACGAAAACCACAATGAGAAATGGAGTTATTATGAGATAATAAAGTAAACACTTTTGAACTTAAATCAAGTATTTGACTACAATTTATACCTTTTCATCACTGAACTTAATCCAAAACCTTGCAATCGATTTCTCGTATGGATCTTTCGGTAGTAACGGATAATCGTTCGGCCAAGTCTCTTCGATGTATTCACGGATAACCATGGACTCTAAAATTGGCTTTTCACCATGAACAAAAACCGGTATCTTTTTATAAACAGGGTTATACTTCAATAACATTTCGCTCTTGTTCATCAAATCTTCTTTTATGTATTCATATTTGATACCTTTTAATTCTAAACCACATTTAACCTTGAAACTGAAAGAACTGAACCAAGCTCCAATCAACTACTGATGATTCTTCTCCCGTAGAGTGAGATATTGTTGTTATTGCTCATATGATGGTTAGCCTTTCTATAACGGACACACTTCACAGTTTTTGGTCAACTTTTTTCTTCCAGAGAGTTGTGTTCAGGTCCCGGTCAACAAATTGATTAACCCTGACTGGCTTAATTTAACCATCCAACAACTTAATCATTAAACCGATTCGATTTGAGTTTGATCTTTTCTTTTTTACTTAAAAGTGCTTGAGCACTATTAAAGGGTCTTTTATATGGAAGTTTGCGTGCACAATCACAATACTTCATAAAAATGTTCTACCTATTACAATGCACCATTCAAAGATGAAGTCATGTCTTCTTCTACTTATGTTCTACCTATGACAATGCACCATTCAAAGATGAAGTCATGCCTTCTTCTACTTCCTCGGTCCCAGTTTAGATAAAGGTGTGGGTATTTTTACGCAATTAAGGAAATGGAAAGAAATTAAATATTTTCCATATCTATCCTCAGTAATACCTCATAAAATATTTAAATCTCATAGTTTTTAATTCCTAGATTCTAGTGTAAATTTGCAACCTAATGGATTCTTTAAGAATTTTATTTTGGAAGTTGAGCCTGTATTATTTTAAGTTTGTGTATGATTTCAAAGCAAGGAGAGAGTTTTGGAAAAAAATATGAAAACCTTTAAGTAATATGTGACTTGTAAAAAAGTCTAAACCTTCATCTAAAATGGGACGAAGGAAATACGTTTTAAGGCGACATATTGACTTCAGAGTGTGAAATGTCCGGAAGAAAATTTGTCGAAACATTCATTTTCCCCTAAAACTTGAATGTTCAGGGAGCGTAATCCACTTGTTAGAATATAATGAGTCAATAACTTCTACAATGATATGTTGTAATTAAAAGCACGCCTCAACTTTTGTGGAAATAAACTCATAAAAGTTTCCATGAGTCAGAAATGACTTTCCACTTTTATTATAATTTTGTGCTACGTTGATGATATTAATGAACCAATATAGTTTAGCGTGTGACAAAAGAGATTCACAGTCTTCAATAAGCTATTTTTTTTTTGAAGCATTCAATAAGCTATTCAACCTACAGTAGTTGGTGGATATGTATAATTTTATTCTTTTTAACAACAATGTCACACCTATTGGGATAAAGAAACTTCTCGACATAAGCTAGTATGACAATGTTAGCAATGGAAGGGTCCCTGATGAAAAGAGGGTTAGACGTGTTGATATTATACCCACATTGGTATACTGGAACATGTGAAAGAAAAGACATAAATTATGGTAGAAGATATGTTTTTTTTGTCTTTTCTAGAATAGAGTCAGAGATGTAATTCTGACTCCAGTAGCAATGATACATTGTAAATGTATCTACCGTACATGGGACAGAGATGTAATTCTGACTCCTCTAAATGAGAATTGGAAACCTTGGTATAAGCATATCATGAGAATGGTACAAGAACTGTAATGGTGAGTATCATATATTAGTAGACAATTACAAGAGGTATAGGGAGATTAAAAAAGAAAAAACTCATTATATTCTTGGAGAATCTCATACCCTAGACGTCAACTTTAATGGAAATAAGAATTTTACCCAGTTAATACACTTACTCAATTCAGTTGTTATGCTATCTTCATTTAATCAAATTTTGTATGGTTTTTTTTCTAGATTCTGTATGATGTGATCCTAGAATATTGGTTACATGATAATTTAACTGATACTTCGTTATCGGCAAAAAAAAAATATCGAAGAATTATACCCATTGTCTGCTCTTATGTATGGAATGAAAGAAGTATATTATTTCCATGAGATTGGAATACTCTAACGAACTCGAGAAATACTCTAAAGTATTTGAGATATAAGGATCATCTGTATAATCAGAATGAAAAGTGCATCAACTTCATTAACTGTAACAGTCTAAAGCAAATGAGATATATCTTTTTTTGTTACGTAATAAGGCCACACCACTTATTACGTGAAGCTCATAAGAAAATATAAACAACTTGTTGAATTATTTTTTTATATAGTACCATGCGATGATTGGATCATCACAAGTAGTAATCGATCGAAGCAATGCACAATCTTTGTTTCCTAACTAGTATAAAGATTAAAAGTTACATGAAATCTGTAAGAACCAAGAGATAATTACACTTTGTTAAGTTCCTACGAAATATGTGCAGACGATTATCATACGGAAACTCACAGTAAGAATGGAAATGCATATATAAATTGCCTCTATTGAATGTGAAAGGAATAACATGTTAGAGAAAATAACGAGCCAATTAGTTTCTTGAACTGTAAATCACGAATACTTGGATAATTGAATCCATATCGTCGCCCACAATGTAGTGTTGGAGATTAACTCATTCAGGATTTGATATAACCATTAAGACACTTTGGTTGTGGCATTATATTATATATGTTTTGAAAGAACTCAAATGGACATCATTCTTTTATTTGAGTGAAAAAGAAAATGGGAATTACAAAGATTGAAAGAGTCCAAAGTGATTGCATCTCTCATAATCATCGCTTTCTAAAGTACTAGATGCACCACCACCCCTCCCATTATGCTTTTAAAGTACTAAAGCATGTTATTCATTTCACAAAGTCCTTCTTTAGTCTATAGGATTGAGACCATCCTAAGACGCAAATGGTAAACAACCCATTCTTTCAAAAGAAACAATGTGATATTTATGAACATATCCATTTTGTGATTGATGAAAATGAAAGTACGGCATGAGCCTGATTGATGCACCCTTGACACGAGCAAGATCAGTGCATGCTTTCAGCAGTGCCGAAGCTAAGTAAAGAAGTGAAAATAGGCTGCAATGGCCTATGCGCAAGTCCAAGCCATTTTCTAGGATTCGTAAAACAGTGGTTTCAAAACGAGACAAACCCATAAGAAGCCCAAGTTTTGAAGATAAACAGAAAGATCAAGGACCTTCTAAAATCAAGACATGTGAAGAAACCCTAGTGAATTTAGAATTGATTCTTTTGTCAGAGCAAGAAGCTATAAATATACCATTTGATGAAGATGAAGATAAATAAGAAGCTACTTCAACTGAGGGAGAAGAATTCAAGGAACATAAGAAGAACAAGAGGAAATGTTAGAAACGTATTTATTCGAAGAAGACTAAAGATAAGTTGGATATAGAGACGATAAAGAGAAAACAAAGAGCAACTGATACCGGTGATAGGTTCCATTTGGAAAATTATTTTGTCACCATTGCTTTATAACTAGGTCATATTAGTCATGGTTACTTGGTGAGTTGATCAATTTGCTTCAAGCATGTTAATTAATTTGGCATCAATATATCCTTTAAATTAAATGGTAGTAATTGATCAAGGTCGATAACAGTTAGTGCTTACTTATGATACTTGTGCATCCAATACCCGCTTCCCATAAACACTTGCATAACCCCAAAAAGAAAATGAGAGCTCAAGTTGTGGGTAGTAGAGAATATTGGCTTCTCAACTTCCCGAAGAATCTAGAAAGAAGGATATCTGGTGGAGTTGCATTATTTCTGAAAGATAATAAATTTGTTGCTGGAGATATTATAATCATGGAGCTAATGGAGGATATTACGTCCATATACCCTTGAATACCCTATGGACCACAAAAATATTCTTGGTTATTCTTATATGGAGGTATACCTTGAATAGACAATTCTTTTTTCTCCGGTATACTTAGGGAAAATACATACATATTCACATTCAAAAATGTACTAGGTAAATATATATACTATTAAAATGTGGGTTTTATTTTACATGCATGAATATATGAAATTTATTGTAACATAATTTGTTAAAATCTCAACTATAACACCGAAAATTGACAAATGAAACCATATAATCAAAAAATATTTGTATATTAAGTTATGCAAAAAAAAAAGGGGCAAGACTTATATTATTTATATAATTATAATAATCAATTATTCTTATATATGGAGGTAAGTTCCTTAAGATGAGACAAGAAAAAATTATGGCTTGTATTTTAATATGAAGTTTTTTCTTAAATATAACTGGCCTCAATCGGGACTAGAAACTTTTATTCTTGTATGGATTTTATTCCTATATGGAGTATTCTTATGTAGATGTTTTACTGTATACCCTACATTTAAAGAAATGGTTGAAAAATAAATTCTTTTTTATTTGAGGAGTTTATATATAATTATCAAGATCATGTATGGCTGATACTCAACGGTTGTAGATTGGAATTAGACTTTGATTATGGAACTAATTATTGCTAATATAAGAGATTATGTGATAATAGGTACCAAATTATAAGAGATATGGCGACGAAAACAACATGTCTTAGAAGGAGATAATAGGTGGAGCTAAGGACCCACTATGAATACACTAACGTATCTACAATTACATCCTCGAGCGGCAGTCAAACGGGGGCGTGAATGTGAGATGCCAGCGGAATGATCGGCCGGACTTCATACCATTCAGAAGTCAATTCCCTATTGAAAATGCAGGGACACCAAGTACACCACCAACTTTTTCATTCGGAAACCTGTATGGACAAAACCTAATACTATTGCAAGTAGACCAAGTGAATAATCCCTGACAATATGTATATAAAGTTTATATCTCTACCTCTTCTCAATCAGTATGTGTATAGACAAGAGTCCATGAACCTGATTGTTAAGAAGATTACGGACGATCTCAAAAAACCAATATCCAAGATCATCTAGTCATATCCAAATAGTCCAACCGGAATCCCGCCAAGTAATTAAACTTGTTATCTATCTTTCAAGATACGAATTCTACAAGAAACGAGTTTCGTAATCGATCACAATTAGATGGACATATCTACTAAGACTGAATACGAACAATTTGCGTAAATTCAATTACAAAGATAAAAAAATATAATGCGGAAAAGGAAAACCATACGACACCAAAAGTTTTATTAACGAGGAAACCACAATAGCAGAAAAACTCAGGGACCTCGTCAAAATTTGAACACAAACTATATTAATCCTCTACAAACACTAGCCTACTATCAGACTTGGACTGGAACGTAGTTGAGACTGAATCCCCTCTCCACGTCATTTTGTAACAGTCGCGCTCCTTATATCTCTTGAACCTCGCAAGGCTCTATGCAATTAATTTCCTTAGCTGTCGTCTTTTACAGCCTAAGAGTTGCTTTAACTGGAATGAAGACTTTTTATACCAATCTTCCTCTAACATATAAGCCTATTTGATTTCCGTTTTGATCAAAGATTAAGGTGGGGAAATCTGTTTGCAATGGTCAAAGCTAGCAAACCTCACAAATACGGAACTTATGACTCCCGAAGAGTAGATTCTTAACTACCTCTAAAGAACAATCTTCAAAAGATCAATTAAGATCAATTTTGAGATATTTATCTTGAGGAATCGCAAAGTCTAAGACGAAAAGAACTTTGCGATTATTATCTATCTTGCCTGAAAAAGATTACGAAAACCTCGATAACAGAAAAACAAGATCAAGATACACAAATATCAAGGTAAAAATAATCAAACCTGGTTTCACGAATCCCCGAAGTGAAGTCTTTTAGTCGTAGACCTAATTATGTTTCTCAAAGGAAACTTAGATATATAGAGGACGACTCTAGAATCAATTAGGACACAAAAGGGATTGAATTTATCAATTGAAAAAGCGTCTCTATTTATAGGTTTCAAAGACCAAGGGTTGATTAGAATTCAAGCTACGATAACTGGGGAATTAAGCAAAAACTTTTAGGTCTTGAAAATACAATGGAAGAATATACATTATGAATCGTATCTGGAACCGTTTATAATGATTGTTCGGTTCGGAAAGTATGCCAAAGAACTAACAACAATTTGATGTTCATTTAAACACCTAAGAATTTAATCATGATGCACACACATAAATTTTTGAGTGATCAATGAAGTCTCAGAAGTGTTTGAGAGAGTTCTTGCAATGTTAAACATATTTAAAAAAAATAAATCTTTGAGCATCTGCTAAAAACTGCTGGGACAGTTGACACGACTGTTAATGAACCTTAAAGCTTGTTCACGAGTCAGGGTGCAAAGGTTTTTGATACGGGTTTGCTAACCTTACAAGACTACTAAAGTCAGTTGACCACGATTCGTGAACCGAGTTAGAAACTGCTAGCCTAAAATACCAACTCCAAGAATTCAGTTCAAAACGATTCGTGAACTGTTCCCAATTGAACTCATGGTTTGCGAACTGGTTCGCCAACCTTCTTATATTATAGAAACTCAGATGTATATGGTTTACGAACTGGTTCGCCAACCTACCCTGAGCGAAAATTCAGCAGTTTCTCTCATTTGATGTTTGAAACATTCCCAAGTGATAAAATCATTTGCATGGGAAATTTTCAATTGATCCACAAATTAATGCTAATGATTTTCTTAAAACTAATATTGTTATGGACCGTTGAATGTCTTTGCTAAAATCATATTTCGAGATTTTTAACAAGACAAGCTTGACTCAAAACTTCTTCTTTGTAAATCTACTAGAAGTCATACAACATCGTCGCAACAGATATAATAGTAGGATAGTGAGTAAAATAGAATGGTTCAGTCTTCACATACCTGATACAGAAGTTCTCCAAATGTATTCGTCCATCTTCAGTCTTCGAGGGTGATGTCTGATACTCAACTACCAAATTCTAACCTAGCCCGAGACTTGACTTAGTAGACTAGAAATCAAGATATAATTTTGATCATCTAATATTGAAAACAAGCTTGAGATAGAAAAACTTGTATGTTCAAACACGCTAGCTTCTTTGAGGTTGCGTTTGGCACCACTAGAATTCAATTCCTAGGTAGTTCCAAGTACCTAGAATTTGAACTCTAGTGAATTCCAACTACCTTCAGTCAAAAAATTTGTATTTGGCATGAAAGTTACAAGTGCTTTCATTATGCTGCTTCTTCAATTGCGGAATCAAAGAAAACCCAAGACAACATCTAAACTGATAAGCAACAACAATGGCATAAACAACGTGAGTTCTAGCAGAAGTAGCAGAGATTTCATCACCATCATCATTATAATTTATAAAACTCTCTTTCAAAATACCTTTCAATTCAGGAAACACTTTAACAATTAATCTCGTCACTAATTTCTTCAACCCTAATTCATCTCCCAGTTGCCTTTCATTCAACTCCGAGAATTGAATTACGGAAGTTCTAGTAAGAAAAATATCTGTACTTATATATAATGTAGAAACCCAATTGATCAGTACCCTTTTATGTAGAAACCCAAAAAGTATATAATATTTGCTAGTCCTGATTTTTTTGCTTCAAAAATTAATTAGGGTTGGTAAATCCATCAAAGGATGTTGAATCAAACTCCATCAAAAGATGATGAATCGACTTTATGAAAGAAAAGATCGTTATTAATTAAAATTCATGATAAAAACATGAGAAAACTGCGATATTTACCCGGATTAGGTTTGGGAATGGGGTTTCATGGCGAAGATTTTCACAAAGATGAGAAAAAATTAAAAGAAAAAAAAAAGGAAGGAAAACAAAGGTAGAATCAAACTCCTATAGAGCATGGCGTCAACTTCTTTTCCATTAAAAGAATGAAAATAAAATGACGGGAATCTGAAATTCCCTCTAAAAAAGTTGCCAAATACCCTTAAACTGTACTACCTCGTCCAATTACCTCCTCCCAACTCAACTCTTCCCTCAACGACGCTAGTGCCAAACGCAACCTTCTCTATAATAAATTCAAACACGCTAGCTTTTTTAAGTTTTTTCACTCTTTTCCTACCAACTCTTTATTAAAAAAATGTTTGGTATTTGTTTTATTGATTTTTTTTTCTCCCGATCTGGGTGTTTTCTCTTTCATCCCTTATGATGATTTTTTTCTTTCCCAACTAGGTGATTTATCTATCGCTATTGGTGATTTTATTATCTGATCTAGTCTACTTTCCTTCCTCCTCTCCGTGCTTTTGTGATTTTACCCTCTTTCTTTTTTGTTCTCTTTTCTCCCCGTTGTCTGTTAGATTTAATGGCTTCATCATCAAATAATTCATCTGAGTTTGAAGAGATACTACAAAGAATGAATACTCTCTTAGAAGAACTGAAAACTCATGCTTATGAAGATTTTGATGATGATCTAGAAATGACAAAGGCAGTTACTAAAAGTATTATATTCAAGTTTAACTTGAACGCGCGATTGGGGGATATGGAAACTAATTGGGGGATATAGCTACATGACAAAAACTGGATCCAGATATCAAATCTGGGTCACCCCTTATGTAATTATCTTTTTAATTCCTAATGTAACCCTCACTAATCAGGTTTAGTGGTTAATAATAATTAGTAAAATCTTAAGTATTTGGGGTAGATTAGGGTGTATTTTTATTTGAATTTGTGAGAGTAGAAGGAGGGAAAAATATTTTTGAGTGGAAATTTTTGTGTGCAAATGAAAGATGATTGTGAGGAGAGAATTGTTGTTGTTGAATCTTTAACTCAACTACAACAACAATTATATCTTCAATCTTCGGTTAATGATAACAACTCACAATTGGACTTATATGATGAACCAACACCCTTGGAATATGATTTTCGTGAGCATGAAGTGTTTTTTGAAGAACCAACCCAAGAAAGTAAACAAGTTCAACATACAAGCATCCCCAACACACAGGTAATGCTGCTAAGAGGTCGAAAATTTGACTTTTTTTTTTTTGAAACCGTCATTTTTTCTCTGAAAAAGCTTGGTGCCGGCATACTCATAGTATGAATACCACGACGGCACCACCAGAACCGGTACAGTATTCATACTACTTTCATGCCGGCAAAAAATATCCCCCATTTTGAAACAATTGCCGTCGTGGTCTTCAACCAAAAAATCCATGTCGGTACGCAGTTAACTTTTTACCTACCACCGAATATTCCATAGAATATCCAAACCGGCATGGTTCACTCCTAACTTTACCATGACGGTACCACAAGAAAAACATCCAGGAGTTAAAGATTTTTGAACTTAAATACCGGCGTGGTATATAAATTATCGAGCACGCCGGCACCTATTACCGGCGTGGTTTATAAATTACGGACAAAGCCGGCTTGGAACCTTACATATCGAGCATGCCGGTATTGAGAATCCCGGCATTAATGTTCAAGAAAATACAATGCCGGTACTGTTTAAAATTAGGAAGTGCAATTCCGGAATGCCGGAACATTATTCGAGAATGTCGGCACATGTTTCCGGCTTTGGTTGTTTTGGCGGTACTGTCGTCGAGCATGCCGGAACTAGTACCCGGCATAGTAATTTAATTTTATTTGGAACTAATTCAATTTTCTTTTCATTCATTCCTTAGATTGTGACATACATTGATCCAACAAATTCCAAACCGCTTGGTCCGGATACGTCCGAATACTATAAAATGCCTCTGGTATGTTACCAAACAATACTTTCACCTAGTTTTTAGAACTTTATGTGGGGATTGCTTGTAATTAACCTTATAATCTCCCATTGTTGTCCTTATGTAGGGAATAAAATCTCCAGAGGAAGCAATTGCTTGGGAAAAAGAGACGGCTCTTAAGAACATGTGTGTGTTGGTGAGGAATACCCAACGTTCAGATAATCGTTTTGAGATGGTTTGTGAGAGAAGTGGGTAATACAAGAAGAAGGATAGCCATAAGAGAAAGGGTTATGTATATCCAAAGAATACTAATAGGGTATACAATACTCGTACGAGGAAGGATAATTGCCCCTTTAAGCTTGTAATATATATAAGAGACAAAGAAAAAGGAATGGGATTGTACGGTGTGGTTTGGCCGTCATAACCACCGGGATCCGAAAGATTTTGTTGGTCACTCCCTAGTTGCGAAGCTAAAACCTCATGAATTCGAGGATGTAAAGATAATGACAAAATCATGTATCAAACCAAGAGTGATTCTCAAAGGCTTCACGAAAAAGGATAATCAGAACGTTTCTTCCCTAAGTACAATTTATAGCGCACAAGCAACCATTAGAAGGGTGGAATGGGATGAGAGGACCGTTATGCAAGAATTTGAGAAGATAGTTTGGGATCACAACTACACGTGTATCATTAAAAGAGGGCCGGACGAAAAGCCCCTTCAAATATTCATTGCGCATCATTTGCTTTCACAATTGGCTCATACATGTTGTGGTGTTCTTATGATGGATTGCACCTACAAGACAAACAAATACAACATGTCGTTGTTCAACATCGTAGGGAAAACATCGGACAAGGTATCATTCACATTGGCTTAGTTTTTAATGGAAAACGAGAGGGATCACAATTATCATTGGGCATTACGACAATTGGAATTATTGTTCCGGGAAAATCAATTTTTGAGGGTCATCATAACCGATCAAGATGACGCAGCACTAATGAATGCTATATCCGACGTATTTCCGGATGCACAAAATTTCCTATGTGCATATCATATAGGTCAAAATATGATAAAACATTGTCATGCTTTGTTTGAAACCTCTAAGGCGGATATTAAGAAGAGAATGGTTTCTCAACTAGAGGAAGATGTTCGCAAAAAGAAACTATCACCCGAAGAAGAAGAAGATGAAAGAGGAAAGATTAAAGAGCGAGTGGACAAAGAACACGATGAAAAACAAAAAAAGGTGGTTGGAATTTCTAAAGGATTGGGAGAAAGTTTATTGGTCTCTTACCGAGGATATATATGAAAAGAGATTGAACATGTTTATTGCCAAATATAACGAAGTGTATCCAAGTGCCGTCTCATATTGTTGGGATAAATTGTTGGATAAGTTCAAGGAAAAATTTGTCCGTGCGTGGACAAATCGGTATAGACACTACGGGAATGAAGCAACTAGTATAGCGGAGTCCGCTCATGGGAGATTTAAATATCTCATCCAGTCCAGCCAAGGAAACGTGGTTACGGTCACCGAGGCAATGTAGTAATACTTTAAGGCTAATATCGATAGGATCAAGAAGGCATTTGAGAAAAGCTCAATGGAAAGGATGACATCACATTTTCGATATGGTAATTTGCTCCAAGGAATAGAATTCAACGTATCGCATTGGGCAATAAAACATATGATTAGAGAAATGGAAAAAGAGACAAACTACGGCAAACCGGTTGATGTGTGTATTTTTCCCGACATGTCTTCACTGGGGATTCCGTGTCATCATATGGTTGTGAAGTATGAATAAGGTATACCTATTAAGGTTATTGATCCATTTTGGAAGCAACTATCTTTCGACCCTCCCCCTTCGGAAGCTCCCGGAAAATCACCATGGGATACAAAGGAGGCCAAGGAATTATATGAAGCTTACTCACGTGGTAACTCGGCTAGACAACAAGTATTGTTGAGCCATGTAAGGCTAACTACACGCCCATAGATAGCACAAAGTTAAGAGCCAAGAAAGGGAGATCCGCCCGGTAGACCACAAACTAAAACGACTAGGAGAAAACAAAGGAAAGAATTGAAAGCAATGAGTCAACGCGAATGTGAATACGAGGAAAGTAAGAAACGAGACCCAACTGGATGTGAGCTTTTAGAAGAAAGGTTCGCGGATGCACCGATTCCAAGGAAAATGGGTAGGCCGAGGAAGGAACGACCACCAAGTCAACAACAAACGAGGAATTCCTTATCCACACCACAAGCCGATGAAGTGCCGGTTCCAAAGAAAAGGGGTAGGCCGACGAAGGTACCTGCATCGATGGAACAAGAACAACAAGCCGAGGAAGCGGATGCCACGCATAGAGTCGAGGTTACAAAGAAAAGGGGTAGGCCTAGGAAGGTACCAACAATGATTAAACAGGGGGAGCATTCCGAAGTCACACCCATAGGTGAAGGGGCGGCTTTGCATCTCAAAACTGAAAGGCCGAATAAGGAACCTACACCAAGTCAAGTACATCAAGGTGAAAATTCTGAAGCCACGCCAAAGATAAGTGATAGCAAAGCTAAGAGACCAATGCCTAGTCATCAACAACACGATGGTGATGTAGTCTCTTTTAAAAGGCGAAGGGGTAGGCCAAGGAACTACGAAATCCCATCACATACTGAAGACGTTGGAAATGTAGAGATTGCAGAGGATGGATTGGATATACTTAAGCTAAAAGTTGGTAACATGAAGATGTTTAAGGATTCCCAAACAAGTAAGACTTATAGACATTGTCATACCAAAATAGAGTCATATGTACTACAACTTCCAGAGGTTATTCGCGAGTATATTGTATATACAGATGTCCCCAGTGTTTTCCATCATTGCGTTCTGGAAGCATGTCATATGGTTTTGGGAGGTTCTTTGGTGGGTCCTTTTCCTTTTTCTCACCGGCTTCAACTTCAGGTTTTCCTAAGCCATGTGAGGATGAGCCACCTGCGGGATCAGGAGGTACAAATTTCTCCCACTCAGCATCATCATCGCAGCTTGTGTCTCCCTCCGGGGGAATCTCCCGAATCATGACCTTACCACGTTCCGGATCATCTCGACTACGTCGAAAATAACGATTCTTCCGGCACACGTTCCGGCATTGTGGTCCAAAGAAATTCTACGCCGGTTTAAAGGTACCGACATTGTATGTAAATAAAATCCTATGCCAGTAATGTGGGAATTGTCTACAGAGATTTAACAAAGTAAGGTAATCAAAACCGACATGGCAGGTGAACATAACGATACTGCCGGCATATGTACCGGCATTGTACTCTAAATAACTTCCAAGCCGGTTTAGCGGTAACGACACTGTATATAAATAAAATTCCATGCCAGTAATATGGGAATTCTCTACAGAGATTTAACAAAATAAGGTAACCAAAACCGGCATGGCTAGTGAACATTACGCTACTGCCGGCAGGAGTGCCAGCGTTTAAACTTAGAGGGTTTCTATGCCAGTATTCTAATAACTTGCATGCAATAAAAGGGGGATACATGACATATAAACCGGCATTGTATTGTAATTTAATTGTACGCCGAAACTAAATTGGAATTTCAATTCACTAAATTCAATTTCAAATTCACTAAATTCAATTTCAAATTTCCTTTTACCTAGTACAAACAATAATCATGCAAGTTTCAATTTTTGTTTTTTATATTATGAAATAAACCCTAACAATGCTTCAATAAACATAGACATCACTTACCTCATCATCTCTGTTATTTCCTCATCATCATCTTGTTCAATAGATGCTTCTGATTTCGATTTACCACCAGGAATAGGTTTTGGTTTTTCAGGAGGTTTGCGAGGACCCATTCTTCTTTAGGTTTGAAGAATTGAATGAATTTGGTTTAGAGGATGGAGTTTAGTGGTTTTGGAAGTTCTTTTGGAATTGCGAAGTGAAAACAAAGAAATAGAAAGATGGAACCGTTCCCATTCTATAACCGTCAATTTTATGTAATTATGGAGTTTGTATCCGTCACATAAATGGAATGGGGGAGTTTGTAACGGTTACAATGGGGGATAATTGGTGCGACAGTTACAATGGTAACAAACCTTCATAGGTGTTGTCGAACTATCACAATCTATGCCGGAAGTCTGACGAATTTAACTGAATTTATTTATACTGTGCCGGCGTTGATTTGTTATTAACAACCTATGCCAGTAGTGATTCTTAATTCATTATTAACGCACCACCAAAAGGTGTAAGCAAGCAAACTGACCCAAATTGGACTTCAAATTAATACTAAGGAAATAAACTAAAAAACATTAAACACATACACAACGTTCCACATAAAATGAAAGGTCTTAAGTTAATTGCAACTAACATTATTTCTTGTAACGAGATTCATGATTAAAGTTTTTCAAAGTTGTTATAGATAGTGATAAAAGGATTCGTTTCAGACTTGTGAAGGAAATGGAATTTTTAGATTTAATAAAAATATATATACAAAAATATTAACAATGGTGAGAGGAACTGGGACTAATGATTCGGTCAATCTTCAAAAAATAGGGCTCAATGAATTATTCTCGACAATAATCGCTCAAAACATAAGTTATATGGACTCTTATTTTGCCAAAGTAGATTCTCAAAAAATTGATTGTAAATGTTAAGCATGGAACATCAAATCACCTAAGCTAAGCATGACCCATCTAATCAAATAACACCCAATTTAATCAAATCATATTTCAATTAATTTTTGATGCAAAAGTCTTAAAAAGAATTAATTAAATTACCCATGTATGAAGCTCGGCCTCCTCCGTCGTCCCAGTGTTGGGGTTTAACTCATCATAGTAAAAATGCTCTCAAAATAATTATTTATGGCTCAAAAATGGTTCACAGTGATGAAATAAAGAGAAAATGATGAAAATCGGGTGTTTGCAACGTTTATAATTGTTGCAAACACCGGTACAAAGAACGATAAAAGAATACTGATGTTGTCTGCGTAGCTGACTACGACCCACATGAACTGGTCGTTGTCACTGTTGAAGAACGATGGTTTTTGGCTGTCTGTTCTTCGTGCTCTTCATCTTCATCAATGGCAGCAGCAGCAACAGAGAAAAATGGTGGATTCTTCCTCTGCAGCGCTCTCCTCTCTACTCCCAACTCTCGACCTCCAACTCTCTACCCCTTTCCTAATCGACCCAACAAGCCTTTTTATACTCGACAGGCATTGAAATATTTCGAGTTAACTCCATATAATTTCTCTTCAAAACTGGCAGATACGAGAATATTTTCTTTCTCTTCTTTGCGTCTTCTAAGCTGTCTTTCCTTTTTTATCCTGATTTGATAGGGACGAATTTTGTTGAGTAAAGAAGAAAATCTTGTCCCATGCAATACGCATCGAATCAAATATTCGATGAAATATTTCTTCTGTACTGCAGTTCCCTGTTGAGCTCTGTTTCACTCGATCCAGCCCAATTCAGTTGATCCAATTGATTAAACTAACGCTGTTTTGCTCTACCAAGTCCAGCCCAAATGATTTACATTGTTGAATCTCTTTAAAACTGCCCGAGAGTTCGAATCCAAAATTCATGCAGACGTGAAAGAATTTCCCGCCAAATTCGATTATTTGAAATGTGAAGAAGAAAGGGGGCGCCCCTATCCAAAGGTGAGAGTCCGAATAACACGTGTCCTCCGGGGCTTTTACCAACTTTTCGAGCCGAATTTTCCAAAAAATGTTTATTTTCCAAAGGTGTCTACAAACACATAAAACACCAAAATTAGTACAAACTCGAGTGCCAACAATATATAGTATTGAGATCAAATTAAACAAAAAAATGTGTCTATCAAATACCCCCAAACTTATTATTTTCTAGTCCTCGAGCAAAATTTATTTTTGAAAAGATAAAAAGACTACACTTAGCACGTGCAGCAGGCCGTTAAACCGCTAGGTGGCCCTAGCGGCGGAGTGTTGTCTCCGGAGGGTTTACCAGAGGTGTACCCACAAAAACCATGACTTCTGACTGGTAACAAGTATTTAAAGAGCTATGAGGACATACATATTCTCAACCTATCTCCAAGTAACTAGAATGCCAGAGAAATTAATGGTGTCAGCTCTTAAATCTAACTGAAGAAAAGGGGAGACACATCCACACGGCTGCTAGATAAAGAGATATCCGCTACACAGCTAGATAAACATTGTAAGATGCGTCCGCTGCTTTACAGCTGGATAAGATTAGAAGAGAGATAAAAATGAGAGGGACATCTGCTACACAGCTGGACTAATTACGTGTGATGAGTTAAACCAGTGCTAGAAAGATCTTGTGCCAGATTGAAAGCAGACTAACAAAGCAACCAAAATGCATCTTTCTTCGACTCTCTCACAGTGCTCAGTAGAAACAACGCCTTCTTCGGTCTTCAACTGTTGATGATAAACTCTCGAACCTCATAGAACCTTGACAATTAACTCTTCTCTTCGATTTCTTGCTTGACTTATAAATTTCTTCTTCCCTATGGCCTTATTGAACAAAAAGAACGTAATGATGTTTTTTTTTTCATTTTTCATTTTTTTATTTTTATTTTTTTATTTATTTTTTTATTTATTTTTTTGAAAACAAAAAATTACAGGACAAAAATTTACATGGCCATGAGAGAAGGACTTTCAAAACTTGGATCTTCGCAACTTGTGATGTCTTGGTATCATGGATTCTAACAACTTATATCATTTGCTCTTATAACTTCAACTTTGATTTTTGAATTATTCTTTTGTATTGTTGCTTCTAAACATAAAACGTCTCCAACTTTCTTCATAGATTTTGATGTCGCTCCGCTTGTTGATGATGATAAGTTTCTACTGAGAGAGAGTCGCAATCCAGTAACTAAGACTACATTGTGAGGTTGCTTTGTCTTTCTGGCATTTCTTGACCTACTTGCCTTTCCATCATGTATGGTTAGGTCCATCTCGGTTACCCTCTAAAAGGAACAAGTTCTCTCCTGAATTTCAAGGATCTCAATGTCTTTTTCTCTAATGTCTCAAAAGGTTGTTATCCCTAGCATTCCAATTTCTATCTTTTCGGTGAGAAACAGTACGTAAACTTAGCTAACCGGATACCGTGTGACGCTGGAAGTTTCAAAAGTGCAACTAAAAAGTTCTTCCCCACCCCCAAACTTAAATATAACATTTTCCTCGATGTTCTAAAGATAAAATTAACAGCATGAACAAGGAGAAACAGTTACCATTTGAAGCAAAAGAGTTAAGGAAAGATATTACCGTGTCGCATGAGATTGGGTTACCTCCCAAGAAGTGCTAAGTTTAAAGTCTTCAGCCAGACATCGGAAGGAATTAGTCACCTCATAGAATCAAAAAGTAACAGCCGAAATAACTGTGTGTCTTCAAAACCAAAAAGAGCTGACCAAAGGAAACTACAATAACCCAAGAAAGTGAACAAGGATAGCATGCCCTTATGTAGTTTTCTGATTAAGATATTTATATCTAATTGTGGTTCAGGTTCAGCTTCTAAGAAAGGGTCTAAATAAAATATTTTCATTGATTGCGTTTCTTCATAGGTGGGATCCGAATCATTAGGTCCTAGAGTCTGGAAAAACTCAAATATGATCTTAGAAGCGCACAATAATAACCTAAATAACTGAGAATCCTCTAAGTCAATAAGATTTGACTTACAAAATTGACCACAATGAGAGTAGTGGTCACTCTTAAGAAAATGTGTCGATTCTAATTTCCTAAAGCATTTAGGTTTAGTCTCACAACTTAATATTCGACACATTTGAAATATAAACGTTCCCACATTTGGAAGAAAACTATTTGGTGGGAAAACAAATTCAATCTGGGTATCATATCCTGGGCAAACCACATCAACCAGAGGATGGGTTTCTAACGACTGAACTTCTTCCTGGACATCATTAGGTTCGGGAAAACGAGTATGAAAGTAATCTTGTAAAATGGTCGAGGCAGAGATATCAAGTCCAAAATGAGGGATCTCAGTAAGAGCTAAAGGTATGGCACAAGGAGAATGATAATCACCCCCAAACTTAGATTTTTGGGTATCTCTAGATAGACTAGCTACAATTTCCTTAATTTCTAGATCATTGGAATCCTGAAAATAGTCAATTGCTTCTTCGAGGTTATACTCAAGTGACGCATCCTCACTCATATTTAATAGCTCTACGAGTTCATTTTCTTCGTCTAAGACTATTGTTTCTAAGTCGCTAGACTCTAAAACATCATTCTCAAGGTAAACTCTTTCCTCTAAATCATTATCGGCTTTGTAAACAGGAAATACTATATCGTCTAAAACGGGGGTATCTCTAGTCAAATCCTCGTCCTTTTGAATAGGTGAATAATTATTAAAATTATTTGGATTTGAACTAGAAATAATATTATCATTAAAGAGCTCATTGGGAGTAACAGATTCCTCATCACTATGCCTATATATTTCAGATTCTTCATCAATACTATCCTCATCACAGTCCTCATTATAATAACATGAAAAAGGTCGAACCTCATCAAAACAAGTAGTGTTACCAATTCTAACCTCGTCATCTTGATTATGTGAATAACTATCTTCATTCTCAAGGGTATTATTGGATACACTATATTGGCAATTCAAGTAATTTCGAGCAATTCTTTCGTTCGTCTCAGCTATCCGCTTGAGGTGGTCTTCTAAAGAAGGTTTACTCATTATTGTATTTCTTTCGTCTATAATTATACTATTCATCTCGGCTAACTTACGCGTCGACTCAGCTAACTTCCTGAGGGACTCTTCTAAAGGAGGAATAGGAACAGAGGGATCATGAAAAGGACTACTTTTCAATAGTTTGATTGTATCCTATAGAGACGAAGAACTCGTACTATAATCTTCTTGCTCGTAAGACTGATGCATGTGTGGATAGTAATTGGGCTCACCAGGGTATGACCTATATCCTTCCAAAGGATGGCGTTCCCAACCACTATTCCCAACATGGTCATAAAAAGGATGATGTCCATATTCAAATTCAGGTCGATACTCATTGTATTGGCTTCTATCATACCAGTTCGACATTCTTAATTGCAATGGAATTCTACACAATCACAAACAAGGCTGACTCGACCAAATCAAACCTATAAAATCTAGCAAACAACAAGCATGATGGCTCCACTTAGATTGTTTTCTAGACCAGCTTCTATTCCTTCGAAAGGGAATTCGTTACAATTTGAGCACACCCCTCTGGAATCAATCCGAGCTAATGTAAGTTGAATCGAGGCGAGGGAAGCTCAGTGGAGCTTTGATACCCAAAGCCTCACCGGTATTACAAGGCGGCGCAGTCACGCATTCAACTTACAGAAACCATCAAGAACTTTGAAGTATGCTTAAAAGAGTAACCAATATTTTTCGAAAGATTTTCCTACCAAGCTCGTTACCCTATCGGTCTTGTTCTAATCAAATTTTAAGCTTGGGTTCGCGTTAGGTTTCGTTTACCTAAGGCGGGCAAGAAGGGAGCGGTGATGAAATCCGAACCCTTATCTTGTATTGGCCAGGCCTTGCCCTTTACTAGGAATTTAAAAGCAGTCCAAATTCGTCCTCAATCAATGAATCACCTTATGGAATACAGTAACTCGCTTACAGGAGATTCGCGAGTGTTTCGATGGACTTACCTCCCGTACCAGACGGGGGATGAACCGTTGAAGTCGACTCGGGCCACGACTCCTATGTCATGTACGAACCCGAGGGGCCGAGACGATATTGTAATCGTCGTCCTTCCCTGCAATTTTTTTTTTTAAAATATATAACCCTTCCGTAGGGTTTAAAATTAAAATAAATTGTCCAAAGTCCAGTCCAATGAAAAGAAATACAAAAAATAATAATAATTACAAAAAAATAAATAAAATGGAAAGTCTCTTAAAAAAAATTAAAAAATAAATAAATCTCTCTCCTTTTTTTTCTCTCTTTTTTCTTTATTTTTTTGCTTTGTCTTTTTTCCTTCTCTTTTAGCTTTAAGCTTTGATTCCAAGGTCTTTAGTATCCAACTTCAAACCTGTAATACAAAGACACAACCAAAGAGACGTAAAAAGAACAAATGGAATAATAAAAAAATAATAAAAACCTAAAAATTCTACCTAAGCACAAATCCGCGTCGGCGGCGCCTAAATGGATTAAAGTTTTTCAAAGTTGTTATAGATAGTGATAAAAGGATTCATTTCAGACTTGTGAAGGAAATGGAATTTTTAGATTTAATAAAAATATATATACAAAAATATTAACAATGGTGAGAGGAACTGGGACTAATGATTCGGCCAATCTTCATAAAATAGGGCTCAATGAATTATTCTCGACAATAATCGCTCAAAACATAAGTTATATGGACTTTTATTTTGCCAAAGTAGATTCTCAAAAAATTGATTGTAAATGTTAAGCATGGAACATCAAATCACTTAAGCTAAGCATGACCCATCTAATCATATAACACCCAATTTAATCAAATCATATATCAATTAATTTTTAATGACAAAGTCTTAAAAAGAATTAATTAAATTACCCATGTATAAAGCTCGGCCTCCTCCGTTGTCCCAGTATTAGGGTTTAACTCATCATAGTAAAAATGCTCTCAAAATAATTATTTATGGCTCAAAAATGGTTCACAATGATGAAATAAAGAGAAAATGATGAAAATCGGGTGTTTGCAACATTTATAATTGTTGCAAACACCGTTACAAAGAACGATAAAAGAATATTGTTGTTGTCTGCATAGCTGACTACGACCCACATGAACTGGTCGTTGTCACTGTTGAAGAACGACGGTTTTTGGCTGTCTGTTCTTCGTGTTCTTCATCTTCATCAATGGCAGCAGCAGCAACAGAGAAAAATGGTGGATTCTTCCTCTGCAGCGCTCTCCTCTCTACTCCCAACTCTCGACCTCCAACTCTCCACCCCTTTCCTAATCGACCCAACGGGACTTTTTATACTCGACAGGCATTGAAATATTTCGAGTTAACTCCATATAATTTCTCTTCAAAACTGGCAGATACGAGAATATTTTCTTTCTCTTCTTTGCGTCTTCTAAGTTGTCTTTCCTTTTTTATCCTGATTTGATAGGGACGAATTTTGTTGAGTAAAGAAGAAAATCTTGTCCCATGCAATACACATCGAATCAAATATTAGATGAAATATTTCTTCTTTACTGCAGTTCCCTGTTGAGCTCCGTTTCACTCGATCCAACCCAATTCAGTTGATCCAATTGATTAAACTAACGCTGTTTTGCTCTACCAAGTCCAGCCCAAATGATTTACATTGTTGAATCTCTTTAAAACTGCCCGAGAGTTCGAATCCAAAATTCATGCAGATGTGAAAGAATTTCCCGCCAAATTCGATTATTTGAAATGTAAAGAAGAAAGGTGGCGCCCCTATCCAACGGTGAGAGTCCGAATAACACGTGTCCTCCGGGGCTTTTACCAACTTTTCGAGCCGAATTTTCCAAAAAATGTTTATTTTCCAAAGGTGCCTACAAACACATAAAACACCAAAATTAGTACAAACTCGAGTGCCAACAATATATAGTATTGAGATCAAATTAAACACAAAAATGTGTCTATCAATTCAACAAACAAAGCGCCTTCGAAATGCCTAAAAAGGATCTTTTCTCCACTTGGTATATGCTTCCTGAGCTTTCTACCTATTCTCTCTGTATCTTGCGAGGAACTCGTTGTGTTTGCGAAATAATTTTATGAGGGCAATTGTCTGATTCGCTACAAACTCATCCTCGTAATCCATTTTGCGTTTCTTGCACTTACCGTCATATAACCTCGACATATAAGGACCATCCGCAAAAAGACCCCAAAAAAGGTTTGAAGAGCGGTGATCTTCTGGCTAATCCGATACTATGAAGTAATTCTTAATCCATTCGGTTTCTTCCTCAACATCCGCTTCTATCTTCGCTTGTTTTACACGTTCGATTATCTCTTTAGTTTCCTTGCGATATTTTTCTTGTATTGCTTCATATTCTTCTACTCTTTTCCTTCTAAGTATCTCTTCTTCCATTGCGTCAAGTGACTTGGTGGCTTGCTCCTTCCTTCTAAGTTTTTATAGTATCATGGGAATTGAGTTGGTAGTGGATGATGACTGATTCCCTATCGGAGTGGATAATTTTTTTTCATATGAAAATTCTCTGAAATCGGTAGTTGGTGATTGATTTTCCATCAGAGAAATGTGTTGGAGCTCACCTATTTTTTTTTTGAGGTATCAACTGCAATAGGTGTATCCATTCCTTTAAATAGATGAGGACACAACGGCTCTTTTCCACTTTATCATTCCGGCATTGTCATTAACTGAGATCCCACGCCGGAAATGGTATTTACTGGTTTATGGTTTAAAAAAATAGTCGTTATGCATTGAATGTTCCATTCCGGCAGTGTATGGGAGATGTTCGACCATGCCGGTATCGGTTATCGGCACTGTAACGTATATGAGTTTAAAGCCGGAACATGGTTTATTGCACACAGAATTTTGACACTAAATTCCGGCATAGGATAGTATATAGTATCTATGCCGGAAACCTAACGGAATTGAGTTATGTTAACAAAGTAAGCCGGAACTATAATTTATTTCAAATGTAATCCTTGTCGCAGGAAGCACGAATGCACTTAGCACGTGCATCAAGCCTTTAAACCACTTGGTGACCCAAGTGGTCGAGTCATAGTCTCGTGAGGGTTTACATAGAGATGTACCCACAAAACCTTACCAAAAACTACCCTAAAAACCTAACCAAATACCACTAAACCTATCAATCTTCTTAGGAAGAATCCGTCTCCGATTCACCCAGCTGGTGGTACTCCGTGAATTTGCTTACAATGTGGTTCACGTTGGCATCAAACATGAATGATTCTCCCTTTTCCTGTAAGTAACGCGTTTTCACGACTTCATGCTACAAAAACAACACAAAAACTTAGTTTGTTACTTAAAAATTGAAAAAGAGTGGATTGTGTCGAATTAATCATAAAGATACTTACAAGTTGTTGAGGGGACAATCTGTTGCGGGTGGCGTGCTCGATCCGGTGTTTCATTTTTAGATACTCAACCACCGCATTTAGGATGATGTCGTGTCGTTGCTCGATTTGTTGGGCAGTTCTTCCTTTCGGGTTACTGTAATCGTGAATAAACTTATTAAAATCTTCAACCACATGGAATCCCGCGTGTTGTTATCTATAGTTGAAGGACGAGTTTCGGCGTACCATGCTTGGGTGATTGCTAAATCTTCCTCGGAGTCAAACGATGCCATTTGTTGTATGTGGGATTAGGTACTATACTAAGCTATTTATAGATGATTATTCTAGGGTTTAGGGTTTCTAAGTTAAGAGGCTCAAGGAGTTATATAAGAACACACGAGTTTTGGGATTTTGGGTCCAAGTATTAGCTCTCTTTATATAGAGAAAAACCTCAACGACTAATTTTTTTGAAATCACCCAAACTCCGACATTGAAGTAAATGTGACATATAATGCCGACACCCGGTTCCGGTATAGTTTACCATTAGATGTTTATGCCGGTACAAGTGAATTTCAACACAGAGAAATATGCAACTATTACCGGCATGGTTGAACAACATGGTTCAGCGCCCGTACGCAATACCGGCATTGCATATATAATTGCGACCATGTCGGTAAATTTGAATTTCAAAAAAAAAAACGGCTAGTTTTTTGAAAAATAAGACCGTTGGAGATTCATTTCTATATAATACCCCCCCATTCCTTTGGAAAAATCTACACAAAGCACCCACCAAATAACAAAATCCTTCTCTCAAGAAAGCAAGCACCAAAAAATAGATCAATCTAGCACGGTTAAAGATTCACCAACCGATGGGAGATTCATCATCAAGCTCTAACTGCAAAGTAAGTAGATTCAACATTATTAACTATATATGGACAGTTAAAATCTTCCCTACTATGACGTATCACTAATATAATCTTCTCTTATAGAGTCATCATTGCAGTTGTCAAATTTGCAAGTCACCTTCTCATCTAGCAATGGACTGTCCTTTTATTTATTCAAAGTGTAGAAGCTGTGATGGGACACGCCGGTTTTGGATTGCAAAAACTGATGATGCTGAAAATGGAAGAATGTTTCTAAGGTGTTTTAATTACCCAAAGTGCGATTAGTTTCAATGGTTTGACAAAGCTGTTGCACTAGTAGAATCAAGAGAAAACCACAAGGGCCAATGCAAGAATATTGATGGGTGTGATGGGTGTTATATGAAGGGAAAGGAATATGTTGAAATAGAAGATGAACCAATGAAGATTGTCCTTGACACCCCCATTCCAGACGATGTCTTCGAAGATATTTGTGAAAGGCTCAAAGGATCCACAATTGTTGAAAAGGGATGGAAATAGATTATGAGATCATCTTTAACCAAAGTTGCTTCATTAAAGTTTCAAATCCAATGTAATAGATTACTTAGGAACGAAACAAAAGAGCATTCAGAACGGATTTATAATCAATACCGACATTGTAGTTTTATCCAAACCCATGCCGATTTCATGGAATAACTATCAAAGTGTAAGAAAATCAGAATTCCGGCATAGATTCAATAAATATTCCAATGCCGGTTTTCAGGAAAAACTAGCAAAATGTTAGAAAAACACATATTTCCGACATAGATTCAAGAAATAGTTCCATGCCGGTACTGTCCAAATTCTATACAGGAAGTTGAACCCTTTCATCCCTTTGTTCCGGTATGGTTTTAGGAAAATATTTCAATGCCGGTACCAGTGGCGGCATAGAATTATAATTACTGTTACACGCCGGAAGCAGTCCCGGCACTCTAGAACCTAGATGTTCCAATGCCGGCAACTCTGGTGTAAAGAAAACTTGCAAAGAAAACATTTCACTAGAAATCTAAACATGTTCAACATAAACCAAACAACTGAATCGTGCTTAAATGTTCTTTATCATGGTATCATAAACCAAAAGTAAACCAAAAAACTAAAGAGTTCAACCAAAAACAAGTTAGAATTTGTTCAAAACATAACAACCACCATCCAAATAATGAAACACAACTATAGAGTTCATCACTTGGTCTTTTCCTTCTTGGCAACGGGAGCCTTTATCGTTTCCCCAAAAAAATCTCTTTCACTTGGGTCTTCAATTTTTTCAAGCTTCTCCATGACTTCCTTCATTTCTTAAATGGATAGCACCTCTCCTTCGTCGTACTTGCAACCTAACATCTTCCTCAAATTGCCAAGCCGACACCGCTAGTTTCATACGTACAACACATAATTAGTATTTATTTGCTGATATAAAATTATGTGTACACTAAACGAGTAAGCAACTAACAATACTTACTAGAAATCCAACGGTCTTATGAAGTTGGGCCATCTAGGTGGTGCCTCTATAGGAGTTGGAACGGGAGGGTTTTTCTGGGGTGGAACTTCGACGTCGTCCGGTAGCACGAAAAAAGGATGTGACCATTCCAAGTAATTATCAATGTAGGCGAGATCGGGTTCATCATCGTTGTTCACAAGCTCCCAATTAGTAGCATCTACCAAACGACGTGGTTCCCTATCCCTCCAATGTGCTGGTTCTGGAATTGGATCATACTCTACCCTTAACCTTGTGGAACTTGACATAGACACAGTAAGGTCAAGAAGATACCTTTCATGAGAGGCTGTCATGAAGCGGGGTAATTGCTTATATCCAAGTTGCCGCATCACACGTAGAGGGTCAGCCATAACGTATCCCTTTGGGTGGAACAAAGGCCCATTGTAAAATGCAACGTTATAGAACCTCAAATATTGGCGGTTTTCTCTAGCCTCCCTGTAAGGGTCGAACACAACATCTTTGGTAATCATCGCGTCAGAGCCAATCTCAATCTATCAGTCGACGATTGTTATCGGGCTTCAGATGGTTGTTGAACTGATATCTCTTGGCTCTAGGCTCCTCGGGGTCATCAATGGGTATAATCTTCAAGAAGGAGTTGCCCTTGAACAATGTTGGGAAATGTTCATAAGCCCACACCTATGCAAGTGTGAAATGATACATATAAAAATCAATAAATTTTGTTTCTAAGTTCATCATAAGGGTACATGTGAACACTATAATAAGAACATAAGTTTAAAAACAAAATTACCTGGAGTAGAGTGAAATTCCCGACAAATTGGTTTGTAACCGCCTTAGAGGCCCTTATCATCTCCGTCATCAAATGTGCCATTACCACGGTGCCCCAAGAATAGCTAAAGACCTCTTCCAACGGATCCAAGTATTGAAGGTAGTTTGCACTAACCCTGTTGCCACTAGTGTCAGGGAAAACCCTAGTGCCCAAGATGAATAACAGGTACGCAGCGGCTGTATAACGAATCTATGCGGGGTCCCATCCATCCTTGTCTTTTCTCTGCGCCGTGTCTTCAAACTTCTTCTTAAGCAGCGTCAGCTTGATGGTCTTTGTCCTACTAGTCTTAGATACATAGAAGCTTTCCAAAGAAGTTTTGTAGTCCCAACCAAACAGCTTGTTAGTAAGAGCATGCAACTTCAACCATTCTAGCTCCGGACAATGATCTCCTTCTGCAATTGATTTGCCGGTAACACTCGAGCCTAGAATGTTCTGAGCATCATCAGGGATCAAGGTCATCTCGTCAAACGGGAAGTGCATGGTATCTGTTTCACCATGATACCTTTCGACGAAGCAATTGACTGTCACAATATCTGGCTTCACATAATTTTCAACCAAAGGATATAGACCAGAATCATTTACTAATGTTTGGACCTCGTCACATTCCTTAGACAAATCCCAATGAGACGCGGCTTGGTTTCGGCAAACACGCACAGCCTTCTTATGATCCTACAATTAGGAGATAATACGATTAAGAGGTTTTATATAAATACAAAATAATACATATGCATGAGGTAGAAATTCCTACATAGGTTTGATAGATAGTACGAGCCCAAGAGTCCTTGTAGCCAAATAGATGCCCCGGATCATAAGAAGCTGCACCCAAAATTTTACCACGATCAAGGTCAAGTGTGAACCTTTAACTTTTACTTTGCATGTGCCCTTTCCTTGTGTCGGTTGTTGACTTGGCCCAACTTGTTCCACTACTACTTGGCTTTGGGTTGCTAATTGACTTGGATCAATCTCATTATCTTCCTTCTCACTTTTCTCTTCATCTTGCTCATCTTCCTCCTCAACTGCTCCGGTAATTTCACGGATTGCGAGTTTACTACGGTCACGACCACTCTCCCAAACTTAACCTCTTGTAGATGCCCCCAATCGCTTGTTGCGTCCTTGTTCTTTCCCTCTAGGAGGCAGAGATTAAGGAGTTCCAAGACCGTCCTTCCTTCTTTTCTTAATGCCATCATCTTTAGTTTTTCGTTTGTTAACTTCCTTTGCTTTATCCCTATTTGAAAAGAAGCACGAAATAAATATAAGACAACTAACTTTCATTTCTAATACCGGCATAGATACACTACATAACGGCATAGAATCATCACTACCGGCATACCAAAACAAAGTTTCGACCATGTCGTGACCAAAACACGGCATAGTAATTACAAATCATTACATGTCGGGACCTAATATCGGCATTGACAAATAATTGACAAGGATGCCGGTAATCTTTAGGAAGTTCCTGGATACCAAAACACCATTGTCGGACATACGTAAAATTGAAACACATGCCGTAACAAGGTACCGACATGGAAGTTAACCTAAAACCTATGCCGGTACCCTTCAGAAAATCCAAAGGTTCTCTATTTATTAGAAGCTCAATACCGGCATTGTATTCAAACTAAATTGAACGCCGGTACAGGGTTCCAGTGTGGTCTTCATCCTAAATCGAATGCCGCAACTAATTTCCGGTGTGGTCTTCAACCTAAAGCTTATGTCGTAACGCAGTGCCGGTGTGGTCTTCATCCTAAATCGAATGTCGTTACACTGTTCCGGTGTGGTATTCATACTAAATTGAATGCCGGAAGCTACTGAAACTCAACTGTTTCAGTTAGGGTTTGGGATTTTGACCTAAACCCATAGCTACAAATCGATTCAAACACTAATTAAACGGTTTTAAATGACTTACCTTCTCACAGAAGCCATATTTTAGAGTAGTTGATCGTCCGATAACTCTTGTTCTTCGTGTTCTTGCTCTTGAGCTATCAAAGTAATCCTCTTTTCTTGTTTTTGTTGAGAAATCGATTTTGATTTCGATTGGGCATCTGATTTCTTTCGTGGAGGCATTCTTATGGATTCGGGTAGGTAGGTTAATCGATGAAGAAATTTTTGAATTAACGATTAATCGACGATGAAGAACGATGGTGTGAACGATGAAGAAGATGAATAAAGAAAAAACGAAACCCTAACCTACGAGTATGCCGTGTAGAAATGGGGGATAAATATTTTGGTTATTTGATTTTAAGTTTTATGGGAAAGGGTATAACAGTCTTTTCATAACATTTTTTAATTAATCAAAGGGTGTTTTAGTATTTTCTCCCCAAAAAACACCCCTTAGCAGACACCTTTGGTTGGGGGAAGTAATTCATATCCCCCAATTGCGCGTTTTTTAACTATGGGAAAGGATATACCTAAATATTCTCAATGAAGTCATATATAGTTAAGGCTTGGAGACCTTCCGGGCCTATAAAGTTCACAAATCTTGGTAGTGGTCACTATAAAGCCATATTTCAGCATCAGTGTGATTTGGAAGTTATTGTCAAGGAACCCCTTGGTCTGTAAAAGATGATATAATACTTATAGAAAGGTGTCAAGAGGAATTGATGTTAGAGGGATATGATTTCATATTTGTGTGTTTCTAGATTCATGTTTATGGTCTTCATATGAGTATGAGGAATCCCATCAAATTATTTAATATGCTTAAAAATATAGGTACTGAAAAAGAGGGGGTCTAACAACACCACCCAATATTTCGCTTAGCAATCTGTATGGACTAACTCCGAAATACTTTGCTAGAGAATCAACTAGACAGTCAGACTCAATCTAGATAAAAGTATCTCAAGGAATTAATATCTCTCTCTTGATTTGATTTTTACTCAAGCTAAAATCAATAGCGAGTCTTTATCAAATACAAGGAATAACTTGGACGGTACCAAAGACCAATGTCCAAGGATCAATCAATATCAATCAACAACCAAAGGTTGGATTTCCAATTGATGATCACGAACACACAACCTGTATTATTTTAATTATATAAAATATAATGCGGAAAAGAAATAACACAGACACCAGAAATTTTGTTAACGAGGAAACCGCAAATGCAGAAAAATCCTGGGACCTAGTCCAGATTGAATACACACTGTATTAAGCCGTTACAGACACTAGCCTACTCCAAGCTAACTTCGGACTGGACTATAGTTGAACCCCAATCAGTCTCCCACCGATCCAAGGTACAATTGTACTCTTACGCCTCTGATCCCAGCAGGATACTGCGTACTTGATTCCCTTAGCTGATCTCACCCACAACCAAGAGTTGCTGCAACCCAAAAT
The DNA here is from genome assembly GCF_003573695.1 of Papaver somniferum. NCBI lineage: Eukaryota > Viridiplantae > Streptophyta > Magnoliopsida > Ranunculales > Papaveraceae > Papaver > Papaver somniferum. The sequence goes on along the minus strand of NC_039364.1, from coordinate 100,299,601 downwards.
CGCAGATTTGATAATAAAAAAATATGTCTCACACAGAAAAGTCTATCAAAGGATAAATTTGTCTCCTACAGATAAACCCTAGGTTTTGTTCCGTCTTAATATATGAAATCAAGGTGAAAAGGAACCAATTGATAATCCGGTCTTATATTCCCGAAGAACAGCCTAGATTAATCAATCACCTCTCTACAATCCTTCCTGACTACACAGGCGGTTTGTCGAGGAATCACAAACAGTGAGACGAAGATGTTTGTGACTTCTTTATCTTGCCTATTGGAGAACTCTCACGATCTCAAGCCAATCAAAGATTGTACTCGTACGATAGAAGATGCAAGATCATATCACACAACTACGATAAAAGTAGTATCGGTCTGGCTTCACAATCCCAATGAAGTCTTTAAGTCATTAACCTGGTTTTAGAGAAGAAAACCAAAGGTTAAAGGAGAGTCGACTCTAGCGAGCGCACTAGTATCACACAGACGTGTGGGGATTAGTTTTGCACAATGCTAGATGTCTCATTTATATAGTCTTCAAATCAGGGTTTTGCCTTAGTTACAAAGCAATCCATATTCACCGTTAGATGAAAACCTGATTTAGATTCAAGCTAATATTTCTCAACCGTTAGATCGAAAACTTAGCTTGTCACACACACTTGGGTAGACGTTTACTGGGTTTGTGAAAACCATGCCCAAACGTGTACGTGTATGTTGGTTCAACATAGTAACCCAAAAGGTTAACCATATGAGCATTTCATATTAACCTTGTTCTTCTTCACCATAACTAGTTCAATTGACTCAAATGAACTAGTTAAAGAGTTGTTCAATTGCTATGAGATTTTATGTAACTACACAAGACACAATTGAAACAAAGATGATTCGATTGAATCGACTCATGAACTTTAGACCACGGTTTGCATAAAGCATTCCTTAGTAATTTAAGTTTCATGTTCAGAGCACATCTTTAGATCATAACCTCTTAAGCTCACAAACAAGTTCGCGGACTTAAGACAACCGCTGGAGTTTTCCAAACTCAGCAGAAAATCTCGGCAAAGAGACTTTCGCCAGTTCACGGACTAGGTTCGTGGACTGAGTTCGCGGACTTACACGCAAACGAGTTTTTGGAAAATCCCAGCAGAAATTCTCGGTACAAGAACTTCCGTCAGTTCGCGGACTTGGCAAAGCCAATTCCTCCGGTTTCTCTCAATCAACAAAGTTCGAAAACTTCGGATTAAGGAATACACGGTTATGTAATCTAAACTCTCATTCCAATCATTGAAACATTCTCATAGGACGTTATATCGCCGTTATTCACAGACCGTTTCGCATCAGAGCAATTCTCAAAGTAATTGAAACTTTTCATGACTTTCGTCACTAGGTGAAGATAAACTTGATCAAAGCGAAACGATTTACCAACACATGATTTCGAGATATAGATAGGCGAGATATACTCGGCTCGAAATATCAAATGTGTATGATCCAATCTATATAGCATACGACTTTTGTCTCATAAGAAGTAGGAGATAGAAGAGATAGACTTTTGAGTGATAGATAAGTTCAGGTCTCCACATAACTTTTTGTTGATGAAGTTCCACGGTTCCTTGAGTAGATATTCGTCGTTATATGATGAATCACCATGAGTCCTTGAGCTCAACTATACTTTTCTATCCTAGTCCGAGACGTAGCTATGTAGGCTAGAAATCGAGACTCATAGTTTTGATCACTAACATTGACAAACATGCTTGAGATAGCAACGCATGCGAGGTCGACCGAGCTATGCTCTAACAATCTCCCCCTTTGTCAATTTTAGTGACAAAACTATTAATACATATGGAATACAAAAAACATAAACTTTAGTGGCTCCTATTCCATAGTCTAATCTTCAACGTTCCCTGAAATCTTCGTCCTTCCAAGTACTCCAATGATCCCAAAGGTTGTAAGTTTAGCATCACCGTTGTTGAAGATCCGTAGCTATAACAATGAGAGAAATCGAGATTCTCGATCATTATTATACAGTGTCATAGTATTATTACGTAACATCAAAGTTCAATTGCATCACGACTTTAAAAATAATACTATGGTGATATATAACACTCCCCCTTAGTCAATACTCCATCTCGATCATGGAAACCACTCCCCCTTAGACAATGATCCAAAAACCATATGTATTTGCAGTGTGAACTACAATATTTCTCCCCCCTTTTGTCAATAAAATTGGCAAAGGTACAAGAACGGGATCATAATGAAATTTCCACAAGAGACATTTCATAGACTAAAAGAAAAATACATACCAACTTAATTTAGATGCAATCATAAAGCCGAAGCTAAATGTATTCATCAAGGAGTTTTAAGATACAAGATAACCCCTATAAAATTCCACAGCCGCACACCCCGCAAGATATTACCATTAAGCACAATTTCAAAAGAACTCTCCCCCATTTGATGTCATTCACGAAAGAACAACAAGAGCGACTTAATTTCGAAAGAAAAGAAGGATTTTTAAATTGGACACCAAAAACCATGGAAATGATTTTCTATATCCAAAACTCAACCAAATTAATCACAAGTAAACCCATGATTAATTTAATCAAAATACGCAACTAAATCAAACCACAAAAGTGATCAATTTAATTGATTGTGCTCAACATAAGAAAACTCACGGAGCTACGACTAAGATAACCACACGGAGATGACTACCTTAATCGTTCAAATACTCAACATAAGGAAAACCTTACGGAATATACGACTACATCAACTAATAGAACATGATTAGTATAGCCGTTCATATACTCAACACAAGAACTTGTGTAATATATGAAAACTCAAGTAGACTAATTACAAGAGAACTTATAATTAATCTAATTGGAATACAAACAACCAAACTAATCACAAAAGTAATCAATTTAATTGTCAAAGGATTTGCTCGACAAAAGAAGACTTTCGGAGCAAATAACTAAATAACCAACCAAGATGATTAATTTAGTTCATAATGCTCAACATATAGCATCTTATGGAACAACCAACAAAGCCAATAAGAATAATCGACTTAGTTGTATCGTTCTCAACATAAGACACACAATGGAGCCTTCACGGTAAAACATAATAAAATGGATCAATGAAGATCAATACCGTGGATAACATACAAGGATCTATTATATTTTCCATCATAACGACATAATAGACTTTATCCTTGTCAAAAAAAAGATTTTATCCCATGTTCCATCAAATACATGAATGCATAGGCATAACTTTTGTAATTGTCAAAAGTCCATTCATCCTTTCATTAATACGAATACCAATTCATGAACGACTTTAGTTTTGACAACATACGGGACCTTCAAGTTCACGGACGCAAACAATACATATCCCATAATCAAATTGCAATCTCATAACGATCAATATTGCAATATCATCATCCTCCAAATATTTTTAGAATTTAAAAACCAATAAACCTAAAAAATAACATAAGAAGATGAAAACAAAAATATCTATGTTGAGTCACAATCATCGCTATTGAAAACACTAGTTATTCTTCTCAGGGCATCTACAGAAAACTCCTTCTTATTATTGAAAAACCCATTGATTATGGGATCGTTCAATTCCTCTAAATCTTCTTCCACGGAGTCTTTCACCATTTCTCTAAAATAATTATCAGCACGACAACCAGAAAAGAGACAGTTAGAGGAAGAACTTTTTCTATTGATTGTAAACTTCTTCTTTATCATCCTTGAGGAAGTAATTGATAGACACATTTTTGTGTCTAATTTGATCTCAATACTATATATTGTTGGCACTCGATTTTGTACTAATTTTGTTATTTTATGTATTTATAGGTATTTTTTTTGGAAATAAATATTTTTGGAAAATTCGGCTCGAAAAGTTGATTTTGTCACCCGGAGGACAAGTGTTATTCGGACTCTCGCTTTTGGATAAGGGGTAACCTAATTACTAAGGGGCACCCCCCAGGTCACCCCCAAGGAAGCTGTTATTCACACCCCAGTTCTGGTTAGGGGAAGGACATCTTCTTCCCAAATTCAAAAACCAAAAATTGGCGGGAAAAAAATATATCAACTGGCAGATGTTTGTTGGAATTTTTGAACGTGTTCTAGGGCGATTCAATGGCTGATTTTTGGTAGGAAGTTGTGTTATGTCCTATCAAACACGTTTTGGGATTTTGGTTCGATCAAATTTGGCCATAATTAGCTGGACAATTCACGGAAGCAAAACAGGGAAACACTGGTTGAACACGGGATTGGAGAAGATTTGAGCGTGTTCTGATCATGCATGAGGGCTCTAGCAAAGTTGTGGGTCGTGTGTAAACACTTCTAGAGTGACCAGGATGGAAATCTATGCGTACCAGAGCAAGAATGGAAAGAAAATATTCCCAAGAATATCTTTCTTTACTGCCGAGTTAAAGAGAATTATATGGAGTGAATGAGCGAGATTCGATGGGTCTGTTGGCTATAAATATGTTTCTATGGTTGCCTAGAAGGGTTTTCGAGAGTTTGGGGGCTTGAGGAGAACTGAGTAGCAAGAAATCACCATGAACAGCAAGCTTCCTGCTGCTGTTTTATGCTGCTGATGAAGATGAAGAACACGAAGAACAGACTCTCAGAAACCGTCGTTCTTCAACAGTGACAACGACAGCGGCTCGTGGGTCGTAGGTGTGGGTCTTAGGACCGTAGCGACAACAGCAGTTAGGTTTTATCGTTTATTCTGGACGCCTTTTGTGCGTCTCAGATTACAGTTTCACACCATTTTCTCTTCTTCTCTTTATTGTAAACACCAATTGAGCTTAATAAAATATTTTGAGAGGTATTTCACCATGATGAGCTAAACCCAACATTGGGACAATGGAGGAGGCGATTTTCGTCATTCTAGTAAATTTAATTTATTCTTTTTATGACTTTTGCATTGATTTAAAATTGAAAAATGATTTTGATTAATTAGTTATCATTTTATTTGATGCGGCATGCTTGCTTAAATGTTTGATGTCCCATGCTTACGATTTATAACTAATATTCTGAGAATCTATATTGGAAAAATAAGAGTCCTTACATTTTATGTTTTGAGCGATAATTGTTAAGGATAAATAAAATGTACCATATGCATGAGAATTGGACAAGTCCTTAGTCCCAGTAACTCTCTACCAATTTGTCAATATTTGTATATATATTTATTTTCTAAAAAAATTATCCTTCACAAGTCCGAGAGTTTGAACCTCATTACTACAACCCACGAAAAAACTTTAATCATTTTGGTGCCGCCGACGCGGATTTGTGCTTAGGTAGAATTTTTAGGTTTTTATTATTTTTTATTATTTTATTTGTTCCTTTTTACGTTTCTTTTTGTGTCTTTGATTTACAGGTTCGAAGTGGAATACTAAGGACTTGGGAACAAAAAGCTTAAAGCTAAAAGCTAAAAGCTAAGGGAGAAGGAAAAAAAAGACATAATTTTCTTTTTTAGGATTTAATATTTATTATTATTATTTTTTTTTTCTGTATATAGCTTTTATTTATTTTTTTTATAATTTGTAAATAGGCTTTTTTTTTCATCATTTTTGTAATTTTTTTTGGACTTTTTATTTGGACTTTATTCTGGATTTTTGGACATTTTTTTTAACCCTACGGAAGGGTCTTATTATTAATAAAAAAAAATTTATATATAAACTGTGTGCAGGGACGGACGACGATTACTATATCGTCTTGGCCCCTCGGGTTCGTACATGACATAGGAGTCGTGGCCCGAGTCGACTTCAACGGTTCATCCCCCGTCTGGTACGGGAGGTAAGTCCATCGAAACACTCGCGAATCTCCTGTAAGCGAGTTATTGCATTTCTTAAGGTGATTCATTGATTGAGGACGAATTTGGACTGTTTTTAAATTCCTAGTAAAGGGCAAGGCCTGGCCAATACAAGATAAGGGTTCGGATTTCATCACCGCTCCCTTCTTGCCCGCCTTAGGAAAACGAAACCTAACACGAACCCAAGCTTAAAATTTGGAATAGAACGAGACCGATAGGGTAACGAGCTTAATAGGAAACTCGTTCGAAAAATATTGGTTGCTCTTTAAGCACACTCCAAAGTTCATGATGGTTTCTGTGAGTTGAATGCGTGACTGTGCCGCCTTGTGATAGCGGTGAGGCCTTGGGTATCAAAGCTCCACTGAGCTTCCCTCGCCTCAATTCAACTTACTTTGACTCGGATTGATTCCAGAGGGGTTTGCTCAAATTGCAACGAATTCCCTTTCGAAAGATAGAAGCTGGTCTAGAAACAATCTAAGTGGAGCCATCATGCTTTTTGTTTGCTAGAAATCTTTAGGTTTGCTTTGGTGGAGTCGAGTCGGCCTTGTTTGTGTTGTGTAGAATTCCCTTGCAATTAAGAATGTCGAACTGGTATGATAGAAGCCAATACAATGAGTATCGACCTGAATTTGAATATGGACATCATCCTTTTTATGACCATGTTGGGAATAGTGGTTGGGAACGCCATCCTTTGGAAGGATATGGGTCATACCCTGGTGAGCCAAATTACTATCCACACATGCATCAGTCTTACGAGAAAGAAGATTATAGTACTAGTTCTTCGTCTCTAGAGGAGACAATCAAACTATTGAAAACTAGTCCCTATTATGATCCTTCTGAACCTGTTCTTCCTCTAGAAGAGTCTCTCAAACAATTAACTGAGAATACAAATAGGTTTGTGTTAGAAATGAATAAACAAAATGCACCCATAAGTGAACCTTTTATACACAATACCATAAGGAAGTCATGTGAGTCGATTCAAAAGCTTTTATTAGAGGCCCAGAACAGAACTGCTCAAGATAGTCTTAATTTCCAATATAGTGCTTCCAATAGTACCCTTGAAAATGAGGATAGTTATTTGCCTAATTTAGAGGACGAGGTTAGAATTGGTAACACTACTTGTTTTGATAAGGTTCGATCTTTTTCATGTTATTATAGTGATGATTATGATGAGGATAGTATTGATGAAGAACATGAAATATGTAGGCATAGTGATCAGGAATTTGTTACTCCGATTGAGCTTTATAATGATAGTGTTGTTTCTAATACAAATCCAAATAATTTTAATAATTATTCACCTATTCAAGAGGATGTGGATTTGACTAGAGATACCACCGTTTTAGACGATGTAGTTCATGATCCTTTAGCCTGCAATATGTTGGATAATCCATTATTTGATGTGCCTATTAGTGAATCGGAGGAGGTAACTATGATTAAAACCTTAGTTTATGATCCTTTCTATGATAATCCTTTATATGATTGTGATGATGGTTTAGAGGAAAGAGTTTACCCTGAGAATACTGTTTTAGAATCTAGCGATTTAGAAACACTAGTCTTAGAAGATGATAAACTCGTAGAATTGAGTGAGGATGAACCCAACTTAGAAGAATCTATTGACCATTTCCAGGAATCTGATGACCTAGAAATTAGGGAAATTGTGACTAGTCTTCCTAGAGACACAGAAAACTCTAAGTTTGGGGGTGATTATCATTCTCCGTGTTCTTTAACTCTTAGGAAGTACCCTCCTGTAGGACTTGACATTTGTGCCTCAACCATCTTACAAGATTATCTTCGTACACGTTTTCCAGAACCTAATGATGTCCAGAAAGAAGCTCAGTTGTTAGAAACCCATCCTCTGGTTGATGTGGTTAACCCAGGCTATGATACCAAGATTGACTTTTTTTTCCCACCAAAAACTTTTCAACCAATTGTGGGAACTTTTGATTTTAAGATGTGTCGGTTATTAAGTTTTGAGACTAAACCTAATCACTTTAGGATATTAGGGTCGACACATTTTCTTAAGGAAGACCACCTCTTTCATTGTGGTCAGCTGTGTGAGTCAAATCTGATTGACTTAGAGGATCCCCAGTTATTCAGGTTGTTGTTATGTGCTTATAAGTTCTTAGTTGAGTTTTTCCAGACTCTAATACCTGAACCGGATCTTAGCTTTGAGGAAACCCAACCGATGAAAACCTGTTATCTAGACCCAGTTATAGAACCTGAACCTGAGCCACAACTAGATGTAGTTGTCTTAAACAAGGGTATGTTCGGCATCTTTTTGGTCCGTTGCAGTTTCCTCTTCTTGTGTGTAATACTTTTTGATACAGATGACCCACAGTTATTCCGACTACTTCTATATGATTCTATGAGGTGACTAATTCCTTCCGATGTATGGCTGAAGACTTTAAACTTAGCACTTCTTGGGAGGTAACCCAATCTCATGCAACATCGTAATATCTTTCCTTAACTCTTTTTCTTCAAGTGGTAACAGTTTCTCCTTGTTCATGCTTTTAATTTTATCTTTAGAACATTGAGGACAATGTTAGATTTAAGTTTGGGGGTGGGGAAGAAACTTTTTGTTAGTTTTAAGTTGCAATAAATAAACTCCAGATCCTAGAAATTTACGCCTATTAAGGATAGCACTAACCAATCTAAGTGGATGGAAACATTTTTGTTTTAGGAGTTGAGGAACCAATCTGACTAGATGGAAACATCTATAGAGTCTATTCATAAAAGCACAGAGCTCGGGTGTTAGAATTAACATGATAGTTTCGCCATATCTCGTCGAGTCCTTTTCACTTTCTATTTTTAGTTTTCTTTTATTTCAAGTGATTTGGTGGGGCACACGATTCAAGTTGTTACCTTTGCTAGGGTGAAATAGAGTGACTGAGTTACCTTTTCAAAAAAAAAAAAAAAGACCAGACCAGTAGACCAATCGGAATAAATACTAACACTTGGATAGCAATATGTGTGTGTTCTCCCTGTTTCCGTCGCCTAAGCAAGCGTGGAATGCAGGACCCGTGGGAACTATTGTGTAATCTGCTGACAAGAAGCATGCGCTTGGATCAAAAAGATCTATTCATGCCGTTAAGTTAAAAAAAAATGGTTATTGTTATGTGTAGTCAACTGCTGGTTCCCTTGTATTTGCCAGTTTGTTGATCTAGATTTAAGTTATTGACCACTGGTTCCCTTGTATATGCCAGTTGTGTTGATATTAGTCAGACCGATATCTTAGTCCATTAGGATAGGTTCATCTTGGCAGAGGCCTTCAGACAGATATGGGAAACACCGTTCACTTTTCAACCATCTACATTTTTCTTTTTCCATCTTCTTAATCTTTTCATGTGATTAGTCTGACTCCGAGTATGATGTCCATTGTGAAACTATCTTAGTAGAGCTATGTCACTTATATGAATTTTAGTATGCTTGAGTGCAAACTCGTGTACAGCAATTGGAATTTCGCATCAGGGTTCTTCCTCTTAGAGTCAATATTTGTATGCCAACCAAGGAGGTTCTTTAGTGCTTTCCAAGGTTCTGCGTAGATAACTAGGGTCTGGAGTATTGGTTTTTGTGGGTATACCTCTGATAAACCCACCCGAGATTAACTCGGTCACTTTTCAAGAATAAATTTTGCTCGAGGATTAGCAAATAATAAGTTTGGGGGTATTTGATAGACACATTTTTGTGTCTAATTTGATCTCAATACTATATATTGTTGGCACTCGATTTTGTACTAATTTTGTTATTTTATGTATTTATAGGTATTTTTTTGGAAATAAATATTTTTGGAAAATTCGGCTCGAAAAGTTGATTTTGTCACCCCGGAGGACAAGTGTTATTCGGACTTTCGCTTTTGGATAAGGGGTAACCTAATTACTAAGGGGCACCCCCCAGGTCACCCCCAAGGCAGCTGTTATTCACACCCCAGTTCTGGTTAGGGGAAGGACATCTTCTTCCCAAATTCAAAAACCAAAAATTGGCGGGAAAAAAATATATCAACTGGCAGATGTTTGTTGGAATTTTTGAACGTGTTCTAGGGCGATTCAATGGCTGATTTTTGGTAGGAAGTTGTGTTATGTCCTATCAAACACGTTTTGGGATTTTGGTTCGATCAAATTTGGCCATAATTAGCTGGACAATTCACGGAAGCAAAACAGGGAAACACTGGTTGAACACGGGATTGGAGAAGATTTGAGCGTGTTCTGATCATGCATGAGGGCTCTAGCAACGTTGTGGGTCGTGTGTAAACACTTCTAGAGTGACCAGGATGGAAATCTATGCGTACCAGAGCAAGAATGGAAAGAAAATATTCCCAAGAATATCTTTCTTTACTGCCGAGTTAAAGAGAATTATATGGAGTGAATGAGCGAGATTCGATGGGTCTGTTGGCTATAAATATGTTTCTATGGTTGCCTAGAAGGGTTGTCGAGAGTTTGGGGGCTTGAGGAGAACTGAGGAGCAAGAAATCACCATGAACAGCAAGCTTCCTGCTGCTGTTTTATGCTGCTGATGAAGATGAAGAACACGAAGAACAGACTCTCAGAAACCGTCGTTCTTCAACAGTGACAATGACAGCGGCTCGTGGGTCGTAGGTGTGGGTCTTAGGACCGTAGCGACAACAGCAGTTAGGTTTTATCGTTTATTCTGGACGCCTTTTGTGCGTCTCAGATTACAGTTTCACACCATTTTCTCTTCTTCTCTTTATTGTAAACACCAATTGAGCTTAATAAAATATTTTGAGAGGTATTTCACCATGATGAGCTAAACCCAACATTGGGACAATGGAGGAGGCGATTTTCGTCATTCTGGTAAATTTAATTTATTCTTTTTATGACTTTTGCATTGATTTAAAATTGAAAAATGATTTTGATTAATTAGTTATCATTTTATTTGATGCGGCATGCTTGCTTAAATGTTTGATGTCCCATGCTTACGATTTATAACTAATATTCTGAGAATCTATATTGGCAAAATAAGAGTCCTTACATTTTATGTTTTGAGCGATAATTGTTAAGGATAAATAAAATGTACCATATGCATGAGAATTGGCCAAGTCCTTAGTCCCAGTAACTCTCTACCAATTTGTCAATATTTGTATATATATTTATTTTCTAAAAAAATTATCCTTCCCAAGTCCGAGAGTTTGAACCTCATTACTACAACCCACGGAAAATCTTTAATCAGTAATTCCTTTGCATAGATATACGTTGACTGCTTCTACTGCATTACTTTTGGAAATGCCTCTAGTTACAGGAGCCATGAAAACGTATGAGAAGAAGGAAGAAGGAAGAAGATAAGAAGATTTAAAAGTGTCAAACCCTGATCCTTGACACAGTCTTCCATAGTTTAAGGATCCACTATCAATATCGTTTGCAGGAAATTTTCTTAAGAAACAAAGATACATACTTGAGCCACAAGATGCAGAGCCTGAATCCTCTCAAGCTAAGAATGAGGATGCAGGCGTCTCCGAGCTCAACCAGAGACAAAGTGAGCCAGATGCTCCCCTTGCTTGTCAAGGATTGTTGCATAAACATGTTTCCTCCTTCTTCTGATTCTGGAAGCATTGATTTTGCACGACCTTTGATTATCCAGATTCAACTTTTGCATGTTCTCTTGTAGTTTAGAAATTCTTTTGTTCCTCTGCTTGAACCTCCAACACGTGTTTTGAACATGATTTGCATTTCCACAAAACGAACAAACCGGCAATCCTTTGTCTTGTTGAAGTTCCTTCTGTTTATCACAACTGCCAGCCTTTGTTTTCCCATGACAGTTAGGAACATAGTTGACGATACCTGCAGTCTTGCTCTTAAATCCTAGACCATTAAAGGATTTCTGACCAAATAACATTGTTGAGATTTTATCAGAACTTCCAGATAATCGTTGAAGATCATCTTTGAGAGTATTAATCTCTTTTTCCTTTAGAAAGATGGTCCTGGTGAGTTGATCGCTAAGACAATCTATCTCAAGATCTTTCACTTGGATTAAAGATTCCAGTTTCTTCAATAAAGCTTTTAATTGAAGATTTTCTTGAAGGACCTCTTTGTTCAAGAAATCGAAAATCTCTGTGTCAAACTCAATTTCTGAAACAGATTTTGAGTGTATGGAGGTTTCTGCTGCGAGGGTTGTAGAATTACATCCAACAGACGTATTCAAGACGTCGACACAAGGAGATTTATCTTCCATAGAATCTTTAGAAGCACTAGCTGACATGGGATGTTTATTACGTCTAACGCTCCTCTTTATAACATCCTTGATCCTTTCTGTTAGCAACGGTTTATTGAACCTATAACCAGATGAACAACACTCATCAGCCCAAGATAACTTAGAGGATTTACTTATCTCGGAAACAGCATTGAATGCAAATGGTTGAACATAATTTGGATCACGAATTGTCACCTGTCCACAGGAGGTATTCATGGAAAGAGTGTTGAGGTTGTTCCCTCCATTGATGGCATGTTTCTTAGAAACGTATCTCTTGTCTTCAAATACAGTTTCTAAGATATCTCATGCTTCTTTAGACTTAGCGCAAGTAGCCACATAGTACTGAAGATCTAGGGTAACGGCATGTCTGATAGCATTTAATCCAAAAGAGTTTTGCATTGCAGCAAGAGATTCTTCAGGACTATAACTACCAACATCCTTTGGTATAGATACATCGTCTTTTATATTAACCGGAGGATTATAGCCGTTAACAATACATACCCAGGTTTGAAAATCACATGCTTGAAGATAAGCACACATTGGAACTTTCCATGCTGAGTAGTTTGAGCCATCAAAGACTGATGGTACGTTAATAGAGATAGCACCTATGTCCATACAGTCAGATCGCTACAAACACGGACTTGTTAGGTCTTAAACGTGTTTGCCTGCTCTGATACCAATTGAAAAAATGGGGGTCTAACAACACCACCCAATATTTCTCTTAGCAATCTGTATGGACTAACTCCGAAATACTTTGCTAGAGAATCAACTAGACAGTCAGACTCAATCTAGATAAGAGTATCTCAAGGAGTTAATATCTCTCTCTTGGTTTGATTTTTACTCAATCTAAAATCAATAGCGAGTCTTTATCAAATACAAGGAATAACTTGGACGGTACCAAAGACCAATGTCCAATGATCAATCAATATCAACCAAAAACCAAAGGTTGGATTTCCAATTGATGGTCACGAATGCACAACCTGTATTATTTCAATTATATAAAATATAATGCGGAAAAGAAATAACACAGACACCAGAAATTTTGTTAACGAGCAAACCGCAAATGCAGAAAAACCCTGGGACCTAGTCCAGATTGAATACACAATGTATTAAGCCGCTACAGACACTACCCTACTCCAAGCTAACTTCGGACTGGACTATAGTTGAACCCCAATCAGTCTCCCACCGATCCAAGGTACAGTTTTACTCCTACGCCTCTGATCCCATCAGGAGGATACTACGCACTTGATTTCCTTAGATGATCTCACCCACAACCAAGAGTTGTTGCAACCCAAAATCGCAGACTTGATAATAAACAAATTTGTCTCACACAGAAAAGTCTATCAAAGGATAAATCTGTCTCCCACAGATAAACCCTAGGTTTTATTCCGTCTTAAGATATGAAATCAAGGTGAAAAGGAACCAATTGATAATCCGGTATTATATTCCCGAAGAACAACCTAGATTAATCAATCACCTCTCTACAATCCTTCCTGACTACACAGGCGGTTTGTCGAGGAATCACAAACAGTGAGATGAAGATGTTTGTGACTTCTTTATCTTGCCTATCGGAGAATTCTCACGATCTCAAGCCAATCAAAGATTGTACTCGTACGATAGAAGATGCAAGATCAGATCACACAACTACGATAAAAGTAGTATCGGTCTGGCTTCACAATCCCAATGAAGTCTTTAAGTCGTTAACCTGGTTTTAGAGAAGAAAACCAAAGGTTAAAGGAGAATCGACTCTAGCGAGCGCACTAGTATCACACAGACGTGTGGGTATTAGTTTTGTACAATGCTAGATGTCTCCTTTATATAGTCTTCAAATCAGGGTTTTGCCTTAGTTACAAAGCAATCCATATTCACCGTTAGATGAAAACCTGATTTAGATTCAAGCTAATATTTCTCAACTGTTAGATCGAAAACTTAACTTGTCACACACACTTGGGTAGACGTTTACTGGGTTTGTGAAAACCATGCCCAAACGTGTACGTGTATGTTGGTTCAACATAGTAACCCAAAAGGTTAACCATATGAGCATTTCATATTAACCTTGTTCTTCTTCACCATAACTAGTTCAATTGACTAAAATGAACTAGTTAAAGAGTTGTTCAATTGCTATGAGATCTTATGTAACTACACAAGACACAATTGAAACAAAGATGATTCGATTCGATGGAATCGTCTCATGAACTTTATAGCCACGGTTTGCATAAAGCATTCTTTGTAATTTAAGTTTCATGTTCCGAGCACATCTTTAGATCATAACCTCTTAATCTCACAAACAAGTTCGCGGACTTAAGACAACCGGTGGAGTTTTCCAAACTCAGCAGAAAATCTCGGCAAAGAGACTTTCACCAGTTTGCGGACTTACACGCAAATGAGTTTTTGGAAAATCTCAGCAGAAATTCTCGGTACAAGAACTTCCGTCAGTTCGGGGACTGAGTTCGCGGACTGGGTTCGCCGACTTGGCAAAGCCAATTCCTCCGGTTTCTCTCTATCAACAAAGTTCGAAAACTTCGGATTAAGGAATACATGGTTATGTAATATAAACTCTCATTCCAATAATTGAGACATTCTCAGAGGACGTTATATAGCCGTTATTCACAGACCGTTTCGTGTCAGAGCAATTCTCAAAGTAATTGAAAATTTCCATGACTTTCGTCACTAGGTGAAGATAAACTTGATCAAAGCGAAACGCTTTATCAACACATGATATCGAGATATAGATAGGCGAGATATACTCTGCTCGAAATATCAAACGTGTATGATCCAGTCTATATAGCGTACGACTTTTGTCTCATAAGAAGTAGAAGATAGAAGAGATAGACTTTTGAGTGATAGATAAGTTCAAGTCTCCACATACCTTTTGTTGATGAAGTTCCACGGTTCCTTGAGTAGATCTTCGTCGTTGTATGATGAATCGCCGTGAAGTCCTTGAGCTTAACTACACTTTTCTATCCTAGTCCGAGACTTAGCTATGTAGGCTAGAAATCAAGACTCACAGTTTTGATCACTAACATTGACAAACATGCTTGAGATAGCAACGCATGCGAGGTCGACTGAGCTATGCTCTAACATGTATACTAGAACCTATTGATGTTCAATCAGCAGAGAAGTGGGGAAGTATGCTAGGGTTAAGTTTCAAATGAACATCACCAAATCACTCCCTAAAGATATGATTGTTACTCTAAAATCGAAGAAAAAAATAACTATCTATTTTTGATATGAGAAATTTCTTCGGCTATGTTTTTACCGTGGATACTTCGATCACATTAGGAAGAAATGTCCCAATCTTTCAAAGTTTCTAGAATCTCGAAAATTATCTCCTGAACAATTTGCAACAAGTATGAATGATAAATCACTAGCTAGGTACTATGAAGAAATTCGAGCGATCTATAAATCTTCTGATCCAGAATTGATCCAACCTTCAGGAAAGATTCATGAGAAATAAATGCTTGGAAATCATCGGAAACCGTTGGAGGATGGCATCAAGGGTGGTAAATATGCCACGTGTAATATTCAAGCTAACTTAGCTATTCTTATAATGGAAGAGACTAACGTGCGTAAGGGTGGAATGTGGGTGCAAGCTGACAACCTGCAACAAGAGAGGCCCAGTTTCAAGGCGATCATTTCTTCTATCTCATCACAAGGACAAATTAATAATGTGAATGGTGAAGAGATGGCCACGTGTACCAGCAAGCGGGATGAAGATGTAGAAATAAAGTTAGTGGGAGAAAAGAATAACAGCTCTGGGGCCTTGTCAGAAACACTGCTTCAGGAAAAGATTAATAATTCACAAGTGCCGTCAGAAGCTGTGAACGTTAGTATGGGACAAAATATAAGGTGATGGTAGATGACAGGCAATGTACTCGGAAAGTTGCATCCAGTAAGTGTTACACCATAGTTCGGTTGAACCCACCAAGCGTTGGTATGTCAAGTTTGGTTGTCATATTTTAGTGAATCAAAACTCATTTTAAGATTCGCTTGATTATGTATTAGAGTCAACTTCGTATATGTTAGCTTGAAAGTATTAGGATATGAGACATTACAACTATTGCGAAGACTTGAAGATGTGAAGAAGTAAGAAGCTACAACGACAACATCATCCTTCCACTTGAGGTTAATGATATATGACTTGAACTATTTCATTCCCTAACGTATCTTTCAAGTCGTGCATATTGAAAACAAAACTGCGAAGCATGTTTGAAATCTAGATAGACATAGTATTAAGAAATACAATACGAGGTTTATTGTTTAACCATTAAACTTTGTAGATAAGACATCGACATAATCGTTTAAATGCTATTGTGATTATGTATGGGTATGAGGTGAGGATTTCATCCTAGGAAACAATGTTCTACATGTATTTTAAAGAAGTAAGTTCATAAACTTGTTTATGAATCGAAGAAATCGCCAGGTGTTATTGGTATTTTTATTCATTGCATATCTTGTGAACAACCAATATGTGTGATTTAGTATAACCTCTCATGACTTGTTTATGTTCTTGGTAAAACTATTCACAAAGGCCTGACTTATGTATTGGTATGACTTTTATTAGTGAAACCGATCTTAAGTAATCACCTGAGATGGTATGATCGAGTTTGTGATTTTGTGTATGACCAACTCTGGGTAAAGGGGAATGGATCCTAATAAGAGGTGCAACACATCACAAAAGGGAATCGATCCTTGTATGAGGTGCAACAAGTTTTTAGCAGAAAGGGGAACTGATCCTATGGACATGTGCAACACGTTTTTAGGCAAAGGGGAACCAATCCTATGGACATGTGCAACACATATAAGTTATATACCATATATATGTGGGGAACCGATCCTAGTACCTAGTCAACCGAATTTTGGAAAGCTAGTGTGACTATGCACAGTACTCACATGGAGGTAAAACCGAAACTTGTTTTGGTAGAACCGTTGAACCCATGATTTGTGATTGAGTGTTCTTGATCAATCACATAGTTCTTGAAAGTCAGATGAACCAATTCTAAACTTGTTTGGAAGTGTGACAAATCGGTTTCAAGGTTGTAAGTATGAAAGGGGACTTACAAAGTAAGGATGTCGACATACTTTGACACATGCAGTAATGTTTATCTTTTATTGTTCAAAGTTTTTCCTTAATAGCTAAAGAAAGAAAATCCCAGGATCGAAAAATAAATAAGTTAAGAATCTTTTATTTAAGGTTGTTAATTTTATTTTAGGAAAATGAGAATTAGTAATGTGCATTTACTAGTTAAATATTTTCCAAAGAGATTTTCGGTCAATATTTTGGACAGAGCATTTCCAGGAATTATGGAAACCGAATTTGGGATATATTGCATATCTTGAGAATATTTATGGTTTTGGAAATTCCTTGGTTTCCAAACTTCTTTTTCTATAAATACTTGAAGTTTGCATTTCTAGCAAACTAATCCTTCGTGACAACAAACTTCCTCGGTTGTGTTGTTACTGGTATAACCGCCTATTCAGAGAGGAGAGTAACCTAATTTGGCGAAATCTCTTACGGCCACTCAGTTTAAAGTCTTCTTTGGGATTGAGAAGCTCTATTAGTACCGTTGGTGGGAAACTAGATAATTACGGTTTATCTTGTGTTTTCGATTGATATGATTGACTAACGGTGGTTGAACTTTGATTGCACCTAGTTTGTTTATGCTTGAGAATCTTCTCTTCTGACATAAGATTTACTCAAACTAGATCGAAGTTTCGATAGGGATCTTTAGACTATTTTTAGTTCTAAAGACGATCTTGTGATAATCCATTGTTAACAGACTCCGTTATGTGCGTGATTTATTACAAGAGATTCAAGTTGTTGTGTGCAGGTGCTTATTAAAGATCTAAGAAGATTTGAAGACAAAGAAGATATTGAAGATTTCTGATTTAGGGTTCATAATCTTTGGTGTGCACAATACTTGTTTAGGTATAAGAGGATCCAACTATAATCGGTTTATCCTTGTGGTAGATTGGATTGATTAGTTGTGTAGATATGCATCAATACAATTCTTTGTGATTAAAAGTAATGATTGCAAAATCTTAACAATTACTTCGGTAGTTGAGAATAAGATAGATCTAAGAACCTGACGAAGGAGTTTATTAAGATAAACAGGAGATCCTTTGTCGAACTCACATCTGTTAGAGCATTGCGCAGTCAAACTCGCAAGCGTTGCTATCTCAAGCTTGTTTGTCAAATTTAGTTGTCAAAACTATATGTCTTGATTTCTAGTCTACTGATAGCTAAGTCTCGGACTAGGATAGTTAAGTGTAGTTGAGCTCCAGACTCCACGGCGGTCATCTTACGAAGACGAAGAACTACTCAAGGAACCAGTGGAACTTCATCCGACTAAAAGGTATGTGGAGACTTTAACTTATCTATCACTCAAAAGTCTATCTACTCTATCTCCTACTCTTGAGACAAAAGTCGTATAAGTATGATAGTTTTCATACATACACATTTGTTATTTTGAGCCGGGTTTATCTCGCCTATCTATTTCTCGAAATATATGTTGGTAAGCTTTCGCTTTAACCATTTTCATCTTCACCCGTGACGAAAGTCATGATGACGTTTCGATCTCTTGAAAATTGCTTTGATGACGATAGTTGTGAATAACGACTATTATAACATTATAGAATAATGTTTCAATGATTGGAATGTAGAGTTGAGATTATGTAACCATCTATGGATATAAGCATATATAGTGTGTCCGCACATTAGTGTATAAATCCATGTATCGGAAACCAAATGTGTGTGTATATGTGCATACAGAATTGGTAAAGGAGGCAGGTTGGGTACTCGTACCCGTACGCGTACTGGCGGAACTTTTCCTCCGGGAAAATTCTGCTGAGTTTGTAGTTACAAACTAGTAAACCAGTCACCTTAGGTACACGTACCCGTACGCGTACTGGCGGAACTTTTCTACCCGAAAAATTATGCTGAGTTTGGAAACCAAAACCAACTCAATCCGGTTGCTAAGTTACGCATACTCGTACGCGTACCCAAGCTGGTTATTTTTTCAAATCGGTAGTTCATGAACTTAAACAACAAATTATAAGGAATGCAATCTTTTCAAACCATGGCTATATTGTTCATGAATTGATTCAAACGAATCAAACCGATTTTGTTTCAATAGTGTCTATGTATAAAGACCTAAGAAATTGAACAACTCTTCAACTAGTTCTTTTGAAGTCATTAGAACTAGTTATGAAGAAGATTAATACGGTTAATATGAAATTGCTCATATGGCTAACCATTGGTTAACTATTTGTGAACCAACTAAGTGTACACGTTTAGGTACGGTTACTCAAACCTAAATGAAATACATTTCATTTGTATATGACAAGCTAAGTTTCGATCCAACGATTGAAAGATATTAGCTTGTATCTAATCAGGTTTTCATCTAACGGTGAATATTGAATGCTTTGTTACTAAGCTAACATTGATTGCAAACCCTGATTTGAAAACTATATAAAGGAGAACTCTAGCAACTGAAAAAACTAATACCCACACCTCCTGTGTGATACTAGCTGGTTTAGCTAGAGTCGATTCTCCTTTAACCTTAGGTTTCTTCTCGAGACCTTGTAGGTTAACGACTTAAAGACTTCATTGGGATTGTGAAGCCAGACGAAACTACTTCTCTTGTAGTTGAGCGATCTGATTTTTCCATTTTCTATCGTACGAGTTCAATTGAAATAATTGACTTGAGATTATATCTTCGATATGGCAAGATAAAAAGAAATCACAAACATCTTCGTCTCATCGTTTGTGATTCCACAATATCTTGTTTCGCTACCGTACGATTAAGATTATTGTGAGGTGATTGATAATTCTAGATTGTTCTTCGGGAATATAAGTCTGGGTTATCAATTAGTTCTTGTTCACCTTGATTGTATCAAAAGACAGAACAAAACTCGTAGGTTTATCTGAGGGAGATAAATTTATCTATTACCATAGACTTTTCCGTGTGATATAGATTTGTTTATTCAAGTTTTCAACTTTGGGTCGTAGCAACTCTTAGTTGTAGGTGAGATCAGATAAGGGAATCAAGTGCATAGCATCCAGCTGATATCAGAGACGTAAGGAGCGCAACTGTACCTTGAATCAGTGTGAGATTGATTGGGGTTCAACTATAGTCCAGGCCGAAGTTAGTTTGTAGTAGTCTAGTGTCTATAGCGGCTTAATACAGTGTGGTGTTCAATCTGGACTAGGTCCCGGAGTTTTTCTGCATTTGCGGTTTCCTCGTTAACAAAACTTCTGGTGTCTGTGTTATTTCTATTCCGCATTATATTTTGTTATATAATTGAAATATCACAGGTTGTGCGTTGTATCGATCAATTGTGAAATCCAACCTTTGGTTATTGATTGGAAATTGATTGATCCTTGGATATTGGTATTTGGTACCATCCAAGTTTATATCTCTTGTATTTAATAAAGACTCGCAGATTTCTATTTGCTTGAGTATAGATTAAATCAAGAGATTGAGATATTAACTCCTTGATATACTTTTTATTAAGATTGAGTCTGACTGTCTTGTTGATTCTCTTAAAAGTATATTAGAGTTAGTCCATACATATTGCTAATCGAAATATTGAGAGAGGTTGTTAGACCCCCCGCATTTTCAATTGGTATCAGAGCAGGCAAACACGTTCAAGACCTCAAAAGTATGTGTTTGTAGCGATCTGACTCTATGGACAGAGGTGTTATCTCAATTAACGGACCACCAATATTCGATGGATCAAACTACTTATGGTGTAAAATTGTTATGCGAGCTTTTCTTCAATTGCGTGATTTTCAATCATGGGTATATGTAGTTAATGGATATGATGCTCCCGTTGTGGAAATAGGTAACGCTACTGTTCCAAAGAATATTGGCGAATACGATGCTGCAGAGATACTTGCAGCAAAGCAAAAATCCGACGGTTTGAATGCCATCATACATGCCATTACCCCTAATCTTCAGCACCATGTGTCTAATTGCACTCGGTCTAAAGATGCTTGGGATATCTTAGAAACAGTATTTGAAGGGAATACCAGTAAAAGGAAGCCAGGCTTCAAAACCTAAATTCCGATTGGGAAAACCTTCGTATGGCAGATGAAGATTCATTTGATGAGTTTAATCACAAAGTGTCTGAAATTGTTAATGCATCTTTTGCATTGGGTAAGACTATTCCTGAAAAGAATATTGTGATGAAAATTCTCAGATCACTGCCATTTAGATATTATTCTAAGAAGCATGCCATCTTTGAGGGAAATAACCTTGATACCCTCTCCAGAAATACTTTCGTTGGGAAGCTAAAGATCTTTGATCCTGAGCATACATCCAAATCTAGCAAGGATGTTGCTTCAAAGCACAAAAAGACACAGAATTACTTGATAAAAGTAAAAACGTGCATATCTATGAAGATGATCACTCTGAGACTGATTCATCATATGAAGATCTTTACAAATCAGTCTCGATGATCACAAGACAATTTAGAGATCTTCTTTTGAAGAGAAGTAAACGGTTCTCCAGAGATAAGCCAAAAGCATCAGTAAAACCTCATAATCGTATTCCTCCTAAAAACAGGGACACATATGAAACTGATGACGAGGATATGCCTCAGTGTTTTAACTGTAAGGATTTTGGTCATTTTGCAAACGAGTGTCCAAATCGCAGAAAATACACTAGGAACAAAGGTCTTGCTGCAACACTTGATGAGATGTCTGGCAATTATGATTCTGATGAAGACAAAAAATCAAGTGTTGTTCTTCTATGTGAAAATATTGATTTTGATAATTGTAGCAATACATACATCAATATTGATAATCTTTTAGAAAAAAAACCCAATCAAGATGGAAGATCAATTGACCCCTCTATTGGAAACTCTTTGTCTAATGTTTCAGGATCTACCATGTGCCTTGCAGCTTGCATATCACAAGCACCTGAATCATCTTATGCGTTGACATGCTCTTATTGTTCACTCAAGGGTCATGAAATTTCAAAGTGTTTCAAGTACAAACACAAGATGAGATATGTCAACAAGTTTCAACGAAGAACGGATCGTCTAGCAAACAAGATTAAACTCGCGCAGAAAACCGCTGAGGTATGTAAGATTTTATCTTCTTCAAAGAAGCTAGTTTCCAAAGAGAAGTCTAGACCACTAAAGAAAAGGGTATGGTATAAACCAATTGATAGACAAGGAACCATGAATTCCTCTCAAAAAGGTTATGGTGGAAAAATCGTTGTTCACCACAACACAACTTTATTGTGTTGTCCTCGTGCATCTTGTATCATGTGCTTGATTAAGAAATTGAATCTATGTCTGATTCAGTTAACGTTTTGCAAGAGTTTGACTACTCTAAAGTTGAAGATGTTACTACTTCGTTGACTCATGATCTAGGAGTAGCGAAAACATCTATGTCCATCTCTGATAGAAAAGAAGATGCTGATAAAGAGTTGGTAAAACTCCTAAAGCCTATAAAATATCTGTCTTCTAAAGTAGTGTTATTAAAGACAGAGACAAATCTTCTTAAACAAGAGATCAGAGATAAATACATTCAACTGAACTGTCGGGCCAAAGAGAATATGGATCTCACTGTCAAACTAGAAGCTCTTGGTAAAACTCTTACTTTTGATAAAGATACACGTCTTATGACTCTGACGAATGATACTGTTGTGATTTCTTCTGATGCTGAGGAAACTAAAAGTCTTTGCTCGACCTTTACAGACTGTGATAAAACCGGTTTAGTCACATCTGAAACAGATCAAGATAATGGTAGTTTTCCTAACTACATCAAGTCAGAAGAGGATGAAAAACCAACTTCTAGATCTACTGATGACCAAACGAAATCTTGTCCAAAGGAAACTTTGAACCGATTCCGTGAAAATGATCTTAAGGAATACTATTTTCAGTCACTTGAAAGGAAACTTACACTTCTTCAACATACAGTGGTAAAAATACTGAAGGAAGTTTCTTGTCTTAAAAAACTGAAAGACCTTTCCTCAGTAGAAAGACAAATCATACCACTACCCGATAAGATCAACTCAAAAGAATCAGAGGATAGAGTTGATAATCGCTTCTGGAAAAAGATTCCTCCTCATCCATATCGAAACAATCTCTGTTTTGATAAAGAACGACTCCAGAAGAAGGGGAAAGAGAGAATCTCTGCCAAAAGAAACAATCAGGAGTTTCCGATAATCAGACTGATGTGAATCATAAGGAAGTCCTTAGAATGAGAAAATCTTATGAAAATCTCATTGAAAGTATCAAGACAGATTTATCTATCTCGGAAAATTCTCACGTCAGTACAGTTTCTCCACATGATCATATCTCTAGAGTTAGAAAAGATCATCGTCTAGAGAGAAAATATTTTGGGCAGAAATTCCCTAAGAGAAACATGAACTATGTTTCTGATAATCACTGAAAGCTAGAAAACGCTTGCTCTGATGCAACCTAGTTATATCGAAATTGTGCACTCTCATCTTTTTCCGTGCTCTTAGTTATGGATGAGAGAGGCACAATAAAACTGGAGCACATTTGTTTGTGTAGTGTTTTATCAGAAAAATTGTTGATGGATAGTTGTGAATCCATGGTTATCTAAAAATGTTCATGTTTATCATGATCTTCCAAAAATAGGTTATATTTGGAATTTTCGAATTTTAATAAACCTTCCAACTTGAGAACTTCGAACAAAAGAAACGAAACAAATTTCTTTAATATTTTCGGTTTCCCCTGATATCTTTCGGTCTGAAAGTTGTCTCTTTTTAAAGGGAAACTATCTCTTGTATGTATTATGATACCCTGATCAATCCTTATATATATATATATATAAACAAGCATGCCTCCAATAACTTGCGCTATCTCAAAGGCTAATAAGGAGGAAGCTCAAAAGGTTAAAGATTGTCAAGGAATCAATACAGAAAGGAAGAAGAAAATCATATCAATTATCATGTCTGATTATGATTCTGATAGTTCAGTTGGATCACAAGATGAGTCATGTCTATTGTCTTACAACCTACAATATCCAACCAAAACCAAGTGGATTCGTTCTGACAGTATGATTGACTATATCCTAGGTTTTGAGTAACTAAGAACCAATCTCATAATAACGGTTCGAAATCAAGATTGTCTCAAAGATAAGATTGAGGAAACAAAAGTTGATATTGCTGATGTGAAGATTCAAGTTGAAAAACTTGAAAAACAGGAAGTGGTTGCTGACAAGTCTCTTGAGACATGCTTCAAAAGTTTGAACACTGAAGAAACCTCAGTGAACAATAAGAGCACCACTAGAGATTAAGTTATATGCTGTAATACTTAATCCAGGAAAATAGACATCAATTTTTGATTTCTTTCAATGATTGTATTAAGTCTATTATGAATAAAACTATTATGAATAAAATTATTTGATTTATAATTTTTCTTTGTGATAGTTTTTGATTTACACAGCCTGTGCTTGAATGCTTTATTATTGCTATGGATGTTTATGGGATGTTTGATTTCGGCTTTATTACTTTGATATTCAATCTCATAATGTGGTGAACCCTTATGGTTTGGGTGACTTTTTGAGTTAGAAGGATTAAGTTCTAGCCCATGTTGGTAGGCTTTATCAAAGGATCATGAGCGGTTCTGATAGAAACAATATGTGAACAAGTCACAATATGTTGAATCGGTTTTGGTTTAGCATAAAAGCATATTGTTTCGGTGGTTTTCAACTTTTGCTTGCAATAGTTAAAAACCGATTTTCAACCTTTTTCTGGTAAAGGTTGGTTGTTGTTATTCTTTTGTTTTGCATAAGGATAACAACATAATGATATTTCGATATCAATTCTCCCTGGAAGAAGATGCAAACTTATTGGAGAAGAAGATGCGATATTTGAGGTAACAATCTTGTTAGTTAATTGTTTTTCTGTTTAAGAAAAGCCTGATTTTTATTTCACATATTTATTGCTTTTGCTTAACAAAATTTCGGTACAATTGATGTTTCACTCCATTATGTGTATATGGATGTGTGTGTGATTCAATAGGTTCCGGTTAAGAAAAACTATTGTTATCTTGCTTTATTGTGTGGTATCAATTGTTTATGCTTACAAAATTTCGGTGCAATTGCGGTGCTATAATGTTTATGTTATTTCAAATGCTTCTGGTTGAGGTGAATAATTATGCAAGTTGATTTATTTGGTTTGTATGAATTGTTTATGGCTTAACGAAAGAAAAAGGTTTATGGGATGAATTGTTTAGTCCAATTCGATTCCGGATAAGAGAAACTAAGTTTATTTTGATCTTAGTTAGACTTATCAAAGTGGAGGTTTCGGTTATTCAAGTCTAATCGAATGCCTTAACAAGAAATGCTAGTTAACTAACCTAGTACTTGTCTTGTTTAAAATTTAAGGTCTAAGTAATATGGATAATTAGAACCTGATGAGAAAAATAGAGTTATCTTTATTTTGGTCTTATCGAATGAAGCGATTGTATTTGTACAATTGGTTTAGCAAAGGGACTAAGGTGCTTAGTTGATTTTTGGTTTGCTAAACTAAATTGGGAAACATTTCTTCGGGAAATTATTTCCTTGATAACATATCAAAACAAATTACTTTGTAGTTTCGGTTTTGATATTGGTTATCAAAAATGGTGTGTGGAACCCTCGTGCTTAACTCTATAGGTTTGCAAGTCTATTTTGAGATTTGTAAGATTCTTTTCGATTTGTCCTTTATTTTTCGGTTCTTTGTCATTTTGTGACAAAAAGGGGGAGAAATATATGCAATAAACAAGTGATATTGGCATTGATTTTATATTGATTGGTATCACTAAGGGAAAGGACAATTGCGCTTAAGCGTTTATCTAACGAAAGAGGAAAAGCATAGACTACGGGGGAGTAGCATATAATATTAATTGGTATAACAAAGACATGTGGATTGATAAAATCTACCTATCTCACCTTTAGGGGGAGTATTATCTTTGTTATTATAATGTCAACAACGGCATTTAAGGACTGAATGTATACAGGTTATTGTGTTGTTGAATTCGGGAATCAAGCATATGTGTAATGAATTCTTGTAATTTGTTTATCCATATGATTGTAAGAGTTTTGTCACTAAAATTGACAAAGGGGGATATTGTTAGAGCATATCTCGGTTGAACCCACCAAGCGTTGGTATGTCAAGTTTGGTTGTCATATTTTAGTGAATCAAAACTCATTTTAAGAGTCGCTTGATTATGTACTAGAGTCAACTTCGTATAGGTTAGCTTGAAAGTATTAGTATATGAGAAATTACAACTATTGCGAATACTTGAAGATGTGAAGAAGTAAGAAGCTACAACGACAACATCATCCTTCCACTTGAGGTTAGTGATATTTGACTTGAACTGTTTCATTCCCTTATGTATCTTTCAAGTCGTGCATATTGAAAACAAAACTGCGAAGCATGTTTGAACTCTAGATAGACATAGTATTAAGGAATACAATACGAGGTTTATTGCTTAACCATTAAACTTTGTAGATAAGACATCGACATAATCGTTTAAATGCTATTGTGATTATGTATGGGTATGAGGTGAGGATTTCATCCTAGGAAACAATGTTTTACATGTGTTTTAAGGAGGTAAGTTCATAAACTTGTTTATGAATCGAAAAGGAAATCTCCATGGATTATTTGCATTGTTATTCATTGCATATCTTGTGAACAACCAATATGTGTGATTTAGTATAACCGCTCATGACTTGTTTATGTTCTTGGTAAAACTATTCTCACAAAGGCATGATTTATGTATTGGTATGACTTTTATTAGTGAAACCGATCTTAAGTAATCACCTGAGATGGTATGATCGAGTTTGTGATTTTGTGTATGACCAACTCTGGGTAAAAGGGAACCGATCCTAGTAAGAGGTGCAACACATCATAAAGGGGAATCGATCATTGTGTGAGGTTCAACAAGTTTTTAGCAGAAAGGAAAACCGATCCTATGGACATATGCAACACGTTTTTAGGCAAAGGGGAACCAATCCTATGGACATGTGCAACACATATAAGTTAGATACCATATATATGTGGGGAACCGATCCTAGTACCTAGTCAACCGAATTTTGGAAAGCTAGTGTGACTATGCATAGTACTCACATGGAGGTAGAACCGAAACTTGTTTTGGTAGAACCGTTAAACCCATGATTTGTGATTGAGTTTTCTTGATCAATCACATAGTTCTTGAAAGTCAGATGAACCAATTCTAAACTTGTTTGGAAGTGTGGCAAATCAGTTTCAAGGTTGTAAGTATGAAAGAGGACTTACAAAGTAAGGATGTCGACATACTTTGAACACAGGCAGTAATGTTTATCTTTGATTGTTCAAAGTTATTCCTTAATAGCTAAAGGAAGAAAATCCCAGGATCGAAAAATAAATAAGTTAAGAATCTTTTATTTAAGGTTGTTAATTTTATTTTAGGAAAATGAGAATTAGTAATGTGCATTTACTAGTTAAAGATTTTCCAAAGAGATTTTCGGTCAATATTTTGGATAGAGCATTTCCAGGAATTATGGAAACCGAATATGGAATATATTGCATATATTGAGAATATTTTCGGTTTTGGAAATTCCTTGGTGTCCAAACTGAAAAAGCGGGGATCTAACAACCATACCCAATATTTCGATTAGCAATCTGTATGGAAAAACTCTAATATACTTTTAAGAGAATCAACTAGACAGTTAGACTCAATCTTAGTAAAAAGTATATCAAGGACTTAATATCTCTATCTCTCGATTTTATCTTTACTCAAGCAAATGGAAATCTGCGAGTCTTTATCAAATACTAGAGAGATAAACTTGGATGGTACCAACATCCAAGTGTCAATCAATGTAAATCAACAACCAAAGGTTGGATATTCTAATTGATTGATCTCAACGCATAACCTGTGATATTTCAATTATATAACAAAATATAATGTGGAATAGAAATAACACAAACACCATAAATTTTGTTAACGAGGAAACCGCAAATGCAGAAAAACCCCGGGACCTAGTCCAGATTGAACACCACACTGTATTAAGCCGCTACAAACACTAGTCTACTACAAACTAACTTCGGTCTGGACTGCAGTTAAATCCTAATCAATATCACATTGATTTGTACAGTTGCGTTCCTTACGTCTCTGATCCCAGCAGGATACTACGCACTTGATTCCCTTAGCTGATCTCACCCACAACCAAGAGTTGCTACGACCCAAAGTCGAAGACTTTAATAAACAAATATGTATCACACAGAAAAGTCTATGATAATAGATAAATCTGTCTCCCACAGATAAACCTACAAGTTTTGTTCCGTCTTTTGATAAAATCAAGGTGAACAGGAACCAATCGATAACCCGAACTTATATTCCCGAAGAACAACCTAGAATTATCAATCACCTCACAATAATCTAAATCGTATGGTAGCGAAACTAGATATTGCAGAATCACAAACGATGAGACGAATATGTTTGTGATTTCTTTTTATCTTGCCCTATCGGATATATAATCTCAAGCCAATCTTACAATTGAACTCGTACGATAGAAAATGGCAAGATCATATCGCTCAACTACAAGAGAAGTAGTTTCGTCTGGCTTCACAATCCCAAGAAGTCTTTTAAGTCGTTAACCGACAGGGTCTCGAGAAGAAACCTACGGTTAAAGGAGAATCAACTCTAGAAAACCAACTAGTATCACACAGGAGGTGTGGGGATTAGTTTTTCTAGTTGCTAGACGTCTCCTTTATATAGTTTTCAAATCAGGGTTTGCAGTCCAAGTTACCTTGGTAAAAAAGTATTCAATATTCACCGTTAGATGAAAAACCTGATTTATTCAAGCTAATATCTTTCAACCGTTAGATCGAATCTTAGCTAGTCACACACAAATGAAATGTATTCATTTAGGTTTGAGTAACCGTACCTAAACATGTACACTTAGTTGGTTCACAAATAGTTAACCAATGGTTAGCCATATGAGCACTTTCATATTAACCGTATTCATCTTTCTCATAACTAGTTCAAATGACTCATAAGAACTAGTTCAAGAGTTTTTCAATTGCTTAGATCTTTATACATAGACACAATTGAAACAAAATCGGTTTGGTTCACTTGAATCAATTCATGAACAATATAGCCACGGTTTGCAAAGATTGCATTCCTTATTGATTTATTTTTTAAGTTCATGAAACTACCGATTTGAGAAATATATCCATCTTAGGTACGCGTACGGGTACGTGTATCATAGCAACCGAACTTGAGTTTGAAAACTCAGCAGAAATTTTCGGTTTGAAAACTTCTGTAGGTACGCTTACGGGTACGCATACCTAGGTGACTGGTTTTTCAGTTTGCAAACTTCACAAACTACATCAGAAATTTCCGGTGTGAAAACTTCCGCCAGTACGCGTATGGGTACGCATACCTAACCTGTCTCCTTCACCAATACCGCATGCACACATATGCAAGCACTTGGTTTCCGTCACATGGATTTATACACTAATGTGCGAACACACTATATATGCTTATATTCATAGTTGGTTACGTAATCTCAACTCTACATTTCAATCATTGAAACATTCTTCTATAATGTTATAATAGTCGTTAGACATAAAGAATCGACTATCGTCATCAAAGCTATTTTCAAGGTTGAAACGTCATCATGACTTTCGTCACGGGTAAAGATGAAAATGGTTAAAGCAAAAGCTTACCAACACATATTTCGAGAAAAGATAGACGAGTAAACTCGGTTCGAAATAGCAAATGTGTATGTATGAAAACTATCATACTTATACGACTTTTGTCTCAAGAGTAGGAGATAGAGTAGATAGACTTTTGAGTGACATATGAGTTCAAGTCTCCACATACCTTTTGGTCGGATGAAGTTCCACTGGTTCCTTGAGTAGTTCTTCGTCTTCGTAAGATAATCGCCATGGAGTCTGGAGCTCAACTATTCTTAACTATCCTAGATCGAGACTGTCATAAGTATACTAGAAATCAAGACATATATTTTTGATCACTAACATTGACAACCATGCTTGAGATTGCAACGCATGAGAGTTCGACGGAGCAATGCTCTAATAATCTCCCCCTTTGTCAATTTTAGTGACAAAAATATCAATACATATGGATTACAAAATAGATAAAATATTACAGCTTCTCGTCCACATGCTTGATCTCCTTGGTGCTTCAACACTACTCGAAAACTTCGTCTTTTCCAAGTACTCCCATGATTCCATAGATGTTCAATTCGGCATCATAGTTGTTGAAGTTCCGTATCCATAACAATGAGAAAACAAAAGCTCTCGATCATTGTTATACAGTGTCATAGTATTATTACACAACATCAAAGTTCTTATATCACAACTTCGACAACAATACTACGGTGATATGTATCACTCCCCCTTGTCAATACTTTCTTCTCAACATGAAAACCACTCCCCCTTACATAATGACACGTAAAACACGTAAATCATATGTATTTGTAGTGTAAGATACATATTAATTCCCCCTTTTTGTCAATAAAATTGGCAAAGGTACGAAAACGAGATCCTAATGAAATTTCCACGAAGACGCTTCAAGACCAAATAAAAGTACATATCAACTTATTTAGATGCAATCATAAAGCCGAAGCTAAATGCATTCATCAAGGAGTTTATAAAGATACAAGATAACTCCTAAATAATTCCACAGCCTCACTCCCCACAAAGATATGAAAATTAAGCGCAAGTTCAAAAGAACTCCCCCCCCCCCCCCCATTTGATGTCATTCCCGAAAGAACAACAAGAGCGACCTTACTTTTACAAGAAAAGAAGGATTTTATTGGACACCAAAAACCATAATGAAATGATTTTCTATATCCAAAATTCTCAATTAAATTAACCACAAGTAAACCCATGATCAATTTAATCGGAATACACAATCAAATTAAATACAAAAGTGATCAATTTAATTGAACATGCTTGACATAAGAGAACTTACGGAGCTACGACTATGTTAGCCATAAAAGAATAATTAACTCTATCGTTTTATGCTCAACACAAGAAAATATTATGGAGCATTGCAGTATACACATAAGATATGGATCAGGGAAAGATCAATACTGCGACATATACAAAGATTCATTCTATTTTCATCATTATTTGCATAACGACATATAATAGACATAATCCTTGTAAACAAAAGATTTTAACCTATCTTCCATCAAAGAATTGACATAATATGCTTAATTTTTGTTTGTCAAAAGTTCATCGATCTTGTATCAATACATGCATATCGACATATAACCGAGATAACTTTTCATAAAATATGGGACAATAATAGTTCACGGATGCAAACACACATATCCCATAACACATTGCAATATATAAAACCATAAAGATTAATACTGCAAAAATCATCTTCCAAACCAAACTTTAGAATTTAAACAAATAAATCTAAAACATGAAGATGAAAAACGTTGGATATAGCTATGTGTACTCAAAAAAAAAAGAAATCTATCTAAGACTTGCTATCAATTTTCGAACACATGCCAGTTCTTCATTAGCTTCCTTCAGCTTGATCCTCGCGAACTCGAGATTCTTTCTGGTGATCACGAACTGTTTACGTAGAACTTCAAAATCTTGAAGAAGATTTCCAACCAGTTGATGATTGAACTGGTTGCTTGTCTACATGATCAATTGCATGATAACAATTTATAAGAACAGGGTTCTCATAAAACTCAGCAATTTTGTTTTTATTCTCAACTTCCTTCTTGCACCCTTCCATAGTTTGCACCATTATCTCACAAGAGATTATCTTCCATTACCGAACTAGTATATATCAAGAAAATCTTCAGTATATATATATATATATATGTATTAAATACATATAGTGAAACCCTAGGGTTATACTAGTAAAGGTCGATAATGGGTCAGGTATGCAAACGCTCACAGTTATGAACCAGGTTCAAAAACCGTCTAAACACAGAAGCCTTATAAAAGGCTCTGCCAAGGTATTTTTTAAATTAAAAGGAGGAGTACTGAAAATTTCAACAAAGCATGATTTTCTCAAGAGTTTTTAAGGATCAATTGTGCTTCATTAAGAACGGAAATCTTAGAGTATAATTCTTCTTAGAAAACATCAACCTAAAGAACCAAACGAAAAAAACAACCATTCAAGACGAGTTGCATCTTGAATTCTGTGTGCATCCTCATGAGAAGGAAACGAGAATGCATAGCGAGACTGGTTAAGTTGTAGATAGCGTGTGTAACTCATCATCGTTTTCCTTCTCTGAGTTACAAAGGGGATTAATTTCAGAAGAATTATTACACGGAGAATAAGCCATACCTGAAAAAGCTTTCTTCCTCAATTTTTTGATTTTCCGCTTAATATTATTTATACTGGTTCTTAAATCTGAAGCACGATTGTTGATGTGTATGTGATCGAGATTCGACACTTTGGACACTATGTGATCCTTGCCAGTCGGTGATATTCCATCCTTACTTGAGGGATCCTTCTTCCTTTGACGTCTTTTTCTCTTCACTGAAGCATCAAACGTCTTAGTTGTCCATACGACATTTTTTCCTCTATGATTATAGAAGGAGTTAGTGTCATATGTATAACTAGGGTGGGACTTATCATAGTACTCCTTGGAATTTGAGACTGTGATGTTATTGTCCCAGGGAGGAATAAGCTTGATTACTTCCTTTGACATCCATATGAGAATGTTATGAAGTTTTTCATTCCTTATCCGAAAGCGACATTTCCGTTCAACATGACCCTTGTTTCCACAATAGTAGCAGTTGAAGGAAATGTTTTTAGCGGCTATCCTATGCCCTGTCTTCGAAGAATGACAATCTTTGTTTACTGGACCATCCGCTGTGACAAGTGTTTCTTCACATAGCAAGTTGTTCTTAGCACAAATAAAATTGATCTTCCCAGTGTTTGGAGCGTCTATTCCTTTATAGCCCAGACCACGTGTATCATGATGTTCTTTACATGCTCCTAACATGGAAGATAATTCTGTAGAGCTAGTATTGAACCTTTTTAGATTCTCTTCTAGTGATTTTATCTTGCTGACAGTTGTAGATAGATCATTCTTCAATTGACATTCCTTTGCAAGAAGAAGGCTTTCTCTGTCATTATAGTATTTCTGTTGAGAGTCATACTTTGCCTCAGACTCAGCAAGTTTTTCTTTCAACACACAGAACCTCTTCTGAAGTTTTTCACATTCAGCAGTCTTTGAATGGACTTCTTCTTCCTTGTCTTTAAGGATTAATTGTAAGAGTTTATAACCACAATCAAATCCTTTAAAGAGTTTCTTTAGTTTCTTGTTTTCACGACAGAGAGGAAACAAATATTCTGCAAGATAGGAAGATGATCCCTTTTTTTCTATGATATCGTCAAAGAGTATGATGTATTGTGAGACTTCTTCATTAATACTCGGTCCCTCGTCTGAGTCACTTTCATCTGAAAGTTCATCCAGTTGATCATCTAGGCGATTTTCCCAGTTGACATAGGTTTCTGACAAAGGGAGAGATATGAAGAATTCTTGGAAGTCTCCAGAACAGTATCAGGAGGATTCTGATCTGGTTTTGCAAAGTCAGAGATACAGTAAAACATCTACAAAATAATAGGTGTGGAGCCACCCAAATTCTATTATTTCAAAGAGATATTACTTAATCGATAAAATAATAATTTATTATTTATATATATAATAATAATATATTAGTTTAAAGAATAATTCTTAATTTAAAAAAATTCTTTGGAAAAAATGAAAATTTTCATATTAAAAAAATAAAGTATCTTAGGATAAATACGGAAATAGATTTTAAAATATGGAAAATATAGAAAAAAATATAAAAAAACATTAACGGAAATATTTTTGAAAAGGCATGCGTTTGTTTTTAAAGTAATAAATCTTATTAATTTCATGGAAAAAGATTTTTATACAAAATTTTTTTATGCATGTTTATGATTTTTTTTTCTTTTCTAATAAAAACTTATCAAATAAGTAATTAAACAAAGCTTTTAGTTGGTAGCCTAGCAACAAGCTGGGCTCCAACACCTTTTTGAATAACGATGCCTAATCCATGAAAAATAAAACTACCAAAGCTACTACCAGCGTCATTGCTAACTAAACAATTCTTCAGACGCTTGAAAAAACACAAAGTATCCTCACCCAATTCTCCTAAAGTGGAGAAAGCTAAGACACCAAAAGCTCCTAATGAAATTATTATTTTATATAATATTTGGGACCCATTAATGTATAAGGGGAACTTTTGAAATGTATTATATTATAATTTTATCGAATTTATTATTTTAGCACTAAGGTCCTGAGTCGGGACTGGATAACTTTATTATTTTAGCGAGACTATTATATTATCGAGCATTATTTTAAAAACGTTTCGCTGTATCACTATTGTCCATAGAGTCAGATTGCTACGAATACAGACTTTTGAGGTCTTAAACATGCTTGCCTGCTCTGATACCAATTGAAAAAGCGGGGGTCTAACAACCACACCCAATATTTCGATTAGCAATCTGTATGGACAAACTCTAATATACTTTTAAGAGAATCAACTAGACAGTTAGACTCAATCTTAATAAAAAGTATATCAAGGAGTTAATATCTCTATCTTTCTATTTGATCTTTACTCAAGCAAATGGAAATCTGCGGGTCTTTATCAAATACTAGAGAGATAAACTTGGATGGTACCAAAGACCAATATCCAAGTGTCAATCAATGTAAATCAACAACCAAAGGTTGGATATTCTAATTGATTGATATCAACGCACAACCTGTGATATTTCAATTATATAACAAAAAATAATGCGGAATAGAAATAACACAGACACCATAAATTTTGTTAACGAGGAAACCGCAAATGCAGAAAAACTCTCGGGACCTAGTCCAGATTGAACACCACACTGTATTAAGCCGCTACAGACACTACCCTACTACAAACTAACTTCGGTCTGGACTGCAGTTGAGCCCTAATTAATATCACACTGATTCAAGGTACAGTTGCGCTCCTTACGTCTCTGATCCCAGCAGGATACTACGCACTTGATTCCCTTAGCTGATCTCACCCACAACCAAGAGTTGCTACGACCCAAAGTCGAAGACTTTAATAAACAAATCTGTATCACACAGAAAAGTCTATGATGATAGATAAATCTGTCTCCCACAGATAAACCTACAAGTTTTGTTCCGTCTTTTGATAAAATCAAGGTGAACAGGAACCAATCGATAACCCAAACTTATATTCCCGAAGAACAGCCTAGAATTATCAATCACCTCACAATAATCTAAATCTTATGGTAGCGAAACTAGATATTGCGGAATCACAAATGATGAGACGAATATGTTTGTGATTTCTTTTTATCTTGCCCTATCAGAGATATAATCTCAAGCCAATCTTACAATCGAACTCGTACGATAGAAAATGGCAAGATCAGATCGCTCAACTACAAGAGAAGTAGTTTCGTCTGGCTTCACAATCCCAATGAAGTCTTTAAGTCGTTAACTGACAGGGTCTCGAGAAGAAACCTACGGTTAAAGGAGAATCGACTCTAGCAAACCAACTAGTATCACACAGGAGGTGTGGGGATTAGTTTTTCCAGTTGCTAGACGTCTTGTTTATATAGTTTTCAAATCTGGGTTTGCAGTCCAAGTTACCTTGGTAACAAAGCATTCACTATTCACCGTTAGATGAAAAACCTGATTTATCCAAGCTAATATCTTTCAATCGTTAGATCGAAACTTAGCTTGTCACACACAAATGAAATGTATTCATTTAGGTTTGAGTAACCGTACCTAAACATGTACACTTAGTTGGTTCACAAATAGTTAACCAATGGTATCCATATGAGCACTTTCATATTAACCGTATTCATCTTTCTCATAACTAATTCAAATGACTCATATGAACTAGTTCAAGAGTTGTTCAATTGCTTAGATCTTTATACATAGACAAAATTGAAACAAAATCGGTTTGATTCACTTGAATCAATTCATGAACAATATAGCCACGGTTTGCGAAGATTGCATTCCTTATTGATTTATTGTTTAAGTTCATAAAACTACCGATTTTGAGAAATATAACCAGCTTAGGTATGCGTACGGGTACGTGTACCATAGCAACCGGACTTGAGTTTAAGAACTCAGCAAAAATTTTCGGTTTGAAAACTTCCGTGGGTACGCATACGGGTAAGCATACCTAGGTGACTGGTTTTTCAGTTTGCAAACTTCACAAACTACAGCAGAAATTTTCGATATGAAAACTTCCTCCAGTATGCGTACGGGTACGCGTACCTCACCTGTCTCCTTCACCAGTACCGCATGCACACATATGCATACACTTGGTTTCCGACACATGGATTTATACACTAATGTGCGAACACACCATATGCTTATATCCATAGTTGGTTACGTAATCTCAACTCTACATTTCAATCATTGAAACATTCTTTTATAATGTTATAATAGTCGTTAGACATAAAGAATTGACTATCGTCATCAAAGCTATTTTCAAGATTGAAATGTCATCATGACTTTCGTCACGGGTAAAGATGAAAATGGTTAAAGCAAAAGCTTACCAACACATATTTCGAGAAAAAGATAGACGAGTAAACTCGGCTCGAAATAAAAAATGTGTATGTATGAAAACTATCATACGTATACGACTTTTGTCTCAAGAGTAGGAGATAGAGTAAATAGACTTTTGAGTGACAGATGAGTTCAAGTCTCCACATAGCTTTTGGTCGATGAAGTTCCACTGGTTCCTTGAGTAGTTCTTCGTCTTCGTAATATAATCTCCATGGAGCCTGGAGCTCAACTATTCCTAACTATGCTAGACCGAGACTTAGTCATAAGTATATTCGAAATCAAGACATATATTTTTGATCACTAACATTGAAAAACATGTTTGAGATAGCAACGCATGCGAGTTCGACCGAGCAATGCTCTAACACAAACTTCCTTGTCTATAAATACTTGAAGTTTGCATTTCTAGCAAACTAATCCTTCGTGACAGCAAACTTCCTCGGTTGTGTTGTTACTGGTGTAGCCGCCTATTCGGAGAGGAGAGTAACCTAATCAGGAGAAATCTCTTACGGCCACTCAGTTTAAAGTCTTCTTTGGGATTGAGAAGCTCTATTAGTATCGTTGGTGGGAAACTAGATAATTGTAGTTTATCTTGTGTTTTCGATTGATTTGATTGACTAACGGTGGTTGAACTTTGATTGCACCTAGTTTGTTTATGCTTGAGAATCTTCTCTTCTGATATAAGATTCACTCAAACTAGATCGAAGTTTCGACAGGGATCTTTAGAATGTTTTTAGTTCTAAAGACGATCTTGTGATAATCCATTGTTAACATACTCCGTTCTGTGCGTGATTGATCACAAGAGATTCAAGTTTTTGTGTGTAGGTGTTTATTGAAGATCTAAAAATATTTTAAGACAAAGAAGATATTGAAGATTTCTGATTTGGGGTTCGTAATCTTTGGTGTGCACAATACTTGTTTCGGTATAAGAGGATCCAATTTTAATCGGTTTATCCTTATGATAGATTGGATTGATTAGTTGTGTAGATCGACATCAATACAATTCTTTGTGATTAAAAGTATTGATTGCAAGATCTTAACAATTACTAAAGTAGTTGAGAATAAGATAGATCTAAGAACCTGACGAAGGAGTTATTGAGATAAACAGAAGAACCTTTGTCGAACTCACATCACTTGGTTGAAGAGAGTTGATACCAAACAAATTTATTGTTCCTTTACTGTTTGGAATACGAACCAAAGGAATTGTTCCAAGTACGTGACTTATTCATAAGTTGGAGGCGTCGGAATACAGACGGAACTAGGTGAACTATAGGTTTAGTTGCTTGGTCTCAACTATACGAAGTTGGTTTAATTTTGTGTAGCGGCTTAATCATGAGAGTATTCAATTCTGGACAAGGTCCCGGGGTTTTTCTGCATTTGTAGTTTCCTCGTTAACAAAATCTTGCTGTGTCATTTACTTTTATTTTCCGCATTATAATTATTTTATTATAATTAAAGTAAATTACAAAAACGTTAATTCCTATTTACTTGATAAGCAATCCTATTGTGTTTGGTTAAGCCCGAACCCTTTTATCAAGTAAACATACTTTGTTGTTGTATTGTCTCGATCTCGTATCCATAGACGATCACGCGAAGTGTGAACCGATTAGTTGCATTGTCTCGACTCAGTCCATAAACAATCACTTTCGGAGAAAAAACTTATAGGTAGGAAAAGTTTTAGCTTGAGGTATATTTGGGTACCCTCACCTTTTCAGTAACAATATTCATGAGTCAGCTATTATTGGAATAATATCTGACGCCTCTAATCTCTTTGCGCTTACTAAGAATTATCGTCAGGAAAATAAGAATTTAAGGGTATTAGTGACGCAGTCCATCAAAGATATAATAAACCCAACTCATAGAAATCCCAATCCACAGGAGTTGGTTATTTCCACCCTACCTCTCAACTCTAGCCAACCGTTAAAAACTGAGTCTTAACGGTTCGTTCAGCTGATTTTAGTTATTTTTTGTCTTCTATGATTTGAGAGTCTGTATATATTTGTACCCAAAGTGGTTTTTTACTAAAATGTTATGTTTTCTTCAACAACAAAAAAGGGAAGTTAAGTATTGAGTCAAAATTGAAACTGACAGCGTCTAAATCGATTACAACCTTATAAGAGGAAATCTCATCTTCATTTATATCCTCATTTGAAACAGTCTCTCAAAAGAAGAAAGGTTCGAAACATTCTGCTAGAAAATCCATTAATGAAGTTAAGAATCATGATCAGTTGGAAATCTCCAGTGGTTCAAAGAGAACCACATGTCCTATGGAAACTGATAGTCCATGCAAGAAGCTCATTTCATCTCAGACTCATCAAATGGGTGTGGTGGGTGCCCTAAATCAGCCACAAGATCATTGTTAGTGTTCTCTTGAAACTGTCGAGGATTGAGAAACAACTTGACATTCTGAAATCTAAAGGAGATTCTCAGGGCTTGCAACCGTAGTATTGCTTTTCTTACAGAGACTATGCTCAATGAGGTACATTCTGATAGACTGTTTTCTTCTTTGAATTTTGATAATTTTTATTTTGTTAATTCTTGCTATAGGTATAAGTGGAGGGAATATAATCTTATGGAATGATAATATAGGCCTAGCTAGAAATAATTAGTGTTAATTAGAATGTCATACATTTTCGTATCCATCAAATTCTGGAGAAAGATTGGGACCTACTTTGTATTTATGGTCCTCCTGAGCACAAGGATAAAATTGGGTTTTGGAGTAGCTTCTCTCAATATACATCTCAGCTGACAAACCCTTGGTATATGGTGGGGGATCTAAATGCAACCAATAATATCTCTAAGAAACATGGTGGTAGTCATCAAATGAGTTATGCTAATACTGAACAAAAATTTCATCCAAGACATAAGTCTGATTGATTTGGGGTATGTTGGTCCCGCATTTACATGGTATAATGGTGTTGGGAATAATGACCCTATTTTTGCGAGACTTGATCATGCTCTGTGCAATTCGGATTGGTTACTCAAGTTTAAAGATAACGGAGTTTTGCATCTACCAAGAATCAGCAACGGCCATTCCCCCATCTTAATAAATACTCACAGAAAGAATAAAAGGAAGAGAAAACATTCTAACAAATTTGAGTTCTTTTGGGTAGATCATCCTGAATTTAGAGATGTTGTTATTAATGCTTGGGCAGATGAACATACTGATATGGTTAGTAAGCTAAAGGATGGGGAAAGGATCTTAATAAGTGGAGTAAAAACTCATTTAGGAATATATTTCAAGCTGTCGAGAAGGCAAAAAAAGAATTGTTAAGTGTTCATATGGAATCCCGTAAGGGATATACCAGAGAAGAAGAAAATAGAAAAACGGGGTCTAACAACCACACCGAATATTTCGTTTAGGTAATATGTATGGACTCACTCCAATATAATTCCAAAATAATCAACTAGACAGTCAGACTCAATCAAGAAAAATATATCCAAGAGTTATGTCTCTGTTTCTCAATGTAATCACCAAATCAAACAGATTGAAATTCGCGAGCCCGATTATTATGAGAAACAAATTGAACGGTACCAAAGACCAATGTTCAAGTTGTAGTTGCAGGAAATCCTACACTACACCCCTCACAAGATTTCATTAACATTCAACTCATTTTAGATTAACAATCTTAATTTTTATTGATCAATCTTTGAACAATCTTACAAGAAAAGATAAAGGAATCAAGAATCACCACTGCTCTAGATTTTCTCTCTCCTATTTACTTGCTTCTCACTCAGAAAAAGATCTCTCCCTTTCCTTTACAACTTAACGACTATTTATAGGGAAGTACATAGTGGATGACAGCTAATTTGTCCTTTATTTTCGGATATGGCTTGCGACATTCTCGCAACCTTACAAATGTTAATCTCGCAAACTCTCTTATTTTCGCAGAACCATCACATTTTTCTCATGATTTTAGCTGACGTTGTTTATTATGTTATTTCTGAAATTGTTCTGCGACGCTGTTGTGTTGTTGATAATTTCGCTGAGGCATTATTGTTGCGAGATTCTGATCCTACATCTTGCCTCTTCTCATATCTTCTATGCGAAGTAGAGAATGATGTGAGAAATACCGCAACTGTCCATCTCTTCATATTCTGCATTTATCACACGTATCCTTTCTTCCATTTATTTCTTGACACGTATTATGTAACCGCTGCTTTTCAACCGCTCACGTCTTTTCGCATTAATGGTGTTTATTTCTTCGAGTAAAAAAAAATCTTCTTTATATATTCTTCTTACTCTTCTTTCCATTTTCTTTTTACTTTCTCTTCTCTTTTTACTTTCTCATCTCTGCAACTCTTTTGTTCTTCTGTAAGTTCTGCTACTGTAATTCTTCCTTATTTAATTTTCTTACTTTTTATTCATTCCCATACTCTATATTCAGATATGCCTCCAAGTGGCCACAAACATGAGAAAAATTTAAAAGACGTCCAAAAAGATCTTGCTGAGAAAGGTTTCACACTTTCTACCATTCCTGGTGAAAGTGCCAAGTCAATTCTTTCTATCAAACTTTTCTCTGATCAATATTGTGATGATCAATCAATCATAATTTCGCTAGGTCAAATTCTCGCAGGTCTCCCCATTCCTCTTTATGACCCAGATATTTCTCTGTTCTATGAAATTCTCGCTCACTCGGAATTTTCGCGAGCTATCTTCCAGTTGAGTGGGGATTGCATCCGTCTGATGCTAGAGTTCGCTAACCGTGGTGCTGGTAATGGATCTCTTTACTCCAAAGAACTTAGGGATCCTAAATTCGCAGACTTGGAGATAATTGCTGAAAAATACACAGTAACGAGTTTCTTTGAAAATTATGAATTGATCTCCATGAAGAAAGAGAATACTCGCTGGGGTATTCGCTTGAAAAGGAAATATAATATTGATGAAGATAAAATACTCATGCAAGACATTGATTGGCATTCTGGTAAGAACACAACTCCTCGCCAATCCAAAGATGATAAATGGTGTGTTTTTCCCTTGATGATGAAAGGACCTTACATTGCTGGGTCAAATGTTCTTCCTGAGAATCTCGCTACTTATCAACCTTGGGTATTCTCTTGGCCCGAGAAGGAGAAAGAGGTATGTTTCTTCCAGTTTTGCTCACTTTACATTTCTTTATTTATCTTTATTCTTTTGTTCGCTGATTCTTGCGAAATTCTACAGATCCAGAAACTGAAAGATAGCTATCACAGGACTGAGAAGGCTAGTACCTTGTTAGCTCTTCGCTCATACACGAATGAGGTAAGAAATATTCTCTTATGATTTTAAACAGTATACTGTTGCCTCTATTTCTTATTTCTATCTGTGTGTGAAGATTATTGCTGAAATAGAAGAGCCTGCCAATGTTGCGAAGACTGGAGATAAAGGCAAAGGTGCTCTTCGCAGGGAAAAACCAACTGCTCCTCCTTCAAAGAAGAGAAAAA
This sequence comes from Papaver somniferum, assembly GCF_003573695.1. Taxonomy (NCBI): domain Eukaryota; kingdom Viridiplantae; phylum Streptophyta; class Magnoliopsida; order Ranunculales; family Papaveraceae; genus Papaver; species Papaver somniferum. The sequence continues at coordinate 100,257,622 of NC_039364.1, read as the reverse complement.
TCCGTTCTTCCTCTCCTTCAAATATTCCTTCTCATGAAAATTCCGAGAGTGATGAGGATAATGATGACCTTGCTGCAAATGAAGATTCTCCATCTGAATCTCCTATGGCTAAGCTCTCTGGCCTCTTTTCTGATTCTTTGCAAGGAATGGGAGATAGTCAATTCGCTAGTACCTGCAAATCTCTCGCTACAATTTGCGATGTTCCTTTATTGGATGGTGATAATTCTCTTCGTGGAGTTTCTAGATCAGTGACTCCCAATACCCTGCATTCTCTTAATAGTCTGGTATGCTTTCATCCTTTTACTTCTTCATTATTATAACTCAAAGTCTCTTTCTATTTTAATACTTTTTATATTTTCTCGCAGGCTAGAAAAGCTTCTTTCGTTGTTGCCTCAGATCTGGAGAGGAGACGCGAAATTCTTGAAAAGAAAAATCTTCAATTTCGTACAAAGAATGAGGAACTGGAAGCTGAAATCAAATGTCTTCGCGAGAAGAACAAACAACTAGAAATTGATTCTTCTTCATATAAGAACAAAATCTCTAGTCTTCAACAAGATAATAATCAACTCTATGGTATGCTACTTTTCTCCTTTCCCTTTATTCATTCATCCTGTTGTTTCATCTTATTTAATTGATCCTTTTTGCAGACATTTATGGTCTTTCTGATGAAGCTACCATTCTTCGTTCATTTCCTAATGCCTTGGATAATGATACCCTTCTTGAGCGTCTTAATAAATCTTTAAATAGTTTCTCAAATGATAAAATTTTATCTCTTTCTCTGAATGAACTAAGATCCAAATTTCGCCTCTTAGAAATTGACCATAGATCTAGTTTAGGCTTAGCCAACCGATTTAAGCGTCTCCTTCTTAATTCTAAAGAGAAAATCAATGAGTTGAGAACCAAAATTAGCGGTCTCATAGATGATAAGGATCGCATCTCTGATCAAGGTGCTAAAGCTTTGGTGAAATTCCAAGAGACCCTTCTTGAAGTTCAACTTGAACGAGATGAAGCTAACCGCAAGAACATCGAACTCTGCGAAAAAGAAAACCAAATTCGTTCTCGTCTTCTTATAAGTAATGAGGATGAATTCGCTTGGGCTGCGAAAATCTTAGACGATGCCAGAAAAGATTTAGGTGTAAATGCTAGTCTCCAAGTTGAGCATACAACCTTGATTAGAGATATGATTTCTGACAGAGAAGGTTATTAACTGTTCTTCTTCACTAATCTTTTGTTTCTTATGAATTTTCATCAAGTTATTAATTGATTGTCTTTTGCTCGCAGATTCTGAAAGTAGATATCACGAAAGGATTGAGGAACTTGAAGCTGAAAAAGAGGAACTCTCAAAGAATCTTTCTTCTCGCAACGACAAGTATTCTAGATTAAAGAATCAAATCAAGATCACTGTTGCGAACTTTAAGAATGACGATATGCATTTTCGCAATCAAACTATTCAAATGGTTTGTGATGACCATAGTATTCCTCATTCTGATTATCCTTGTATCTTGGAGAGATCCCAAAGAACATTCACAGTCTGATTATTTCTGATAGCGAAGCTGATGATGAAGAATATGATGGTGATGAAGGTTCTGATGGAGATGAAAGCTCTGATGCATACGAAGAAGGGAACAAGTCTGATGAAGATGACGAAGGATCAACTAAGAAGTAGTCTTTGTTTCTTTCTTTAATCTTCTGTAATACTTGTACATTTATTCCTTCTTTCTGTATATTTGCGAATTCTTTTGATTCCCCATATTCCTTAATATATGAGTTTCTTTCATTTTGACCTGCATTCATTAAAACAATTCTTCCTTGCAATATGGTTAATCGATATAATTATTATTTTTTTAATTTTTGCGTAAATCTATCATGTGGAGAGAAATAACATTTTCTCATTTCATTCATTCCCATACTTGCCTCTGTTATTCTTATTTTGTGCCTCAACTTCGCAGTTATTTATGTATAATTTCGCAATCTTATGCGAAGTGAATTTTGATTCTTTTCAAAATCTCATTCCTGTGTGGTCTTATTTTTCCTTCCTAATTAAAGGTCTTATTATGCCACCTCTTGTCATTGCGACAAAATCGCAGGACGTTCTTGCACTTTCATGCAAAAACCCATTGATCTTGCCTTAATTTTTTCTTTTGTATTATGGCCTCTTCAGGAATGTTGCGATAATATGACAGGCCTAAATATTCTTGCAAAAATAAAGCCCCATGACATTGCCGTCTTGCGACGAAATCGCAGGACGTCTTCGCACTTTCATGCGAAAACCCATTGATCTCGTCTTATCTTTTTCTTTTGTATTATTGCCTCTTCAGGATTGTGCACAAATATGACAAGCCTTAATACCCTTGCGAGTAAAAAGCCTCATGACATTTGCGTCTTAAGACACTTATCAGCTCCCTAATGGAGGGTGCCGCCCTTATCTTCCCCCTGGTTGCCCCTTCAAGGAGGCGTACTCTACCATACAAGGTTAGCTCCTCCCATCCAGTCTTAACAACAACCAGTTGTTTTCGCAGCCTCTTATCCCTTTTACCTATAGGGTTTATGGTTACGAGACTGCACCCTAAGTGGGGTTTTCTTCGGGCCGAGTGCAGTATAAGCCAAGACTTGTCAAGAATGGCAAGGTACGCTTCAAACGCCCCTGGCACTCTTGACTCAACCGTGTACCTCGGCGCCTTGATCAGATTCTGCACTCCTTGGGAGAGTCCTTATTACCTTAGTCGCCCAACCTAAGTCATATGCTTAAGCTGAGAATCCAAGGTGCCTCTCCCGGATGGGCTTTATTGACCCCAAATCTCCATGACTCAGGTTCCGGTGGCGGTGTAGCCTTTCCCTGAGCCATGCAACAGGTACCCCCTTATATGACGTACTTTAGGTCTTACATTTGCCTCTTGCGAAATTGTATTCGCGAACTAGGGTGTACGCCATAAAGGTTCGCCCCTTTCTCTTTTGTCATTTTCTCTGATTGTCTTTGTAAATTCATTATCTCTGCGAGATTCTGCACATCATCATATGTATTTGCATTTCGCAATCTCAATTTTGTCATTCAATAAAATGTATTTTTGAGAATTTTATTTATTGCGAGAGTGTCGCAACAAATAATCATCACATTCATTTTATTACCTTTGCATCCTCTGCTTCTTTGTTATTTTCTGCTACTGCTTCCTTGGTAGTGGTATGTTCACCATTTTTTATTCTGAGCTAGCATTAGTTTCGCAACATCTCTTCTTCTTTTCTTTCGATTGCATCCACCATCAACCTCTCACTTCTTTGTGTCTCTTTGATTTTGTGTCGCCAATTTTCCTTCTTGTTTGCTCTTCCTTCGCAGGATTCTACCTCAGTTTCGTAACACCTCTTTCCTTCAACCCAATCTCCCTTTATGATTCCTACACCGCTGGGGTGAGGGAATTTGATGCACTGGTGGAAAGTTGAAGCTACACCTAGAATCCCATGTAGCCAAGGTCGACCAATTAATGCATTGTAGGGTGATTCTACATCAACGACACAAATAGGATTTCAGAAGATATTCCCTTCAATGGAATTCGCATAGTAACCTCCCCTTTAGGCTTGTTGGCAGTACCATTAAAACCATATATCTTATATGTTGATGGTATAAGATCATCATCTCTTCCTCCCATAGTTTTATAAGTATGATAAAATAAGATGTTCACAGAGCTTCCAGTATCGATTAGAATCCTATTAATTGCCCATGAATCTTCAGCTTCATCATCCTCATCTTCTTTCGGTTTTGGATTAATTTCTAATTTTACTACCAATGGATTATCATGTACCTCTTCACCTTCGGGGATTTCTTCTGCGGTAAAAGAAATAATCTGTTTCTGCCATTCCTCTAGTGGCGAGATTTTCGCAATATTCATAATTTCTCTTCCATCATTATCTCTTGCGAACACTCTACTCAAAACATTGTCATGAAAATCTTCAATTGTCTTGTATGAATGTACGATAGAGTGACAAAATAGATTCTTTGCTTTTGCACCAACTTCTATGAAGAATGTTTCCTTCTTTTTCATCGTGTTTACTTTGTGATGCTCTGGTGGTGGTGGCAATGGTTGAGATTGTGGGTGCCCTACCAAAAAGTGGTTTAGTTTTCCTTGATCTATCATTCTCAGAATAATTCTTTTTACATTTCTGCAATCATTTGTAGTATGTCCATGAAAATGATGATAAGAACAAAACTCATGACTTCTGTGGTTTGGAGGTGGTTCCGTTCCCATGTTCCATGGTGTTGGTATATTCTCCATCAAAATTATAGCTTCCCATATTTTCTCCACACTTGCATTTAGAGGTGGCATCTTGATTTCTTCCCATACTACCTTGTGACCTCCTTGTCCTCTATTATAGTTTTGTCTTTGACCTCCATAAGTTTCTTGTGGCTGATCGAGTCTTTGAATCTTGTTATTTCCACCACGATTGTAGAAATTTCTTTCTCTTCATACTCCTCTTGATCTCGGCTTCCCATAGCCACCAGTTTCTGTTGATTGTTACCCGTCACCTTCTCTTGTTGTACTTGCGAAGTGTTCGCCACTGTGTTTATTAGTTTGGGTAATAAGCTTGCATTCGCTGTTTGTGAACTGGTGTTCGCAACTGGGTATGATTCCATTTCATTTTGCCTTTCCTCTAGAGCAATATATTCTTCTTGAAGTTCTCGCAATTCAGTCATTGTGATCGTATTCTTGACTCTGAAAATTTGGATATACAATAGGTTGGTTGCAAACATAGCATTGATAAATGATAAGATAAGATATCTCTCATCTACGGCCAGCCATTTCGCTACACATAGTCCTCCATCTTTTAGTTAGGTGCTTCAAACTTTCGCCAATCCTTTGTTTTAATCCAAACACGTCTTCAATACCAGGTCGCGAAGAATTATTACTTATATATGCCCCCAGGAATGTAGTCTGCAAATGATTGAAGGATGTTATTGTATTCTTTGGTAGACCTTCGAACCATTTTAACGCCTCCCCTGTTAAGCTGGATGCAAAATATTGCATAATACATCATGATTTTCCCATTGCAACACACCTCACGTAGGCTTTAATGTGTTGAATTGCACAAGTTGTTCCATCAAAAATGCTGGTTAATGCGGGCAAATTGCATTTCGGAGGTATTCCTCCTAGTTGTACTTCCCTTGTAAATGGAGTTTTCGCAGCTTCTTCTATAGCTTCATCCAATTGTCTTCTGCCTACTTCTCCTCTATTATTTAGCATTCCTCTCATTTCTTCTAATTCTTTCAAGATTTGTTTATTTACACCTGAATTTTGATCCATTGGTCTTTTTAATTTCGCCTCCCTTCTTCTGCGTTCATGTCTTTCTTCTCTCGCGAAATTTTGCATTTCTTCTTCATTATCGTCATCTCGTCTTCTTCTGCGAGTCTCTTCTTCATCTCTATCTTGAATTCGCATATGATGATGTCTCTCATTTTCCCCTTCATGATTTTTTTCATTTCTTATTAATTCCATTCGCTGTCTTTCAGCCATCCTATGTACTCTATCATATTCTTCATTGATATTACCGTTATTCCGTTTTTGTGTACGCCTTCTTTCTCGATTGTCGTGATTGTTCTGGCGAATTGTCTCCTGAAGCTCTTGTTCTTCCATTTCCGCTCTCAATCTTTCGCGTTCGCAAATTAAACGTGCTTGTTCAGCATAATGTCTTTCAATTTCTTCTTCAATCGTTTGTTGATTTCTTTGAGTTTCTCTCTCATGTAAAATTCTCCTTCCTTCCGCTCGATTCCCTTCGCCATATTGATCATTTCGTCCCTGACGTTGTCCATTCTCTTGATTTCTACCATTTTTCCTATCATAAAAAGTTTCATTTTGTGGAGCGTAACGATCATCAGTTCTTTCTCTATCTTCGCGATATTCTTCATTAGGATTTGATATTTCTTCTTAAATATTATTTCCAGCATTAGTTGTGGGTGAGTTTCGCCTCATCTCTCTTCTGGTCGATCTTGAATATGATTTTGTAATACTTCTCGATCTTCTACTATGTAGTCTCATATTTTCCATCCTCAATTCGTGATTTTTCCTTGTTAGATTTGCACGTTCTTATTCCTCAGCTCTTCTTTCTTCATGTTTCTTCGTCTCAACGTTTCTAACGCTCCAATTTACTCATCTCCATGAATTATTCCTTCATCTGCCTCTTGATTTCTCTCTACCTGTCTATGGTTTCTGGTTTGCTGCTCTTCTTCTACTTCTTCTACGGAATTTGATTGCCAAGTGTGTATACTCACCCTATCATAATCTATATTCCTTCCTTGTACTAGTGTTTGTTGAACTGGTGGCTGAATTTGATTTTCTCCATTATTTCTCATTCTAGTAGATTCTCCCATTTCAATTCTTTCTCTTCCAGCAATTCTCTTGCTTCTTCTAACAGTAGTTGGTTGTTCTGATGTATTTCTTCTTCTAGCCATTTCTTCAATGTTAACGAATTGCAAGAAATTATGTAAAATTCTTAATCAATCACTCCAACTCTTCACAAATCTCAATATTAATCTTCAATTTTTTCTAGAATAATCTTTAATTCCCTGTTTCTAGCGTCATTATGTAGTTGCAGGAAATCCTACACTACACCCCTCACAAGATTTCATTAACATTCAACTCATTTTAGATTAACAATCTTAATTTTATTGATCAATCTTTGAACAATCTTACAAGAAAAGATAAAGGAATCAAGAATCACCACTGCTCTAGATTTTTTCTCTCCTATTTACTTGCTTCTCACTCAGAAAAAGATCTATCCCTTTCCTTTACAACTGAACGACTATTTATAGGGAAGTACATAGTGGATGAAAACTAATCTGTCCTTTATTTTCGGATATGGCTTGCGAAGTTCTCGCAACCTTACAAATGTTAATCTCGCGAACTCTCTTATTTTCGCAGAACTATCACATTTTTCTCATGATTTTAGCTGACGTTGTTTATTATGTTATTTCTGAAATTGTTCTGCGACGCTGTTGTGTTGTTGATAATTTCGCTGAGGCACTATTGTTGCAAGATTCTGATCCTACACAAGTGTCAATCAATTTCAATCAACAACCAAGGGTTGGATTTACCAATTGATTGAACTACTCACAACCTGTGATATTTCAATTATATAAACAAATATAGTGCGGAAAAGAAATAACACAGACACCAGAAGTTTTGTTAACGAGGAAACCGAAAATGTAGAAAAACCCCGGGACCTAGTACAGATTTAAACACCACACTGTATTAAGCCGCTAAAGACTCTAGCCTACTACAAATTAACTTCGGACTGGAATGTATTTGAGCCATAGCCAATCTCACACTGATTAAGGTACATTCGCGTTCCTTATGCCTTTGAATCCCAGCAGGATTCTACACACTTGATTCCCTTAACTGATCTCACCCACAACTAAGAGTTGTTACGACCCAACGTCGAAGACTTGATAAACAAATCTGTATCCCACAGAAATACCTACGAAGTTTTGTTTCGTCTTTTGATAAATCAAGGTGAACATGAACCAATTGATAATATGGTCTTATATTCCCGAAGAACATCCTAGAAATATCAATCACCTCACAATAACTTAACTATATGGTAGTAGAACAAGTTATTGTGGAATCACGAAGAATTAGACGAAGAGCTTTGTGATTACGTTTTATATCTTACCTATCGGGGATAAATCTTAGAGAAGATATCACTCAATACGATAGAACAAAGTAAAATCAGAACACGCAACTACAAAGAAATTAAATATTTGGATCTGGCTTCAGAACCCCAATGAAGTCTTAAATAACCTATAATGGTTTTAGGAAAAACCTAGGCTAAAGGAGAATCGACTCTAGTCGCAACTAGTATCACACAGGAGGTGTGGGGATTAGGTTTCCCAGTTTCTAGAGTTCTCCCTTCTATAGTCTTCAAATCAGGGTTTGATAACTTTGGAACAAAGCAATCAATATTCACCGTTAGATGAAACCTGATTTAAGATTCAAGCTAATATCTTTCCACCGTTGATTGGTCTTATCTTGTTATACACAAATGAAATATACCTTCATTTAGATATGAGTAACCGTACCTAAACGTGTATATTCAGTTGGCTCAATAACAGTTAACCGAAGTTAGCCATATGAACACTTTTGTATTAACCATGTTCATCTTAACACTTCTAGGTCAATTGATAATCAAATGAATCTAATTGTGTTACTCATGGAGTTGTTCAATTGTTTATATTCTTATAGAAGTATGTAAGACACAATTGAATCAGATTGATTCAAAGGAATCAATTCATTCACATTTTAGCCACGGTTTGCAAAGATTGCATTCCTTAATATATAAATGTATATGTTCATGAGTATGAAATCATATTTAACCGATTTTAGAACTTGAACCACTTAAGTTTGCAAACGGGTACGCAAACTTAAGTTCCGGATATTTGTCACAAGCCGCCAGTTTGCAAACGGGTACGCAAACGTTTGCTCCAGACCGAACTTAGTTGAAACGTTTGCGAACGGGTATGCAAACTTGGTTCCCGGACTTCAACAGTTAAATCAATTTACGAATTGGTATGCAAACTTAAGTACCCTGACTTAAACAGTTGAATAAGTTTGCGAACGGGTATGCAAACTTCCGGTCCTGAATTCCGTCAAAACAGTTCGTACACTAAGTACACAAACTGTAATGTATCTACGCATGGGTTTTATCTCTTAACTCCCATTTCAATTATTGAAACATTCTTAGAAGACGACAATAGTTGTCTCACACAAACTATTAGCTTATAAGCAATTTTCAAGTGATCGAATGATCAATACGAAACATTCTGAGTCTACATCAAATGATTGTCTCACACAAATCATGTAAGATGTTACCAGGTGATTTTCATATGATCATCTTTTGTCTTTCCTCAAGAATAATGATGAACGTGGTTAAATCAAAAAGCTTTCCAACATATATTTCGAGAAAGATATAAGCGAGTTAAACTCAACTGAAAATATCAAATGTATATAATGTAAAACCTATATATCTATACGACTTTGTCTCAATAATAGACAGAATAGATTAGAATTCTGAGTGATATATGAGTTCAAGTCTCCACATACCTTTTGTTGATGAAGTTCCACAAGCTCCCCTTAGTAGTTCTTCGTCTTCAATCGATGAACGCCGTGAAGTCTAAAGCTCAACTACACATTTTATCCTAATCCGAGACATAACTATAAGTAGACTGGAAATCAAGACTTATAGTTTTGAAAACTAAACTTGACAAACAAGCTTGAGATAGCAACGCTTGCGAGTTCGACCGAGCAGTGCTCTAACAGAAAAGATGTTGTGTGAGCAAATTGATAAGTTAAACCATCTTCCACATATGTATTATGAGCAACATAGTAAGGTCAAACAAATTCCTCATTCGGATAAAAATACGCATATTTTTCAGATCCCGACACTTCAAATATGGAGGAAAAATCAGATTTCTGCCTTAAAGCTCCAAGATGGTAGCTTGGTTACAAACCCTGATGGCGTTGTTGCTTGTCTCGTCTACCCCTTCACCTATTTATTCAAGAGAGATCCATAAGAAGACAAGTATGACATTTTGTTCCAAGCCCCTATAAATATTGATACCATCAGTAACAACAATATTGTTGTGATTCCCTCCTCTGAAGAAATTTGGAATGTGCTTAAGAAGATGAAAAATATTAAAATCTCCAGGTCCTGATGGGATGTCTGCCCTATTCTTTAAAGATGTTGGGATCACATAGGTACTGACGTGGTTCAATTCTTTAGGGAATGCTTCACAATTGTTTCTTTTCCAGGTATGAACCATACTAATATTATGTTGATTCCCAAAGTAAAGAACCCTTATATATATACTCCTTTGGATTACAGGCATATAACCCTCATTAATATCCTCTATAAAGTGATAACAAAAATCTTAGCCCAAAGATTAAAAATGCATCTTAGTAATCTAGTTAAAACTGCTCAATCTGCATTTATACTCCCGACAGATTGCTTATAAATAATATTATTGTTGCTCAAGAAATCTTCACTAGATGTCTATTTCTTCATCATTTATAGGGTCCTTTGCTCTCAAAATCGATATAAGTAAGGCCTACAACAAAGTCAGTTGGAGATTTCTCGGTCACTGTCTTAGATCCTTTGGAATTGTTGGTAAGACTCGTGAGATAATAATGAAATGTGTATGTACTACTTCATTTTCTATATTAGTAAATGGTCAAGTTGGAGGTTTTTTCTCTAGTGAAAGAGGGCTAAGAAAAGGATGTCCCCTGTCTCCATACTTATTCATCTTATGCACTCAAGGGATCTCATGGTTGATGAGAACTATGGAACAGAATGCTCTCTATGGTGGTTATAAAATTTGTCGAAACGCCCTCGTGGTTTCTCACTTGATATTCGCAGAGGACTTACTTCTATTTGGGACACTGGAAAACAAGACAATTAGCACTTTACAACATATTTTGAATATTTATGCTGTCTGGTCCAGTCAATCAACGAATATGCAAAAGTCGGCTATCCATTTCAGTAAAGGAGTCAGTCTTTTTAAAAGAATGGAGATTTCAAATATGCTGAGAGTTCAACAGATGTGCATTACTGATAAATATCTTGGTCATTACTTGTTTAAACCTGCTCACATAAATGCATCATTTGACTTCTTAACTGATAAGTTTGATTCAAAACTGGCAGGGTGGAAAGGAAATTTATTTTCGTATGCAGGAAGAACTATAATGATGAAGCATGTTTTAGGTACCATACCACCATAATTTATGAATACTTTCTTTATCCCTAAGAAGATTCTGGAGAAGCTGACTAAAACAATGCGAAACTTTTGGCGGGGTCATGCTAGAGAAGCACGAAAACTTCATTTTATTAGATGGAGTCATTTCGAGAAATTTAAAGAGATGGGAGGTCTTGGTATCAGATCCATGCAATACCTTAATACATCCATGATTGCTAAACTTGTCTAGAAGTTCTTGACTAATTCTGACTGTCTATGGTGCCAGATTATGAGAGCTAAATACTTGAATAATGAGAATTTCTGGAATGCTAAGAAGCCTTACAGGTGTTCATCAACTTGGACAGCTATGCTGAGCTGCAAACCCATTATGAAGGATATATGTTGTTGGGCAGTGGGGAATGATGAGCAAATTCATGTCCAGAATGATCCATGGGTGCTAAAGTTATAAGTCAATACCCCAGTGTTGATTGCTGATGTCAATATTTCCATTTCCAAAATAAGTGACCTTATTCTTAAAAATCCTAACAGATGGGATGAGGATAAATTAGAGCAATTGTTCTCTCCTATATATTGAGGTCAGCAATATCAAGGAAATATATATATTCTTAGTGACCAGGTAGAGTCGGTGGTGGACAGATTAATGTGGATTCACTATTCTAATGGTATGTTCTCGACTAAATCTTTCCTAAAAACTCAACATAATAGATTACCTTCTTCCTCTACCAGTAATAACGATAACATCTTCTAGAAAAAATTGTGAATGATAAAGATTCTCCCCCGAAAATCCATTTATTTATCTGGAGACTTTTGAATAATGGATTGGCATTAGGAAGCATATTGATGAAGATTATTAGAGAAATTAATCCTGAATGTAAACTTTGTCATCAAGATGTTGAGACTGCGAATCATCTGTTTCTTTATTGTCATTTCACACAATCTTTTATGTTTGCTTCACCTGTGGGATTTAAAACTAGTGAGAATCCCAGTCTTTCTGTTAGACCATATTGAGAACTTGATGAATGAAGGAGGAGGTTATTCAGGATTGAAGATGAGAGATTGTTTTATATGGGTTTACTTGGAAAACTAGAAATGAAGTTCACTTTAACATGGGAAGAACCAATCTGTACACAATGTTAAAAGAAACTCTATATTGGCATAACATGGACAGTAGTTGTCAGGATGAGAATGTTCACCCACTGAACACGATATTTTGGAATCTCAGAATGGTAGATGGATGACACCTCCCTTAGCCAAGATAAAAATCAATTTTGATGGTGCTGCAGGTCCTAAAGGATATGGTTGTGTTGTTATTGCTAGGGATAGTAATTCTAAATTTAAAGTTTGTCAGTCTCAGGGTATGGAATTCATCACACTTATTGAAGCTGAGGCGTGTGATGCTCTAATGGGTATTGCGTTGGCTATCAATCGTGGGTTCCAGCACGTTATCCTTGAAGAGGGTTCTTTTACATTGGTAAACACTTTGAAGTACATATATTCTACCTTCTCATGGAAAATTAAATGGGTATATCACAAAGATCGGGATGTCTTAGGTCAGTTTAACTCCATTGAGTTTAGTTTTATCAAAAAAGAATCCAATATTGTGGCACATTCCTTAGCTGCTTATGTAATGTCTAACCACTCTTTAGTTATGTGGTTATCTTCTCCTCCCCCTTGTATTACGCATCTGTCAGATGACAACATGACGATTTTTCTATTTTGTAGTTTTGTTTTTTTTGTTGGTTTTGTTCTGTTTGTAACCTTCAAAAAAAAAGAAAAAGGTCTTCATAAAAATGACAACTCTTTATGAATATGCACGATGCACGGTGATCTATATCGGTATTCCCCATAAAAAATGGTAGACACACCAAAATTTTACACCTCGTTTTGTTCCGAAGGGAATCGAACGGCTCCAGCCTTGCATTCTCAGCATTGGAATCGGTAAGAACAGAATTGGACCCGCCACCCCTCCCACACGATGTAATCTGACAGTTTTTTCTCCCCGGGTATATTAATCACTTCCGATTCCCCATGCCACCTTACCGCCACTGTGGACACACGAACTACGCGGGGTCCGAATGCCCGCAATCAATTGTTAAAGTCTAAAGAGATTACGATGATGATACCCGGATGTGGGTTCATTGGCTCAAAACCCACGGGTTTATCATGGCCTCCTCCAACTTCCCCATGCGTAGCGATTATGCATGGGGTACAAATATAAAAGGAAAACAACATATATAAGCAAATGCATGCGGAACTAAATAAATGCAAAGTGCTGAAATGTAAATAAGACCAAGGTTTACGTGGTTCAGCACTAAGGCCTACGTCCACGGGTTTTGTTGTTCTGCTATATTATTCACGGTTACACGAATAGTTTGAATGACTTGGGGTTTACATATTTCTCTCCACTATGGGATTCCTTACCTTTGCTATTCTCTCTCTCTCTCTCTCTCTCTCCTCTGATGTTTTTTCGATCCCCTTCCCCCTTTGTGGAGATTGGGTATTTATAAGGTAGGAATGTGGGACCCATCTCTGAAGACCGTTGGAACCTTATCTTCTAGTGTCTTGTGTCCATCACGCAGAGGTCTGCGTTTCCCCCTAGATCCCGCGGAGGCATCTTCGCTCGTTCCACAGGTCGGTCGACACGTGCACTGCTCATAGTGTTTAATGCGGGTGGTTGAGGGGTCTGCTCGTGTCAGACAAGTGTCTTCTGCCCCTGTCAGTCCGTGTCAGCTGACTTTCTCCCCACCGTTGATCTTAGCTCCTCTTCTGGGGATGAGATAAAGCAACTCCTAGGGGTTTATTTGGTGCTTCGCGACGCATCGTGTTTTGATGTCTTGGCTTGCATGCTTTCCACGTACCTTTCTGTATCCACGTGTCCGATAGTGAGATATATGTGTACACAATTTGCCCCTTTTCTTCAGGCTTAATTGACTAAAGGGTGCCTTGAAGAAAAACTATCGTCGCATATCCTTCTCACTCCTAATAACTTCTCCTAGATACTTGGGCACGTCTTTTATTCGTGCATTAACTGCTTATGTAACGGGCACGTTTTCCTATTTCTCCCTTAATTTCCTCTTTTCTTTCGGGTATTTTAAGGATGGAGAGGAAATTTAATTTCATTCTTCCTAAACACTCTCTCAGTTCATTCTTCCTTTAAGTTTCCTACCTGCCTTCATTAAACCTGTGACCTTAAATTCTTTGTCAGTCTTCATTGCACCTGTGATCTTATCTTCTGTCAGTCTTTATTGCACCTGGGATCTTCCCCTGTTCGTTTCTTCTACTTGCTGTTTTTTTGCCGGTGAGTTTTTCTTTTCTTGATTTCACTGTTTTATGCCGTGTTGAATTGTGAATTTTCTGCTATTTGTTGTTCCTTGTTTGCGATGAAGAACTCTTTCTGATGCTTGCATACTGTTGAATTGTGAATTTTCTGCTATTTGTTGTTCCTTGTTTGTGATGAAGAACTCTTTCTGATGCTTGCATACTAGTTTGCCCCTGTTCTTCATCTTAAATTAAGGCAGCCATTACTTCGAGGGTGGAGTATTGAGATTGTATCCTAATTTTAGGGTTCTTGTTGTCGTGGTTGTATTGCTATGAATGTGTTTTTTGATTTTTGGTTATTGTGTGTAACCTGTTCTTGATTTTATTCTTTCCGCAGCCATGTCTGACCGTCCACGGCCTACCTATGAGACTCCTGATTCTAGGTTGTCGAGATCTCCTCAGCGTCGAGAGTCTCAGATGATGTTCGTCGGAGTCGAGTGTCTTCCGGAGCGAGAGCCTCGTCTTCTCGGGAAGAGATTCCTCCAATAATTCCGTCTGGCTCACGGAGATATTTAATCACTCAATGGTGCGTCCTCGTGAAGAGACTCGGAGTACGCAGGCTCCCCGCGCTGTTGCTTTTGACGTTCCTCCTTTACGTTCGTTAGTGCCCGAGCATCATCCACGGTCTTCTCCAACTTTGAAAGGGAAGAATACAAAGGGCGTAGCTCCTGCGGCTGGATCTTCAAAGAATCCCCCCGTGAAGAGAAAAGCGTCTGAAGCGTTTGTTAGTTCATCCGGCCCCGCCGAGGAGGAAGAGGCTGCTCCCTTGATACGCAGTGTTTCTGAGCAGGAGAAAAGTAACCTTCAAGCATATCGATCTTGAAATATTCAAGGAGAAAGCATGAGCTCCAAGCCTTCGGGGTTCGTTTTATGCCCCCGAGGATGATATTACGTATGAGCTGATCTCTAAGTACGAATTCGATGAATTTCACTTGTTAACGACGGTTGGGGCCTTCGAGGCTGGTCTGATGCTGCCGTTGTACAAATCGGGTGATTCCTTCTACTACGACGTGCTCGCTAGTCGTGAGGGTTCTTCCACAAATACTCATAGCCGTTCCGTATCCCAATTATCGGGGAATTATCTCCGCGCCCTGAAGGAATGCTATCTGCGGAGTAAGGGGGAAACGTCGATGACTTGCTACGTCCCCAATCCCTTGGAGAAGGAATGGTACACTCCTGAGAATTTAATAACTCCTTCGGTGATTACGTCAATAGCAGGAATCGCAAGCCGTGGAGTGTCAGCCTTCGGAATCTTCCTGCTCCTCGAGGCGAGATTCGTCTGTTAAATGAGGTCAGCGATGCCAAGCTGAAGTATGTTCCTGGCACGGAGGCGTCCAATCGTCGGAAACTCTTCCCCGCGCGAGAAAGGATCAAGCGTGATCATGACTACGAGTGGCACGCCACTGTCATTGAGATAGTAGGTCCGTGGGCTTACGGTTGGATTCCCGGTTCCCGCGGATGGCGGCCAACCGAGAATAGTAAGCCGCGCGAATCTCCTCCCGCTCGCTATGGAGATTTCTGCCCCTGGCGTCTGAACTTTGCGGGCATGAATTTTCCTTATGCCCTGGATGTCGTAGAGGGAGACGAGGAGGATGGTTCCGGTGCTATACTCCCTCGAAGAATATCTCAGCTGCTCAGGTACGCAGATTCTAGTTGTGTTTCGTTTTTATAACTTCCATCGGACGGGAAGAATAATTCCTTTGTGGTGTCGGTTTCAGGTATTGAAGAAGAAAGATTAGGCCGAAGCAGTCTTCTACTATGGTGGGGTGAGGTTGAGGCCCAAGAAGAAGTTACTAGTCCTGTGAACGAAGAGTTTGCGAGGACGAGATTACAGATGGGGAGGAACGTACTGGTACCTCCCCTATCAATGCCGAAGAAGAGGTCTTCGCTGGTCCCCGGTGATGGAGGAAGGAACAAGGGTGTAGTGGCGGATGATGTTGTCATCGAGGATGTTTCCGTCCCTGGGTGATGTATGGATACCCTCCCACTTCTCAAGAATTTTCTTTCGATCGGATGTATTCCACGGGGAGTTCTTTGACGAAGCCCTCGATTTTCCCGAGGACTTCTCTTTACTTTCCCCTAATGACAATTGGGATGTTCTTGGTGGTGATGGTAATGGTGATGCTGCTGTAGAAGGTGTTGGTGCGGAGGAGCCTGCTGTGCATGTAGGCGGGGAGAACATGCCAACGTTCCTGCTGAGGGGGTCGAGTCGGTCAAAGGAAAATCTGTTGTGACGCGCCCGCCGATAGTCTTCCCCAGTCGCCGATGTCTGAGGGTGAGGATGCCATCATGAGTTGGTTAAGGAGAAGAATCTTCTGTTTGTCTCTCATCCTGCTCCTGTGGTTGTTGGGGAAAAGGAATCAACCGCGTATACCCGTCGCATGATGGAGATGTCTTCGAAGGCGCAGGTGTCTGAAGCCTGGGGAAAAGGTTGACCGTTCCCGAAGCTACCCTCGTGCCGGAGCCTCCTACTTCTGTTGCCGATATGATGGCTATTGCCGACGGGTATCAATATGGCTTCCCGCAACAGCGTGTGCTGGAGGTAAATTTTCGTACATTCGTTCGTGAGAATAGGACGCTTCGGTTGAATAATGTTTTGTCATTTTGATGTGTAGATGATGAGGAGCGAGCATTGCAACCACGTGCTATATCAGTTCTTTAAAGCAAAATCTCTGAAGCTCGAGGCTAAGCTTCGTCATCGGGAAAAGGAATTATCTGCGGCGGAGGTGGAAATAGAAGAGCTGAAGAAAAGCCTTAAGGAAAAGAAAGACTGGGTGAAGCAGAGGCTGATCTTCGTTCAGAACTTATTGCAGTGCGCGCTGAGTTAGAGCAAACTCGTAGCCAAGTTTCCACTTTCACAGGTTTGGTTCTTTTCCTCGCCGTTATCGTCATTTTTTCTCTTAGTTGTTCTGTCTGAGTCTCCCCACCCTATGTCCAGTGGGTGGCATCCCCGAGCTGGTATGGCTTCGAAACGAAAGAGCTCGGCAAAAATCTCGTATTAGAGATTTGGTTGAGAAGATTAAGAGTGAGGCTAGGAAATGGGATGCTCGGGCTGAAGTATGGCGCGCGCGGCATGTTCAGATGGTCGACATGCAAAATCTGTACAACCATGATCGTGCTTTATTTGATGGCACACTGCTGTGGACCAGTGATAATCTGCGGGAATCCCGCGAGCGTACTTCCTTGTTGGAATCTAGGATTCAGCTATTGGAAGAAGAATTACAGACGGCGCGGTCCATTCCTCTTTCAGGGGTCCAAGATAATATGCTTGGTCTTGCCAGGGAACGAGATGATGCTCGTGCTGAAGTCTATGCTCTCAGCAATGCTCTTTCCGCGTCTCGTGCCGATGTAGCCCGTCTTGCTGAGTCTGAGAGGAATCTTGAAGTGTGCATGTATAGACTCAGCAAAGGGGTCTCAGAGATAAATAAAGAGGTCGACCACCTTCGTCATATGGACTCGATGAAGCAGGTAGAATTAGATGCCTGTCAATTTACTCTCACCAACCTTCAACTAGACTATAAGAAATTATCCGCGGAATATGATCATCTTGATGAAGCGCGAGATGCGGTTGTTAATGAATATGAAGAGGCTTCGGCTTGTGTCGAAGGTATAATCCCAATTCATCGAGTGTGATCTTGTTTGTTTTCTACGCTAACTCCGTGGTGTTGTCTTTTTCAGGGCTCGAGGAACGCTTCGCGTCACAAATGAAGAACTTGAAAAGGCTCAATCTTCCTTAGCACAGCAAAGGAACAAACCAATCACTTCAAGAATTTAGCAGCCACCCGCGAGGAGGCCGTTGGTGCTGCTTCCAGAGAAGTGAATCGGCTATCCTCGTTATTATCCCAAGCCCAACAGCGGACAACAGTTATTAAACATAAGGCTCGTTGTCAATTGGCTGAGGAGACGAACAAGATGCTGGAGAGGATGAGCTTGGCCTAAGGAATGAACATGGTCTCGTGAAGAACTACCCTCGTCGTCCCGTTCCTGCTGCATTGCCCAGCTCCTCGGGCCCCTCTTCTGGTGGGAGCGTCCCATCAAGTCTCGGAAAATCCGGATGACGGGACCGCCACCTAGGTAGAGATGGCAGCGTTCTGTAGGGTCCGCGGCATAATTGTGCTTTTTGTAACGATGTAAAAGGAATGTTTTTTGATTGTGTATCCTTGGCTTTGGCCGTTCACTTCTTGTAATCACCCTTTATGAAATGAATCTCTTCTTGATATACCTACAATGTTTTTGTATTTTAAGTTTGTGAAAAATCAAAACAAAAGTTAAGTGTTTTTGAGTGCGATACGAAAGGAAGGTACCTTCGTGATCGTCTTGAGACCTGTCACCCCGCTGGCAAATCCTGGGCCAGAGGATTCCCAGACGGTGGGGGCCGGGGCAACGTTCTAGGATATGGGGCGTAAAATATGTACGCACCCATTCCGTCGACCCGTTGCCTTAAGATTGGTTGGGTATCTCTTTCTGCTGGGTGCCTTCCCCCTGGTCCTACACTTATGGACACTGATGGGGGAGCCCTGAGAGATTGTAGATTAACTACTTTCCCCAATATTGTAGGTAGATTCCCAGACTTGATAATTTGAAAGCTTGTTTAATTGATAAGTTGAGGTCTGCAATTCCTCTTCCAGAGATAGAAACATGTTGGGCGGGGAGGCTCCTTTCTTCTTCTGGTATATTCCCAGCAGATTCAAATCTGCGTTGCTTCTATGGGAAGTATGGTTTGAGCCATTTAGCATTCCAAGGATGCCGGAGGACCTCACCTTTTAGATTACAGGTAGGTAGTAAGAACCATTACCCGCAATGTCGTGGATCATAAACGGTCCTCCCCATGTAGGTGCTAACTTTCCCCATTTCTTTTCTTGCTGATATCGTGGGATTGTTCTCAACACATACTGTCCCTCTACAAAATTTCGTAGCTTTACCTTTTTGTTGTACTCCCTTGCTAGTCTTCGTTGATAATTTTCCATCTTTTGCAATGCTACTTCCCTTCTTCCCTCCAAGTCGTCCAACCTTTCTAACATCATATCTGTTGTTAGGTTTTTCTCCCAGGCTTCAGTCTTCGTGGTTGGCATGAGGATTTCTGTAGGTATGACTGCTTCAGCTCCATAAGTAAGAAGAAACGGGGATTCCCGGTAGCGGACCTTCGTGTTGTCCTGTATGCCCACAAGACATTGTGCAGTTGTTCGCACCATCTTCCCTTATGCTCGTCTAATTGTTTTTTGAGTATAAGGGCGAGGGTCTTGTTGGTAGCTTCCGCTTGTCCGTTGCTTTGAGGGTATAAGGGGGTGGACTTGTTCTTTCTTATTTTAAAGGTGTCGAAGAGCATGTCTATATTTTTTCCCTGTAATTGCTTGCCGTTATCAGACACAATTTCAGCAGGTATACCAAATCTGCAAATGATGTTCTGGAATATGAAAGTGAACACATCCGCGTCTCTGATCCTGGCCAAGGCCTTAGCCTCCACCCATTTACTGAAGTAGTCCGTGGCTACTATCAAAAATCGTCTCTTCCTGGATCCTTCGATGAAAGGCCCGACGATGTCTACTCCCCATTTTGCAAATGGCCACGGGCTATCGACAGAGTTTACAATGTTGCCGGCGCGTGGATTTTTTTCGCGAAGCGCTGACATTCTTCGCATCGTCGGGACATCCTCGCAGCATCTTGTATCATGGTCGGCCAGTAATATCCTTGCGTTTTTGCCTTGTCAGCTAGTGATCTCATACCGCTATGATTCCCTGCGTCACCATAATGGATATCCTTTAGAATTCGATGCCCTTCTTTTCGGGATAAGCAGCGTAGTAATGGTCCGAGGAAAGATTTTCTATAGGACCCCGTCCCGAAGATCGTATCTTCCCACTTTGGAGAGCGTCTTTCTAGCTTGCTTCCGATCCGCAGGTAGGCTTCCTTTGTCGAGGAAGGCATGTATTGTCACCCTCCAGTCATCTTCATTGCTGAAATCTTCGTCTTGATTTGCTTTTGACAAGATGTCTTCTTCATCAAAGTCGTTATGGATGTCTTCTCCTACTTGGTCTTCAATATTTCTTCCATCGTATCTTGATTGGTAGCGAAGGAGAATTGAGATGCAATCGAAGGCTCGTATACCCTTGCTATTTTAATACCTTCGGCATTTTTATCCCTCAACATGGATGATATGTATGCTAGGGCATCCGCATGCCTGAGGTCCCTTCTGCATAAGTGCCGGAACTTAATGTTCGGGATTTGTGAAGCCAATGTTTGGACCAATGCCATGTAAGCTGAAAGGGTGTCATCGTACACATTATATTCGAGCGCGATTTGCCGTATGACCAGCTGCGAATCACTTGTCAGCCTTACATCGGTTACCCCCATCTCTATTATTATACGTAGGGCATGTATGACAGCTTCGTATTCAACAATGTTATTGGTATGCTCTTTGAATTCCAATCTAAGTGCCTGTATGATCCTTTCTCCAGTTGGGGTGATGATGACAATACCTATTCCTGCCCCTTCCTTATTTTTAGATCCGTCGACGAAGACTTCCCATTGTCTATGACTCGCAGGTTCGAGGATATCCATTGGATCCTTGATTGCTTCCTCGGCTTCTGGTATTCCCTTGATCTCTTCGTCGTTGTCTAGAGGGAGGTCTGCTAAGAAATCTGCCAGAACTTGGGACTTCTGAGAATGTTGAATTTCATGAATGATGTTGAATTGGTCCAGATGGGTGTTCCATTTGGCTATTCGGCCCACTTTTCCTGTGCTTTTGAGGACTGCTTCCAATGGTGCTTGCATGGTACCCTGACGAAGTGAGTTAGGAAGTAGGTTCTCAGTTTTTGGGTAGCCCATACCAGTGCGAGGATGAGTTGTTCAATCTTAGTATAATTTCTTTCCGCGGGATTGAGTGTCTTGCTGACGTAATAGATAGGCTGTTCTATCTTTGTATTGGTTTTGACTAATACCGCGCTGACTGCGTCCTCCGTTGCTGCTATGTACAGTGCCAAAACTTCATCAGGGTCAGGTTTCTGCAGGATAGGGATCGAAGCTAGATGTTCTTTGATCTTTTGGAATGCTTCCTCGCAATCGGCGGTCCATTCGAACCTGCTCCCTTTCTTAAGAATATTGAAGAAATGTTTGCACTTGTCCGAAGACCGTGCAATAAATCTGCCCAACGCTGCTATGGACCCATTGAGCTTCTGCACTTCCTTTAGATTCTTTGGTGACGGCATCTCTACTATGGCTTGAATCTTAGCTGGGTCTACCTCGATGCCCCTTTTCGTCACCAGATAACCGAGGAACTTCCCTGAGGTGACACCGAAAGTACATTTCTCCGGATTTACTTTCATGTGATTGTCTCATTGCATTGAAAATATTCCTCAGGTCCTGGTGGTGATTTTACGCAGCTTGCTTTTGACGAGCATGTCGTCCACGTAGACTTCTAGGGTTCCTCCAATCCATGGTTTGAAGATAGCATCGACCATCCTTTGGTATGTTGCCCCTGCGTTTCGGAGCCCGAAAGGCATTCTGGTATAGCAATAAAGGCCATGTGGTGTATAGAATGCTGTGTGTTGCTGATCTTCTTCTGCCAGGGCTACTTGGTTGTAACCAGAGTATCCGTCCATAAACGACAGCTCCTCGTACCCTTCAACTGCTTCAACCAGTTGATCTATGCTCGGCAGGGGATAGCTGTCCTTTGGACACGCCTTGTTGAGATTAGTAAAGTCGATGCATATTCTAACCCCTCCATTTTTCTTAGGAACAATGACCATGTTGGATATCCAGGTAGGATACTTGACTTCCTTGATAAATCCTGCGTCTAGTAGCTTCCGAAGTTCTGTTTCTACCGCCTCATGATATTCTGGAGCCACTTTTCGTATTTTCTGCCTGAACGGGGGTGTGCCCTGTTTGATGCGTAGTTCATGTTGGATTACTTTTGGGTCGATCCCTGGCATATCTCCTAACTTCCAGGCGAACACATCCGCATATTCCTTAAGTAATTTGGTTAAGGAATGTTCTCTCCCTTCGCCCATGATGGTCCCGATTTTGACCCTCTTGGGTCTTCTTCCGTTCCTATGTTGATTTCCTTAGTGGGTTCCACGGGTGTGAACATAGGCCTTGGGTTTCCGAGGACTGGGGCGCTCTTTAATTGCTATTTGGCGTGTTTCTGCTCTTTGTTGATTGTTGAGGTACTTGTTTCCGAGCCTCGGACATTACCTCTTTCGTCAAGCCTTTTCCTGTGGTTTCCTTAAGGAATAGTTCTACGGCTTTCTCTTGCGTGGTTTCTTGATTTCTTACTCTTCGGATTTTTCGCTGTTCTTCTTGCTCGTTGTTGATATGATCCTGAGTGGCCTGGCATTCTCGTGTAGCGATTCGATCTCCCTTGATCTCCATAATTCCCTCAGGTGTTGGAAATCTAGGTACTGGTGGTATGTTGCCGCAACTCCTTTGAGCTTGTGTACCCACTGTCGTCCAATAATGGCGTTGTAGGGGGAAGGGGTATCCACCACACTGAATCGGGTATCCAGTTTCATGGGCCCTGCGTTAACCTGTAACACAATGTCTCCCAAGGGCTTCGTGGCCGCTCCATTGAATCCGTAGATGGTGTGATAAGAGGTCATCAACTGTTCATCATGGAGCTTCATCCGCTTGAATGCGTCATAGAATAGGACATTCACAGAGCTTCCCCCGTCTATGAGGATTTTTTGAGGTTACCCCGCTATTGGTAATGTCAGGACCAAGGGATCGTTATGGTCTTCCATATCTTCTTCGATATCCTCGGCATCGAAGATGACAGGTAATTCCATCCATTTTTCATGTTCGTCCACTGTTATCCCATCGACCTTATATAACTCGCAGCGATCTTCGAATTGCTTCCGTAACCTTTTTCCAATCTGTGCTGTGAGCGAGGGTCCTGTGGCTTCGGAACACGAGATGGTGTTGATTGTTCGGTTTTCTTCCGGAAGTTGGACTGGTTTGGTTCGTTTGGATCTGTCCTCGGTAACCTCCTTCCGTATGTAATGTTTGAGCTCTCCCGCATCAATTAATTTTTGATCATTATTTTAAGGTTCTTGCATTTTTCGGTCTGGTGTCCGTTGAAACAGTGATACTCACAGTAATCTTTAGACTTTCGGATCTTGGGGGCTGCTTTCCCTTAGACCATGGCCATTCTAAGTTTTCCCTCCCTTTGATCCCGCAGGATACGAGCATAGCTAGCGTTGAGTTTCGTGTAAACTTGGTCTTCGAATTTTCGGTCGCCTGTTCTTCGTTCATCCCTCCGTTCCTTTCTATCTTCGTGAGGTCTCTCATCTGAGGAACCCCTTTTGGCCCCATTGGTTTGTTCTGCTGAATTGGTGCGGTGAGACCTCTGCGGATATGCCCTCGGGTTTTCCCGTTGAATTTCTTCAAGTCGAGCGTGCTTCTCGATAATTATTCGGAGATCGCCTTCTGTCTTGGGCACGCTCCCGTGAATTTCAACAAATAGGGGACTCATTCGGTCCAAGCCCCACTTATAGCAATTGATGCACCACTGGGTCCACGCTTCCTATGGCTTGGCAGATCCTATGCCATCTGTTTGTGTATTCTCTCGTGGTTTCCTTGTAGCCGATTGCTAGTGAAAAAGCTTATCCATCCCAGTGTTTACAGTCTTGTTGTACATGTATGTTCTTAAGAATTTCTCTGCCAGTTGGTCGTATGAGTGTATGGAGTTTGGTGGCAGATTATCAAACCATGATAACGCCGATCCCTTCAAACTTGACGGGAAGTATCTACAGAGTACGGCGTCGTTCTGTCCCCATCTGCTAGGACGCGGTTGTAGTACCGAACATGTGCAGCAGGGTCGCTGGACCCATCATAGCATTCGAACGTCGGGACAGGGCATTTCAGGGGAATAGGGGTGTTGGCCAAGCGATGCGTCAGGGGCGTGGAGTTAGCTTCTCTCATAACCTCTTCTAACCTTCCCCCTCCTTGTTTATTTTTCAATTGCCTGATCTCTGCCATCATCTCATCTCGCAGTTCCTCCATTGCGCGTTGGTGTTCTAAATTCTTCAGATCATTTCCGTTTGATTCTCCATCGTCATAATCCGGGTCGGATACGCTATGTCTCCTTGTCGCGTTTCAGTCGCTAGGACGACTCTGCAGTCTTGGTTTGGCTCTGGTGCTTTGGAGCTTGCTTCATCAAGTTGTTGGTTGGTCTTTGTGCTTAGAGCAATCCGCTCCTTTAAATCTTGATTTTCTCTGGCCAAAAGTGCTACAGCTTCTGCGTAAACCTGTTGGTTCCTTCTCAGTTCCTCGAGCTCAGCCATTAGTTGGTGTGATTGGTTGGACCCCTGATTGGGAGTCCCCGCACGTGCCGCTACAGCCGTGGCGCCGCCCTCCTCCATGGTCTGTACAAAGGTGGCAGGGGTTCAACTTCTGTTGCTGGTGTTTCCAAATTGGAGTGAGCGCCCCTCTGCGGTGCCCGAGCCGCCGGTATGGTTTGATTCTGGTTATTTGTTAGCGGCATTCCAAAGGTTAGCAGATGCGCGGGTTGGAATGTTCTGGATTCATCCACCCTTTCCCTTGGTTGGTTAAGTTGACTCATGGCGAAGGTATTGCTAGCCTCCGCAGCCTTCGGGACTACCGCGGCTTCCCCGTATTTTATCGTTGCTGCTCTGAGAGCCGCCATTGCAACAGAATTAGCGTTCATGGGTGAAGTGATTTCAGTGTATCCTGCCTTCGATTGGTCATTTTAGTTTTATCTCCTTTCTGCTTGCTTCGGGTGATGATCGGGGTTGTCCGGGGTGTTTCTTTTGACAAAGCTTTGGATTTTCCTGCTTCCTGCGTCTTCTCCATCACGTGCCTTTTTGTTGACGAAATCTAGCGTAAACTCGCCTTCTTTACTCACAACACGTTCTCTCTGTATAAATTTATTCAAACAGAAACGGGAATATCCGCGTGAAGCGGGTTAGTTGTCGAAATACAATTTTTCAAAAGCGGGTTTATTAAAGGCGATCTTTAGTATATAAAAAAAACTATGAAAATTGTAAATCCGACGGATTAGGACAATAACCCATGCTTGGAACACTAACTCTTATCGAAGGCAAAAGGTGGGTTTTTGAATATAATACTGTTGACGAATGATCTATACAGTCAGAGCTGATAAAATCGGAGCAATCGTATGCCAAATTAGAATGAAATCACAGGACAAGATAAATCTTTTACCGGGACGAAGTCCCTGTTTCTAGCGCCAAATTGTGGACACACGAACTACGCGGGGTCCGAATGCCCGCAATCAATTGTTAAAGTCTAAAGAGATTACGATGATGATACCCGGATGTGGGTTCATTGGCTCAAAACCCACGGGTTTATCATGGCCTCCTCCAACTTCCCCATGCGTAGCGATTATGCATGGGGTACAAATATAAAAGGAAAACAACATATATAAGCAAATGCATGCGGAACTAAATAAATGCAAAGTGCTGAAATGTAAATAAGACCAAGGTTTACGTGGTTCAGCACTAAGGCCTACGTCCACGGGTTTTGTTGTTCTGCTATATTATTCACGGTTACACGAATAGTTTGAATGACTTGGGGTTTACATATTTCTCTCCACTATGGGATTCCTTACCTTTGCTATTCTCTCTCTCTCTCTCTCTCTCCTCTGATGTTTTTCGATCCCCTTCCCCCTTTGTGGAGATTGGGTATTTATAAGGTAGGAATGTGGGACCCATCTCTGAAGACCGTTGGAACCTTATCTTCTAGTGTCTTGTGTCCATCACGCAGAGGTCTGCGTTTCCCCCTAGATCCCGCGGAGGCATCTTCGCTCGTTCCACAGGTCGGTCGACACGTGCACTGCTCAGAGTGTTTAATGCGGGTGGTTGAGGGGTCTGCTCGTGTCAGACAAGTGTCTTCTGCCCCTGTCAGTCCGTGTCAGCTGACTTTCTCCCCACCGTTGATCTTAGCTCCTCTTCTGGGATGAGATAAAGCAACTCCTAGGGGTTTATTTGGTGCTTCGCGACGCATCGTGTTTTGATGTCTTGGCTTGCATGCTTTCCACGTACCTTTCTGTATCCACGTGTCCGATAGTGAGATATATGTGTACACAGCCGCAATTCATATTGGTGAATGGTGATGGTGGTGGATGTGTATTTTTTTTTTGTTACGAACGGGGTGGTGAATCTGGTGATTTGGATTAAGATACCGGCCTCATGGCCATCCTACTGACACGTGGTCTATCATGTCCGCGTAAGTCAAATTTGGAAAACACCGTTTACATGTACTTTGGTTTCTCCACCGCTCCCGCTTTTGCTGTGAAAGAGAAAAATCACACATTAGAGACAAAAAAAAGTTATCAGCCGCTGTTTTCCGGAGACAGTTATTAGTTGATAAATGGCGCCAAAGAGAGCAACAACCCCAAAGAAGAGGCTAACTTCTGCAGTGGACCAAGAATCTGTTGGTGATGGCGGTGGTGGTGGTGGTCTGTTCCATGGTTTGATCTTTTTCTTAGTCGACATTGGAGTTCAACCTCGAAGATTACAGGTCTGAGTCTCTCTTCCATTTCTATAAAATACTTTTTCGTTAGTGATATGATATGTTCTATTCTCTTGAAAACCCATGTCCCGCTTTTTTATTTGATATTAGGTTATTGCTGGTTTTGCTTAAATATTTCAATAAATCTGGATTGTGGTTCTATTTTTTTTTTTCCTTGACTCTCATTTCTGCAGTTTTTAAGCCTCAATTACATACTGCTGTATTGGTATAAGGAAATGCCATTTATCAGTTATAAGAACAAATCCAAAGGCCCAAATGCTTGAATTTTCTATTTTGCCTTCAAATTCCACTCTAGGTTTCAATAAAAAGATGAACATCTGAAGTAAGACGTCCAAGAAGAAATATTTATTTTAGACTCTTACTTAACATCAGCAATGTAATAAAGATGTTCTTTTGCACATAGATTTGGAAGCAAAAGTTGGTGCAAATGGAAGGGACAGTTGAGGATCAGTTTTCAAAGAGGGTCACTCATATTTTAGCTATGAGCTCGAAAGCACTTCTTGAGAAAGTGTGTAAAGAAAGCTTGATGCCCTTTAAAGGAGTGAGTTCCATATCATTCCTAAGCACTTTCTCTTTTCATTTTCAGGTTTGCTATGTGCCCATGTGAATGCTCAGGGATGTTGAACTTGTCATGTTAAACTGTGAATTTAACTCTTTGAATTATGTTCGCTATTACATCAATATTTAGGTGCCTATTAGATCTTTTGAACTCAGACCAAAATTCCAACTGGCTAATATAAAATGTGATGTTGGAAAGTAGGAGCGGTTGATTTAAAGAGCTGTTTTTTTTTATAATAATCCATGTTGATCAGGTTTACTTTATGCGGTTTCAGAGTGTGCTTCTTTACCAGTGGTTGGAGGAAAGCTTGAAATTAGGAGAAAAGGTCTCTGAAGAGTTGTACAGTCTAAAAACTGAAGCAGAAGGGGATAATGAATCACCTAAATCTATTGACCGTGTCAGAAATAAGTCTGAAGGTAGCCAATCTGATGATAATGAATCACCACGTGATAAAAAGGCCAGACATTCGCCTGAGCATGCTAGTGTTTCACCAGCAGTTAGTAATGAGAGTCATGGAGTGAAAACAAGAGATGGGACAAATAATTCTGGTGGAGACTCCAATAAGGATGTAAACTATCATTACTCAAATTCTGTATCTATAGCTTTTTGACAGTCCGACAAATACTTTTATTCAATAATTTATTAATTGCAGGTGTCACTGCCATATGCTCCTCCTGATTTAAACAGGAACATCACTGAGATATTCGGAAAGCTTATCAACATCTATAGAGGTGTAAATGTGCTCTATTTTAGCCCTATATGTATATGCTAAACCTGTTCTACAGTTTGTTCGTTCAAGGATCTAACATGATATTGGTATCAATTAACAGCATTAGGAGAGGATCGTAGGTCATTTAGCTATTACAAGGCTATTCCTGTGATTGAAAAGTTGCCATTTAAAATTGAAAGTGTGGACCAGGTCAAACACTTGCCTACAATTGGGAAATCAATGCAGGATCATGTAAGAGATTGTTCCCTTAGTCGGATTTTAAATGCTATAACTTGTTATCTTCATAATTCAGTGTCTTAATCTGTCTTTGTTGAGAGATTATGCACACAGAAACGGGAGCAGTGTTGCATGCTTTCTTTCCACCGGGCGACTCAAAATTTTCGGTACTGATTTATGATTTCATGCAAACAGATTCATGAGATTGTGACTACTGGAAAGCTGTCGAAGCTGGAGCATTTTGAGACCGATGAAAAGGTGTTTTACAGGTTCTTAGAAGAACTTTTCACTGTCACTGTATCTTAGTCGAATTCATTAGTTCATGAATCTGGTAGACCACTTTAAAATCTATTGTTTTCCAAATCTGTAAAGGTGCGGACAATCAACCTATTTGGGGAAGTTTGGGGTATTGGTCCAGCTACAGCTCTTAAACTGTATGAAAAAGGCCACCGCACGTTGAATGATCTGAAGAATGAGGACTCACTGACACATTCACAGAGGGTAGGGTTGGAGTATTTCGAAGATATCAAGAAAAGGATTCCTCGCAAGGAGGTCTGATAAACATATATCTCTTAGAACTTGAAGAATTGTAGTATTGACTTCAAACTCATTATAAACTTTATAGTCATGTGGCCTCTATTAAGTTTTATTTCTCCTTTGGTCATAGGTTCAAGATATGGAGCATCTACTTCAGAAAGCTGGTGAAGAAGTTTTACCTGGGGTGAGAGACAATTGTTCCGACGCTTCTCAAGTGTGATATTTTGTAGTGAGGAGCCTTTGATCAGCATGTATATTTGTTTCCTTGGTGACTGTCATGATCCCATTTTTTTATTGTCATCTTGTTGCAGGTAAGCGTTGTCTGCGGAGGATCATTTAGACGCGGTAAAGCTACTTGTGGGGATATGGACATTGTAATTACACACCCTGATGGGACAAGGTCAAGTTCGCTTCACAAGAAAATGTTTTTCCTTACTTTGATGTTTCTCTCGAAGTAAATATGTCCATACATAATTGCATTTTTTACACTTTCCCGTCTATCTAGTTTCTCCCAGATTTTTGTGGTTCTGGTTGTCCTATTGGTTTAGTAAAGCTAACCCACTTTGTCCAATATCTGCAGTCATAAAGGTTTTCTTGCTAAATATGTAAAGCATCTGAAGGATCTGAACTTCTTAAGAGAGGATTTGATCTTCAGCACCCACAGCTTAGAGGTATTAGCATCTCTTATCTCAGCTTATATATGGTTCATTGTTATGGTAAATATCAATGATATAGAATATAAAAAACCTGTAGGAAAACATATTCCTACTTGAAAGAAAAATATTACGTGTACACATGTCTATAGTGAAATTTGATGTATGGTTCAAGATCTAACCGAGCCATATCGTACCAAAGAATTATCTGTCAATAGAATGTACCCTTGTATGGCTGAATCTGAGATTAATGCATAATCCGATTATCGACTTTCAGTTTTTTTTTCTTCCAAACTTCATATTTCATTGGATCCTATGTGATGTGCCTGTACCGCTGTATTCTGCTCTCATGGGTTTTGTAAATTTGGTGTGATAATCCCAATTTAATCTTGAGTTCTTTTTTTTGTTTTGCTACTCATGCAGGGTACTGATTCAGGGGTCGACACATATTTTGGTCTTTGTACATATCCTGGTCGGGAGACGCGGCACAGGATAGACTTGAAGGTATCATATAGTTTTTACATGAGAAAAACTGAATGACCATATCTGGTAACTGAAATCATTCTCTGTAATGTATAACCATCATCCTTTTCTAGGTTTACCCGAGGGATATATATGCATTTGGACTAATAGCGTGGACGGGAAATGATGTCTTAAACAGGAGGTGAATATAACTATTTTCTTTTTTGCTGCCTACTGAATTTCAAAAACATAGTATCATGTTTGTGGGATGGGATCAGTTGCCCCTTTATTCTGATTTTTTTCGCTGAATGGATTTAGGTTGAGGATTATTGCTGAATCCAAGGGATACCGACTCGACGATACAGGGCTGTTTTTGGCTACTCATGGTTCAGATGGGAAAAAGGTATAATTATCATAACTAGCATGGTTACTAAGTTCATTTCTTCTTTAGAGGCATTTCCCCCCTTCCTTCTCATGGTTGTTCCTCACTAGTTCTGAAAAATAAATGCAGGGTGCTCGAGCAACTAAAAGTTTGAGTCTCAATACAGAAAAGGAAGTGTTCGACTTCCTGGGCTTTCCTTGGCTTGAACCACATGAGAGGAATTTGTGATCTTGTGTCTCTAATAGTAGTCTGTTGGCTTTTCGGCTGTTGTTTTTTAGTACCAGTAGAAATGTAAAATGTACTTGTATGTATATATTTGTTGTATGGTTCTGAAAAAAAAATAATGTATATTTAAACTAGTTATTCAGGTCAGTTTATGTAGTAAAGAGACAAGTTTGATTCTTGTCATAACCTGGTACTCCTGTTCCAGTTTAGTCCTCTTCTTGTCTGTTAATAGTAGTCTATTTCCACTTTTTTTTTCTTCCTCATTTTTCCCCTTTCTTCCGTTTAGGCGGTCTCTCTATAACAAGAAGGGAGAGAAGGGATATCATAATTGGGGTTTTGATTTTGTAAACAATGCCTAGAAGGTAAAAAGTACTAACATTTTTGTGAACCATATTTACTTGTACTCCTGGAGAAGCATAAGCGCTTTTGGTTGGCAACCGGCTAGCAAAACATGGAACCCCAGCCCTTGCACGTTGCACCTAATCCGATCTTGGAAACTGCCCCTTTTAAGGACTCTTTAGGTAAGCAGAGGTTGAACCTTGCCCATCTGAAAAACATTTTACCCCCGTCTTCCTCTTTCTATATAAGTTCAACATGGAATCTACAATTCTATCTTTTACAGATAAGATAGAGAGAGATAGAGAGTGAGGGTTTTAGAGAGACATAAGAAAAATAGAGATTGAAGGGTTTTAGTGAGACATGGCAATGAGTAAAGCAGCAGCTTTTTCATCTGTTACTCCAATTACTTCAAATCAAAATTCAACTTTTTTAAACTTTTCACTATCATCAACATCTGTTTCCTTCTTTTCATCCATCTCTAAATCCTCATCTTCCTTATCATTTCCATTAACACTTAAAAGAACAACAACATCACCATCTCCTTCAGTTCTATTCTCATTTTTCTCTTCAAAGAATAAGCAGATTAATGGAGCTTCTGAGTACAAGTTTCCAAACCCCATACCTGAATTTGCAGAAGCTGTAAGTCTTCTCTGTCACTCTTTTTTCCTTCTTTACAGTGATTCCTTGATAACCCATTAAGAATTCTATGTTTTATGTTTTGGGTTTCAGGAAACTGAGAAATTTAGGGCTAATCTGATTAAGAAACTCACAAAGAAGGATATCTATGGAGATTCTATTGAAGAAGTTGTTGGAATCTGTACTGAGGTATTATTCAATTCTCAGCCTATCGTTTTCCTGTAACTAGGAATTAGAGAATTAGAAATACTGAGATAGGGTCAGTGGACTCCAACTACTATTGTTTTCCTGTAACTAGGAATTAGAGAATTAGAAATACTGAGATAGGGTCAGTGGACTCCAACTACTGACATGAAGTATGAGAATAAGTCCCGGCGATTCCAATTTGATTATAGTGCTTAAATGTTAGCCTAGTAGAACATACCCATAATTTGGAGTCTGTACTTCTGATATCGTAAGCTGTTTTGTATATGCAACACTAGATTTGTTCTGTTTGCGAAGTAATGAACATTGTGGTTTTTGAGCTCTAAAGAGGTGGTTAAAGGGTTCTCAATGTTCTTTGTTGTCACTTATATGCGAACAGATCTTCAATACTTTTCTACATACTGAGTATGGAGGTCCGGGCACACTTTTAGTCATCCCTTTTATCGATATGGCTGATACATTGACTGAAAGAGGACTTCCTGGTGCTCCACAAGCCGCACGCGCAGCAGTTGTCTGGGCGCAAAAACATGTGGATAAGGACTGGAACAAGTGGACTGGTGAGGATGATGGTGATGATAACTAGTTGAAATATGTCTTCTTTAGCAGGATATTCATCTTCCACTTTTTGTAGTTCTGAACTATATACGTAGTTCAATCTTGTTTAGTTTTGTAGTTTTGGAGATGGGTCATGTTCTTCCCATGGTTAGAATATGATAAATGATCCATATCATGGGCCGAATGAGCTCGTCAGGCTAGATTATGTTAACACTGTATGCATATGAAGGAGACATTATTGATAAATTTTTATCTTGTCAACTCATTTCAGCATAAATACAGGTAGGTACAATTACAATTTTCTATATGTTCAAACAAGTCTGTATAGCACAATCTTTACAGTCGCTGTTTGTGATTACTGTGACATACAGCGGACACAAAAAACAGCTGCATCCAAATGTGACCCGACACTTGTTCCTTGAGCCCTCTAGCTGCTGGCAATATTAAAAGAGTGCCTAGCCAGGATGAGTTATGGTTCTTTTGCCAACACCTAGGACCCATCCAGAAATCTTTCCTGCCTGCAGAACCCTGTAGTATTTCTAGATCTTGCAGAGATTGGCATTTTGTTCCTTCACAAACCAATCATGGCGGTGGTTGGCAATGTAGTCATAACAGCATCTGTCTCTGGGGAAGGGATAATCACCGGAACTTTTGAGGCTGAGTATGGTAATGGTATACAGGAAGCAATCAAATGCAGGTGTAAAACCATTTCACCCATTGAAATATCTATGACGTGAGCTATAAAGAAATCTACCTGTTTCCTACTATTTGAGGGGTTAGCCCATTAATATTCAGGTCAGCAAGCGGCATAAACAGTGAATGCGAGTCTGTATGATCAATTAACAGATAAGGGTGAGTTTTACTTCGCTCGTCCCCTTTACAGGAGGTCATTTTGTATCATGCAAGAAATTTCGAAAACAATCAGTGAGATCATATATTGTTCCAACTCTTCGATTTATTTCAGTGTAAAATATAGTAAGGTTTTAGTAACAAATTTTATCTGTTAAAACGAGTATTACGTATGAAGCATCTTTACTATTTTTTTCATCCCTCAGAAAGACTGAAATGATCAGTACTACCACCTGTAAAATGTGTTACTCTGACC
The DNA here is from genome assembly GCF_003573695.1 of Papaver somniferum. Lineage (NCBI taxonomy): Eukaryota > Viridiplantae > Streptophyta > Magnoliopsida > Ranunculales > Papaveraceae > Papaver > Papaver somniferum. The sequence continues at coordinate 100,224,468 of NC_039364.1, read as the reverse complement.
TAGTCAAAACACAAAATCAGCTGCCTCCAAATATGACCCAACACCTCTTTAGCCCTTTAACTACACAACACTGACAGAATGCCTACTCTGACTGATCTTCGCGGTACTTCTCCCAACACCGATCCCAAATTTCTTTTCTGTCAACAAAACGCTGAAGTATTTCTGGATCCTGCAAAGCTTCGCAATCTTCTTCTTTCCCGAACCAATCATAGCGGTGTTTGGCAACATAATCATACACTGCATCTCTCACTGGAGCTGGAATAATCATCAGAGCTTTCAATGCTGAGTACGGCAATGGTAAATAAGACGCAACCCGCAATGCAGCTGCAAAACCATGTCAGGAAGTGATTAGAACTGGAGCTGTAAGAGACACTCATTACTACATGTTGTAAGTGTGTGTGTGCATGTATCGTCCACCTCTTAAAGAATCGGAATAGCAGATAGGAGGTTTTGTATTTGCAAATGTAGACATGAGATGGCATTATAATAGAAGCAACTGAAGGTTTCAAGGTTCCTTGTTCATATGTTAGTATTGACTGGTAATACTACCATCAAATCTATGTTAGCGGTTTCGGAATATATGCTAGTTCTAACTCATCAGATCCACCAAGGCTATAACTAGAAGTGGCCAAAACAACTACACTTTTAAGGTTCACAAGCACTACCTAGAACGTCTATAAGCAGACTCATACTAATCACACTGTGGAAATGCAAATATAATATTAACACTTAAATTCCCTTGTCAAATGTGAATAACACAAAAGATCAACAATCTAGCTTGACCGGACGCGAAGTCAAATTTGAACAGCTAAATTTGTATAACCAACTAAAAGTGTATGAAGGAAAATGAAGGTTTGAAACCACTAGCATCACTGTTTTCAATCTGATTTTAAAAGTTGTGATATCCTAAGCTTGAGTAGAAGAATACAATAAGCATCTGTGTAAGAAACTTAACAAGAAGGGACAGACATTGCTTAGAAGATAAAGAACAGTATGCAGGAAAACACTTATCACACCATCTTACCTGTGGAACCTTGGGAGAACGTATTTGGGCCTTCAACAAACAAGAACCGACGAAGAACACTTTCTCGATCAACACCACAGTAGTCCATGTACTGTTCAGCTACCTGAGACTGAAGGCAACAGAATTTGATCTGCCTAAACTTGTCAATCTTGATCAACCTCTTTATCCCTGTACCATCAGATCAGGTCCAGTATAACAAGATGCAGTATACCGTTGATTCCAATAAAACTTGCTAAGAACATATCCAAAAAATGTGAGTAAATGAACTTTGCCCTAAATATAATAAGGATTCCAGATGAAAGCCTAAACATGAATTTGGAGTTTAACCCCATTGTTTGATCAGACAAAAATAGGGGAATTAGGGGTTTTAGAAACTAAGCTTGAAACCAATTTACAACTTAGAATCTTATAAAAACAACAGAACAAATAATGCTGACAGAATCTCAACAGTTCCCCATTTCACAAATTAGCATAGCAAAAAGGCTATGATTTCTAAAATGAAAACAGTTCAGAATGGTGGAAAAGTCAAAGCCCTGTCAAAATGCCCTAAATTGAATAAATTATTGGCAGTGAAAAATAATCCCTAAACATTATGATGATAAGCAAAACTATGAACAGACAAATGATCGAATATCTTGGTCACAGACAATGAAACGGATAACAATTTGAAAAATAGACAAACACCAGCATAAGAACACAGAGAGAATGAGGGAGATAGATGTACCATTGTGACAGAAACGGCAACCACCATCGTAGACAACAACACGAGGTTGAAGAAAACCAGCTTGCAATTCTGAAACTGCTTCATCTACTAAAGCTCCATCAGAAACAGCAGCAACAGGAGCAACGCAATCATCTTTAGAAACCCCTCCTTTTCCAACAAAATCAGCTCTAGATGGTAAACTAGTAGAAGAAGAAGAAGAGAAACAACATCTCAAAGAAAACGGAGTTGAAGGAATTACTCTCTTTCTCAACATCATCATCAGCATCGCCATTTTCATTGCATCACAATGTTAGGGTTTCTCTATTGAGAATCTTCTAGAACAATTTATTTCTCTTTTCTTTCTTTCTTTCTTCTTTTCCTCTGTTGCAAGATTTCTTGTTTGCTTATTTCAAAACAGAAAACGAGTCTCCAGTAGGACCAGTACTGGTGAAAGAGGAGGAGGTCAGAACTCGGAAGTACAGGGACAAAAATCTAGGCTGCCGCTACAGAATAATACGCTACACATACAACCGCATTTTGTTTTTAAGTGGGTTTTTTTTTCCGTTTCTTTGAACATATCTCAACCTTATGTCGGTGATTTTTCGGAAAAAAACTGTATTTTGTAACAGATGTCACATGTAACTTCAAAGAGTTTGAAGTAACGGTATTATCCGGAATGTTGGCCGGAAGAAGAAAAAGTTAGCTGCAGACCTGTAACAATCGGTTGAGTGGGCAATACACAAAATGTTCATACAAACTTCTAGGGTTGAAAGTTCGGGATAAAAAGAATTTCAAAAAGGTACATAAACTAGGACATTGTACAAAATTCTATTCAACATTATCTTCTTCATCCTTGAAGCTCAAATTCAGAGTTTGTAACTTGAATCCAGATCCTTGAATAATTTCTACTAAGTTTGAAGCGACTCCTGTAGCTTGAACTGTTGTCTGCTTTGATAACTGCAGAAGAAAAAAAAAGTCAAAGTTATCATTCACTAATATATGCGGGTCTTACTGCTAGTGAATTTTCTGATTTGTAAATACACGATCGGTGAATTTTCTGATTTGTAAATACACGATCGGTTAATCATTAGGGACAGAGCATGTAGTCAGTAAGAATGGCGGTAGATTATGGCCTGAGCTTGTTATGTTTGTCACTAAGGCATTTGAACTATGGACACATGTATCCTTTAAGACATGAGTAGAGGCTTGTAAAGGAAAGAGCTCTATATGTTGTTCGTGTTTTTTTCAAGCAGTTTCCAACTTTATGCCTATGGCTATAATTTCTAGCTACGAACTGAAGAATAGATACTTATTAATGAGCCTGGACCATGGTTATTAACCTGACTTCACACTAACATAAACAGACCCGCAAATGGTATATACATCAGTTATAATCGCTCTCTAAAAAAACCTGAAAACAATATCTCGATATTGCAAATTTTGAGCATATATGCTTCCATCTTATTCAAATAAGATTTCTACACTTCTAATGCCATTCTCCTTTCCTAGTTTGACGAGTAAGTCTGTCATGACATTGTACCCCCAACAAGAAAGAAGCAAAAGTATATTGAAGAGGATATTCTTGGTTAAAAAATACACACATGCTTCGAACATACAATCTCCTTCGGCATAGCTATATATCAGGGGGAAATATAGCATGACAATACCAAATAGATAAAGAATTTAATTCGGCTTATCCAGCAAGTAAGTTTACATAACATACCTCAACACTTGCAATGCTCTCAACAATCCGAACTTGCAAATCACTAACACCCTCTACTTCCTGAAAAACAAACAGAATAATCAACTGCCAAAGTTAAACTAGACAAGCATATGTTCAACCTTGTCTAAGAATTCCTCTAAGGAATGCAAGTAGAATGTGGTCTGCATCACATATAAACAGCACATAGGATACATTAGAATATAAATATAAACAGATACATTAGAATGAAACAGAATCTTCCGCTCCCTAATGTGAAGCCATTAAGAGAGTGCACTTGTATTCCATACTCAAAATACCATGAAAGTTTGTTTTCTAAGTCTATACTATGCCCACCAGTCTCCATTCTCTTTATCAAAGTCATTTTAGTGCTAAGTGCTAACCCTTTCTCCAAACTACCAACACCCTTCCAAAACCTTTATTTTGTTGAAGAAATCATAGACCGCATTAGAAACTTTTGAGTTGCAAGACGACTATGCCACATCATGACTTTCATAAGAAATAAACCAAGCTACCCACCACAAATTCTAACAAATTTTTCCCAAATACAGATACAAGAAATACACCGTAAGATGAGAATTTTACGTACCTCTAAAGCAGTAATCACTTTAGGGACATCTGCTTCACTCATTGTCCCTTCAGCCTACATTTTCAAGACAAGATGTTGGAATTAAAAAGAAGACCGAGAAATTACAGTAACACAAAAAACTGAATGGGCACAAATTCAAATAACTAACAGACATGTTAGGGCTCATCCACGAAATCGGTTTCCGGACCAGAATTGGTTCATTTATGTAATTAGTGAAGCATTATAGAAGGAAAACTAACATACTATTAATTAGGGATTTGAGGGAAGTTACCTGAAAGAACATGGTGAGCAAATCAGAAGGAGAGACAGGAACAGAGACGGGAGAAGCTTCTTCTACTGTGGTAGAAGCAGCTTCTGGCTCAGTCTCTGAAACTAGGGTTTCTTCTTCTACAGCTCTTATCCTTGTGGTGCTACTATGAGTACCAAAGGATTTCATTCTAGGGAAATACTGACAAGTAAGACCTGCAGCAACTCCATTTCTTCTTCGAAAACCAAGAAATGGAACTGAAGGAACTGATGAAGAAGAAGGAATAGAATATCCGAGAGGATTGGTTCTGCAAATTGAAGAATGTAGTGTAGAAACTGCTGCCATTATCGCTCTTCTCTGGAGAAAAATAACAAGGAAACGGATTATCCCTTCCTCCTATCTATTCTATTCTATCTGATGGTAATGTTTTATCTTCCTCCCTATCCACAGAGGGTTAGGAGGTACTACTTGAGCAAGAGACTTACTGTAGTTAAAATAGGTGGCTGGTAATATCCAAGACATTGTTTTGGGGTTCGTCTACTACCATAGTAGCGCCAAATTTCCTCTAATTTGCCACAACTCACTCACTCACTTTTTTTGTTTTTTGTTTTTTATTAACTCACTCACTTTGAAGTAGCGTCGAAATTCCCATAGGATTTGTTCCATTTGAAACTCCAAATGGACCATTAAGTGACTACGTTATGGAAGAGTGACCATAAGGCTTCATCTTCCAATCTCATAAGATGATGAAGACAAACTGGATTCCTTGTAAAATCAGTTGGTAACAGACAAATCAAAACCTGTAGAGATGCTTTTCACTATAACAAAATCAATGGTGTGAGGCAATTGAATGAAATTTCAGTGGAATTTAGGAGCCAAGACAAGGGTTCGGTATAAGTATTGAACATTTCTTCTAAAATGGCAACTCCAGTTCATTCTCTTGTTCACTGTCTTATTGGCCTGCAAGATTATGTTCGGAGGCCACAAGATATATGCTTAAAGAATAGATAGAATCCACTGATTCAAACACCTCTTTCTTACCAACTCTCTGCCTGGTGAATTTCATAACATCAACATCAAGAGCTACTGAAGAGCAGAATGTAATATTGCCTGCATTACTCTTTCACATCTTATTGAACTTACTGAAGAGTATCGAGGAAAATATCACCTTACATAAACTGTACCTTTAAATGGGAAACTGTAACAATTTACCGGTCACTATCATATGATATCTATGAGAAACAATTTCTTTTCTTTTTTCATATACAATACATAAACCTTCAAAATCCTGGAATCAGCTACCAAAATGTACGTAAGTTGAATTAAGTTTCCTTAGCCGGGGGGTAACAGTGTCCTGATCTCCATCAAAATTTTGTATCGTCCTGCTCGTGAATTATTGGACTAATCTGTTGTAAGGCTGCCAAAAACTGAGCCAAACAACAAGTAGGTGGCACAATGTCAGCGATCCTTTAAAAAGAGCAGCATCACAGGATCCAAGTTTGATTACTGGCAATCCTCCTCAATTTGACCCTCTGGACAAGAACAAAAACATTATTACGTATTTTTGCAAATCAGACTAAACTGATGGTAAGTTTTTAACTGCATTAAGTTGTCTAACCTGCTAGGAGAACAGCCAAGTTGGCTTCAGCATCAGCTGCAGAGTTGAGATCCTAAGATGGTTTCGGTAAAATATTAGAAACTGCTATTATTTCCTCTAGATATCATTATTTGACTGACATGGGAAGAAGTCGTTTTGTCACATACCCTTAGAACATGGAGGATCTTGAACGAATCAAACTGCTCTTTGAGTTCCTTAGCCTCCTTGCACAAGATTTTCATGTTCTCACTCTTGGTTTTCCAAAGACCCTGTACCTGTTCCAGTAAAGCATCCTAAGCACTTCGTAAAAGCGAAACACTTTAAGCAATGAATGATCATTAAACTCAGTCGAACCTACAAAAAATGCAAGTTTGTCCTCCCTTGAATAAGCTGTATTAAACTACTGGAATTTCTCATATAAAACACGATATATTCAAAGGTGGGAAGTGAGTTCATAATAGAATATAGTGGAACGATAGGTACAGAAATTCGGTCATGAAGCAACAAGACAATTTTTACCTCCTCAACCCATGAACCATCTCTTGGTGTAAGTAATGTTAAATACATACACTGAGGTCAAAAGATACTTCTAAGAAACAGAAAAATTGCATTTACAACAAGTGACATGCTAATAACAGATATATAAACTACTCGGTAAATAGATGTATGTTTAATTTAACCACCCACAGAGAAAGGGATTGCGAACCTGCATACATATGAGTTTGGAGTCCCCTCGCACGGAAATTCGCTTGAAACCTTTCTTAAGGGCGTACTTCACCCCTAAAAGCATCGCCCGATATTCAGCCACATTGTTGGTTGCGATACCCACACCTTCCCGCAATCGATAGAGCTTTATAGACACACAGAGTCAGAGAGCTATTCTTAGCAACAACAAAAAGACAGCAGTACATTGTTAATTGCCAATGTAAAAGTTTCCAAGTGAGATATACCACACGCCCATCCTCAGATCGAAGTATTGCTCCAGCACCAGCTGGTCCAGGATTTCCTTTTGCAGCACCGTCGAAATCCACAAAACAAGAACCCTGCTTATAAAACAGAAAAAGTCAATTCCATGCTGTAATACTGCTTTAGAAACACAAAATAGCACTTTGCAAAAACCAACTTGTTCCTCTTCTGCAGTAGGTTGTTTGCTTATCGTGCTCGGACCCGCTATCTGAATGGTTGAGCCATTTCTATCCTGCAAAGAACGGATAAAAGTAGAAAATGAGTTAAAGCCTATGAATGGTAGAGTGCCAAATACAGAAAAATAACTGAGCCCTGAAACCAATAGACTTATTTTTGACCTTCAACTTACATCAATACTGCTTGGTGGCAAAGACTTGTCTGATACATCACCTTGAGAAGGTGGTTGCTGAAACAAAATTAGACGAATTTTTCAAACAAGAAGGCAATCTGTGCTCTGTAAATCAAGAATGTCGGTATTTTCTGGTAAAGTTGTATTTCCAGGATAATCTTAAAATGATAAAATGTGCATCAGAACAAAACAATCCAAACCAACACCATACAGCAAGCATGGTTCCACATGCCCCTTTAGCACCGCAAAAAAACATACCAGTTAGAAACAAGATTAAGCAGTTCAAAACAGAACGAATATAGCAACAAGAGAAATAAAGATCTCAGCAACGCCTTTCTTCAAGAGCATCAATACGTCACCCATCTGAAGTTCACAATGTGGACAACGCTGAACCACTATGCTAGGCATACACAATCCATAAGAATCATAATTTTCATAAAATGCATAATATGTCTTCCCATTTATAAAGATGTGTTGTCATCAAATATAAGATCCTAAAAATTGAGATGGCAAAACAAAAAGGGAAAGTCAGTTCAATTACGGCACCTCAAATGGACAAGGCACCAGCTTCTCAAACAGATCCTCCTTCACATCCACAGCACTGAGCGTATAGACTGCATTTCGTAGACCGCGAGAACAAAGATATTCCTCAGTCTCCCTAGGTAAAGAATACCCTTTAAACACGCTAACAGATGGATCACACACCTATCACAATCACATAGAAATTAGCAGATTCATACAAAAACAAACACATAACTGCTTACCAGTTACAAGAGCACATTAAATTCAAAACTAAGCACAATTTGAGACACTGCTTGATCATCGGTTCCATTGTTATCTAAACTTGACCAAGTTGTTCTGCCCATAAGCTGTATTCCTATTACCCGCTAAACTAAGGAATCAAAATGCAGAATCATAAAACAAACGTGGAGCTCTAAAACATAAACAAATGCATAGTAACTGAATGAGAGAATTACCGAACCAACTTGAGCTTGGCAATCAATTAAACTCTTGTAAACACCAACAACATCTCCCTTTCGAACAACATAAAAAGCTTCTTTCTCCACTACTACTGCTTCAGGACCTAACTTCTTAGATTTTCGGGAAGATGATTTTCGCACAGCTGAAGAGTAATATTGAACACCAAATCTCATAAACATATTATCTAAACTAGTAGTTTTAACACAAGCATAGTTTACCCTTGTTATCCAAGATGAAGAAGAATTGGAAAACCCTAGTAAAGAGTTCCTCGTTATAGTCTTCGAAAACACGGCAGCCGAAGAGGCTTGTAAGAATGAATTCATCATAGTGATTCCCCTCATTGCAGTATAGTCATATAAAATCAAAAATGTCCCAGAAGATAACTAATAATTGGCGATTTCGGGTAAAATTTTAAAATGAGGTTTTCCCGAGAGTTTAAGCTTATAAAAGCCCTAGTTTGAAAAAATTTAAAATTGGGTGAAGAGATTAATAGAAATTATCATTTGAGTTGTAACGCTGAGCTGGTTAGCAATTCGGCGATTTTCCCGAATGATTCGCAACTATTCGGTCACGAAACACGATTTTTATGGGCTGGATTTTACAAATTATTACAAAATTCGCCATATCAGTTCGTCACAATAACAATAACCAAAAGTCAAACATGCTCTAACATTTCTTTCGCTTCTTTAAAATTCCTGCCTTCTTTAAAAACCTGGTTTGATTGGGTATACCCAAATTAATTGGGGTATACCTAATGAGACAAAAGTCAGGTTATTTTGAAGTAAAATAGGCTACTCTTTAATCTTGTATTTTCTAAATGGCTAACATACTCTTGTTTAATTAACACTAAAAATTCTGATTAGATTAATTAACTGAGTTTAGATGAATTAATGAAGTAGATTAAAACTTATGAATTTAAGTTATGAAATTTTGTTTTTGATTGAACTCATGTGGGAAGATTTTTGATGAAAAAATTTGTTTTGAGAACTTTTTTTGCAACGAAAATGAAAAGATGCTACCCAAACACTTCTAAAAAGGGGATTGCAAAGCTAATGTATGAAATCATACTCAAAATTAAAGAAGAAATCAACACTTCCAGTTTTGAAACTATGAAAAGTCGGCAGGGTCGACGAATGAAGAACATGCCGACAATGATACGTGTTGATCACTGTACCCTGGTGACTATTATTATAGAGGTGGAATTCAGAATAATAATAGACGAGAAACTTAGAAAACAGAACACAAGTAGTAATTTCGAAGAAATATATCTTCTCTAGATTATGAACAAGAAAACTATTACAATTCTCTCTTTGTTACGCTCACAATCTCTCTAAACAGTAAATAATATTTAATTGTTTTTCTAAACTTGCTTTTTCAATAATTAATTGCCTAACAAACTTATCTCTAGGTGATTTGTCTCACAAACCTCCCTCTCTGATCTAGGTGTGTCTATATCACAAACCACACTCTAGAAATCTTAGCTATGAGCTATCTCTATTTATAGCTTTAGAGGTTTCCAAAACCTCTTAGGAATCTATTTTCTTATCTAAGAATAATACCTTTTCTAGGTATATTTCTTTATCTAAGAATAATTCCTTTTCTAGAAAGAATTCCTTGTCTAGGTGTATTTCCTTATCTAGGAATATTACCTTATCTAGGAAATATTCCCTTTCTAGGTACATTTCCTTATCTAGGAATATTACCTTGTCTAGGAATATTCCTTATCTAAGAATACTGCCTGAAAATCAGTATTCCTTCCTTAAATTAAAATTCTATCCTCAATCCTTCTTGAGGATCACTAGTTCCCGGAGAGATAAAGATACACATGTATCAGACTATATCTAGCCGACAAGGTCTACGGATGAATAACATGCCAACTATATCCCGCCGGCAAGGTCGGTGAATGAAGAAGATGCCGACTTTATTATTTTTAACACACGGGAGACTGTTGTAAATGTTTCACTAGTTGACATCTTATTGATTTTTTACCTTGCCGGCTACCTTATAGTCGGCAAGGTCGACAAAAAATACCATGCCGACTATAGGATTGTTTGACATACAGAGAAAGGTGTTACAAATGCATGATTAGTCGGAAAGGTATTAATTTCATAACCTGCCGACTAAAATATAGGCGACAAGGTACAAGGATGAATACCGTGCCGACCCTGTAAAATGCTAATTTCAGAGATGAAAAGTCGACACGATATTCAACCTAGAAAGCTGCCGACCAGCATTAGTCGGCAAGGTCGACAAAAAATACCCTACCGACGTTTAGCAAAAATGTTGAATCATAAGGGTTTTGATATTGGGTACAATATCATACCCAATCTCAAAACCCGTATGTTTTTTTTTTTTGCATTTTGATTTATTTATTTTTTTGATTTTTTTTGATTTCATCATGTAGATATTTTGAAACATACCAAATTTTAAAGAGATTTTGAAACTTTTTTTTGGTAGGTTTCAGGTTTCAGCCGGCATGGTTTAAATTTGGTTGAAAATAGTTGGGACAATTTGGTCTTTAAGCATCTTTTAGACACCCCTTAACACATTATCTTGGATGGGAATAAAATGGGTATACCCAATTAATTTGGGTATACCCCAATCTCGCCAGGTTTAAAAACCTATGTTTTAATGGAAATCAGGCAACAGAGGAAAGAGAATTTTTATCAGCCGTAAGAGCATCTCCAATGGAGTACGGGTTTTAAATAAATATTGATGCCGCCTAAGATTTTAGAAACTCTCAACAAAAAAAACCTCTCCAGTGGTGGTTGGATAATCAAAATTTAATATGACGTGGAAGTTATAGTTTTAATGGAAATCGGTCAACAGAGGAAAGAGAATTTTTATCAACTGTAAGAGCATCTCCAATGGAGTATGGGTTTTAAAAAATATTGATGCCACCTAAGATTTTAGAAACTCTCAATAAAAAAACCTCTCCAGTGGTGGTTGGATAATCAAAATTTAATATGACGTGGAAGTTAGAGTTTGAAGGAGAATATGGGTTTTTGGAGACTCCCATCAATACCCATGTCATCCTTTTGTTATTATTTTAGTTAACTTTTTAGATTTTGTTTCTATAAATAAGCGAAAAGTATATCAAAATGGATATGGATACAACTACCACTGGAGATGCTTATCAAAACAAATATTTTATTTGGATTCTATGTTATTAAATATTTTTATTTTAGGTCTCCACATCTCATAAATACTCATACTCCAATGGAGATGCTCTAAGTAACTAGAAAAAAGTTCAGACTGAAAATTAAATAATTAAATACAAAATAACAGACAGATATAATAGAAATAGAAAATTTCTATTACAAATCAGGAATAGACCAATCACAAGACATACACGTGTAAGATAATAAAAAAGAAAAATAGCTCTTGTCACTACCCTCCTCCCTCAAGTTGCAGTGGTGAAACTACTTTCAACTTGTCCTTCAAAAATTTAAATCTTGGAGTAGTCAAACCTTTGGTAAAAATATCTACAACTTGTTTCAAAGTTTAGAGATATGTCACTTTTAGACTGCACTAGTTTTCTAACAAAGTGAAAGTCCAAAGTTTTGGCTGTGAAAAACAGGGTTAGAGGCGAGAGAGATTGCACTGTTGTTGTCACAAGATATAATAGGAGATGTAGGAAGAAATATGTGAAGATCCTTAAGCAAGTGACATAACCAAATAACTTCAGCAACAATAGAAGCAAGGGATCTGTATTCTGCTTCAGTGGATGACCTAAAAACAGTTGAATTATGAAGGAAGACCTACTTTTCTCAATTCTGTTGAATACCCAAATGTTGCATGTTTTAGATTTGAATAATTTGTAAGTTTTTGGGGTCTTTGGACCTCTATTCTTACATGAGGTTTGCACTTTTTTGTACATATTTGTTTACTGATACAATTTGGATTTACCCAAAAAAAGGATGACCTAGAAACAGTCCGTTGTTTCTTAGCAGATCAACTAACTGGATTACCACCAAAAAACGCACAAAAACCACTGTTGGACCTCTTTCACCAAGGCTTCCAGCCCAATCAGCATCAGTATAGCCTTGTATGCTGTAAAACCTTGATTAAAGAATAAACCATATTCTAATGACTCTTTGATGTACCTGAGCACCCTCTTTGCAACAGCAAGATGAGAAGTAGTGGGAGAATGCATGTACTGACATATTTGATTTATAGAAAAACATATTTCAGGTCTAGTCCAAGTTAGGTATTGAAGAGAGCCAACAATGGATTTATATTCGGTATGATTAGAGAGGGTTGTACCATCATTAGGATTCAGTTTAAAAGAAGCAAGACATGGAGTACTATGAGGCTTCACTCCAACCAGATTGGTTTTAGCAAGAAGTTCTAAAGCATATTTAGTATGAGAAACAAAAAGACCTTTTTTGTTTCTCTCGACTTCCAATCCCAAGAAATATTTTAAGTCTCCTAAGTCTTTGGTAGAAAATTGAAGAGAAAAATGAGCAATAACATCATCACAATGAGAGAAAGTGATTGTAATATTAGAGCCTAATTTATGAATAAACAAAGAAGAGTCTGCTAATGAAGGCACTAAGTCCATATCAACCAAAGAATCAAGAAGCTTCTCATACCAAGCCCTAGGGTTTTCTGTTGAGGTCTATCCCGTAGAGGTACTCAAATTGGATCAGTGATTGATTTCTAGGTGTTTAAGACCATGAAGTATGTTGGATGGTATGGGTCTTGGAAACCTGGGGGTTGACTCATGTAGATATCCTCCTTTAAGTCACCATGGAGGAAGGCATTACTGATGTCAAGTTCCTTTATTCTCCATTCAAAATTAACAATCAAGGATGTTAGAGCATTGCTCGGTTGAACCCACCAAGCGTTGGTATGTAAAGTTTGGTTGACATATTTTAGTATCAAAACTCAATTAGAGTCGCTTTATTAAAATTACTAGAGTCAACTTCGTTTAGGTTAGACTATAAAGTCTAGGACTGTTGAGACATACAAGTATTACCTTGAAGACTTGAAGAATATGAAGACGTATGGATTAAAACGAAGACATCATCCTTCCACTTGAGGTTAGGGTGATACTGATTTGACTTGTTTACACTCCTTTCGTTACTTTCAAGTCTTTTAAGATTGAAAATATAATATGCGAGGTTATATTTATACTTGGTCATAGTAGTATGATCAAAGTGTCAATGAAGTATATTGAATTACGAAGTATAATGTTTATCTTTTGAACTTCATAAATGAGACATCGACATAATCTATGTAACTCATTACTTGATTGTGTATTGGATATAAGTGTGTTTTAATTCTAATAAACTATGCTTCATTACATATGTTCAAAAAAAGTACATATATGGACTTGCTTCGTAATTTAAAAGAAATCAATAGGTGTTTTGGTCCGGTTTTCTATGAAGATTTGTTGGATGATAAATTCGAACCTAAGGTGGGAATTCAGGTAGAATAGATCTTAATTTATGTTGAGAGTCAAGGTGGAACCGATCCTTACCTACTTTGGGATACATGGTAGAATCGATCTTAGCTTTTGTTGGGAATCATGGTAGAACCGATCCTTACCTATTTTGGAAATCTTGGTAGAACCGATCCTATATATTGTTGGGAATCATGGTGGATACAATCCTACCTATATTGGGAAACTTGGTAGAAACGACCCCTACCTATATTGGGAGTCATGGTAGAACCGGTCCCAAAAGCAAACCCAATTTTCAACTTCACATATTACTTTACGGTTTTGTATGAGTTTGGAATTAGGGTTTGCTAAATAGAAAAGTTCTAGATGTCAATATAATTTGAAAATGTACATAATTATTATCTTTAATTGTTCAAGGATATTCCTTGATACTCAAAGTGATCCCAAACCGAAATATTGAGAATCTTTTAATTGAGATTTTCGAATTATATGTTTTTGATTTTCCAGCAGTAAAAAATATCTCTTGAAAAGCTATATTGGTTAAGTGCTAAACTAGTATTAGATATTTTCTAAAGAGAGATTTCGGAATTGCAGGTTGGATATTAGTTGGAAATATGAAAACATAAATTAGGTACTTTATTGCATATCTTGAGAATCTTTTGGTTTTGGAATTTTCTTGTTGTCTAAACAACCTTGGTCTATAAATAGTTAAGTTTACATTTCTTCCAAACTATCATAAGAGCCAGGCAAACTTCATTCTTGTTGTTTCTGGTGGAGCCGACTATCCGGACAGGAAAGTACCCTAATCAGGCAAAGTCCCTTACGTCAGCTTGTTTAAATACTTATGTGGGATCAAGAAGCTGTACGAGTACAATTGGTGGGAAACTAGATAATTGCATTGATTTGATTGACTAGTGGTTGTTGAAACTTTGATTGCACCTAGTTTGATTATTCTTGAGAGCCTTCTCTTCTGACATAAGGTCACTCAAACTAGATCGAAGTATCGACGAGATCTTCAGAACTGTTTTTAGATCCGAAGACAACTTGTAATCATACATTGTTAACAGACTTCGTTCTTTTGTGTGATTGATCATAAGTGGAATCAAGTTTTTGTGTGCAGGTACAATTGAAGGAAATTGAAGATTTGAAGACAAGAAGGTTTTTTGATTGGTTTTCACATCTCGTGATATTTGTGTACACATCTTGATCGTCTGGGATCCGAATAAGATCTAATTTATATTTGATATAGATTTGATCAAATAGTCGTATAGATTGACAACTATCATTTGGTGGTATTCTTTAGTATCTAAATTTGATAATTGTGAATCTAGATCTGATTATTTCATATCTTGATTGATCTCACCCGACGAAGGAGTTTACTTGTTTAAACGAAAGAGCCTTTGTCAAAACTCAACATATCTTTTCTTAAAAGATTATCGGAGTAGTTACCAAACAGCTTTGTTCCTTTATTGTTTGTAATATGATCAAAAGGAGTTGAGTGCTTAAGACTTTACATCGGTATAGCAACTCAAGGTAGTGATTTCTGTCTTGGGATTCACGTGTGTTGGCCAGACGGTTGTGGGCGCAGGGATACTGAGGGAACTAAGTAACTAGGGGTATATTACTTGGTCTCAACTATACAAAGTTGCATTTGTTCTTTGTATAACGTCTTAATTCTGAGAGTATTCAAAACTGGAATAGGTCTCGGGGTTTTTCCGCATTTGCGGTTTCCTCGTTAACAAAATCTTGTTGTGTGAGTTACTCTTACTTTCCGCAATTATAATTGTTTTATTATAATAAAGTAAATCACACTTGTACATCAAATACTAATCATTTGACATTGATCCTATAGTCAATCGGTCTTGTACCATAACTATTGTGAATATCAAAAATCTATTGTGTCACGTGGCACAACATTAAAGGTGGAGTAACTTATTATGTTACAACAACGCACATTACATCTCTCCTTAGGATGCTAAGTTATGAAGTTATCTCTATCAACGTGTGGCGCAATGTTAAAGGTTGGAGTATCAAACTACGCTACAATGGAGTACACCAAACTACTACCAAGATTGCTTAGTTATTAAGCAATAGGTTGTAGTATAGGGACATGGGTGTGTCTGTCTGTCAGAGGTGGATGAGAAGTCTGCACAACTTTTAGTACGAAGGCGCAGTCGTCAACCACGTGGGCTCATAGTACGTGGCATCCTATGACTGGCGAAGGTACGCGGCTAACGAAGGTACAACTTGTACGGAGGTTTCATAGTTCACGATGGCACGTGAAGGAGCTAATGTGGCATTGTATGATTGGAGATGGTGGGAGGCCAACAAAGGTAATAGATTGACCAAGGACCATCAGATCTCGATGGAACATGAGACATCAAAGATATCCATGATGCATGTGGAGCTATAAATACCCATCCTCATCTCAAGAGAAAGGAAGAATAATTGGGTTGGTTAGGAATTAGGGAAAAGGCTTTCTCTCTCTGTACTCTTACTTCTAGAGCTTCATACTTTCTATAATGGAGTTCTTCCACTCAAATGTAACAAGATCAATAATAAACATATCATCTTTACCCGTGGATGTAGGTTAAGATTAACCGAATCACGTAATCTCTTGTGTGTTGATAACTTATATGCACTTACATTATCTTCTCTCTTAGAGATTTACTTACTGACTTATCTCTGTTTTCTGAGTTACCTCTGTATTCTGAGCTATCTGTTCATCTGAGATATCTCTTTATTTAGCTTATTTGCTTACTTATCTCTATTTTACACAGATACCTTTGTTTTCTTAGCATCTGCTCTTGCGAAGTATCTTTACTTACTTAGTATATGATCTTCTGAGTAGATCTCATTTCGAACATACCTTTTACTTACTCAACAATATCAGTTCAACTAAGGTATCCATACTACTTAGTATATGATCCTCTGAGATGCTCATATTACATAGACCATGGGAAAATTAGTAGTCACAGTTTGGCGCTAGAAACGAGGTGGACCGAAAAGCTCTTGATTTTCGTTATTTTTGCTATTTCATCATCTTTTTACTTTAGATCTTCGTTAGAAGATCGGATCTAAGAATAAGAGAGTTGGATCTTACTTTCTAGTAAAGATTTATCATTCTTTGACAAGTTTTTCGAGTATTAAACCTTGAAAAAAGCTTGAGATCTTACGGATCTACAAAAAGTGGTTGTGAAACACCACTAAAAACACTTTTCGAAGATTACAAAGCTATTATTTTATTATTATTTGCTTGCTCATGAGCAAACCCTTTCTGGATTTGAATACCTTTATCTTCGAGGGAACCTCAGTAAAAGTTTTGGAGTAAAATTCCTAAGGTTATTTATGAGCTGAGAGTCGTTTTCTTTCGCATACGCCTTCTTTTACTCAGCTTATTTCTGTCGTTTTTTAAGATCTGAGCAAACCTTCTCTGGATCTGGATACCCCCGTTTCCGGAGGAATCTCAGTATAAAGTTTTGGAGTAAAATCCCTAAGGTTATTTATGAGCCGAGGGTCGTTTTCTTTCGCATACGCCTTCTTTTACTCAACTTGCAGTACTCTCTGCCGTTTTTGAATCTGAGGTTCATTTAGGAACTAAGTCTCAAACATTGGATAGTTCTATTAAATACGAACTCAGCAAACATATCTCTGTTAATTTCTATACTAAACTTTTAATTTTTATTTTTTTTTTAATTTCCTTAATGGGGCTATTAGGAACGTATCCTATCCTTTTTTCTCTTTACTCTTAGGAAACAGAAATACGAAGGTCAAAATCACGAAACCTTGGAGAGAAAACAAAGCTTATCTTTGGCTCGAATGTATTTAAATACATTCTCAACATGCGAAGAAAATTACGAAGACTGTCCTTGGATCGTATGTATCTAAGTACGAGCATCCAAGGGAAAGATAAAGCTTATCTTTGGCTCGAATGTATTTAAATACATTCTCAACAGCCAAAGACAATTACGAAGACTGTCCTTGGATCGTATATCTAAGTACGAGCATCCAAGGGAAAAGATGGAGCTTATCTTTGGATCGAATGTATTTATATACATTCCCAACAACCAAATACTATTACGAAGATTGTCCTTGGTTCGTACATACCTAAGTACGAACTGCGAGGGGCAAAAAACAAAGGTTTTCTTTGGCTCGAACGTGTCCATATACGTTCTCAGCAGCCAAAGAAAAAGGCGAAGGATATCCTTGGCTCGAAGGTATCCATATACTTTCTCAACAGTCAAGGACAAAGATAAAGACTATTACGAAGATTGTCCTTGGTTCGTACATACCTAAGTACGAACTGCGAGGGGCAAAAAACGAAGGTTCTCTTTGGCTCGAACGTGTCCATATACGTTCTCAGCAGCCAAAGAAAAAGGCGAAGGCTATCTTAGATGGAAGATATCCATATACTTTCTCAATAGTCAAGGACAAAGATAAATACAATTACGAAGATCGTCCTTGGATCGTACGTATCTAAGTACGAGTATACAGGGGCAAAGACGGAGCTTATCTTTGGCTCGAATGCATTTATACATATCCTGAGACAATTATGAAGGCTGCCTTGGATCGTACGTATCTAAGTACGAGTATACAAGGGAAAATACGGAGCTTATCTTTGGCTCGGATGTATTTATGCACATTCTCAATAGCCTAACACAATTACGAAGGATGCCCTTGGCTCATATGTATCTAAGTACGAGAAGCCAGGGGCAAAGGCGAAGCTCATCTTTGGATCTTTTCAACATCCAAAGATTAAAACAAAGATTTCCATTGGTTCATACGTATCTGAGTATGAACTGCTAAAGACCAAACCGAAGGCTGTCCTTGGCTCGTACGTATCTAAGTAAACGAAGACAGAGGCAAAAATGAAGCTTATCATTGGCTCAAATGTATTCATATACATTCTAAACATCCAAAGACAATTACGAAGGTTGTCCTTGGATCGTACGTACCTAAGTACGAGCATCCAGGGGCAAAGATAGAGCTTATCTTTGGCTTGAACGTATTCATATACATTCTCAATAGCCAAAGAAAATTACAAAAGATGACCTTGGATCGTACGTACCTAAGTACGAGCATCCAGGGGAAAAGATGGAGCTTATCTTCCGCTCAAGTGTATTCATATACATTCTCAACAGCCAAAGACAGAAACGAAGGCTATCCTTGGTTCATACGTATCTAAGTAAACGAAGACAGGGGTAAAAGACAGAGCTTATCTTTGGCTCGTGTGTATTCATACACATACTTAACCGCCAAAGACAATTACGAAGAGTGTCCTTGACTCGTACGTATCTAAGTACGCGAATCCAAGGGAAAATACGAAGGTTATCTTTGGCTCGAACGTGTCCATACACGTTCTCAGCAGTCAAAGATTATTATGAAGGCTTCCCTTGGCTCGTACGTATCTAAGTATGAGTATACAAGGGCAAAGATGGAGCTTATCTTTGGCTAGAATGTATTTATACACATTCTCAACAGCCAAAGACAAGAAAGAAGATTGTCCTTAATTCGTATGTACCAAAGTACGAACTGCTAGGGAAAAATACGAAGGTTATCTTTGGCTCGAACGTGTCCATATATGTTCTCAATAACCAAAGAAAAATGTGAAGTCTGTCATTTGACTCGAACGTATCCATATACTTTCTCAACGATCAAGGACAAAGATAAACACGAAGGTTATCTTTGGCTCGGGTATATTTATACATAATCTCAACAGCCAAAGACAATTACGAAGGCTTCCCTTAGCTCGTACGTATCTAAGTGCGAGCATACAGGGGAAAATATGAAGCTTATCTTTGGATCGAATGTATATATACATTCTCAACAACCAAAGACAATTACGAAGACTGTCCTAGGCTCGTGCGTATCTGAGTATGAGCAATTAGGGACAAAGATGAAGCGTAAGGACAAGGTTCAAAATACGACTCGCATGGAAGGACGAAGTTTTGTTCCTCTGAAATTCTTAAGCTTAAAACTTCGCGAATTTCTGGGGGAAAAGTAATGTCATCGGAAGACATTACATGCTCAAAGTTTATAGCTTTGTATACACAGTCAGACGAAATTCATCAAGCAACAACTCTTTGACATATTATAAGTGTGTAGCATCAACATCATCAACAAAGGTCAATCCTCCCAAACCATACCTATAGACGAAGGTGGAGGTCATGTTAATTGGATCCAAATACATCGGCAATGATTGTATTTTACAAATTAAGTCTGAATCCGAAGGTATGCAGGGGAGAGAAGCCCGTTAAAGGCATACTTACCACTTGCAACCATACATGGGAGTGAAGTCCATTAAAGGCAGATTCACCATTACCAAGCATGCATGTGAGCGAAGCCTGTTAAAGGCAGACTCACCATTACGAAGAATGGGTTATTCAATCCAAAGCTACAAATGTACAAGTCAACGAAGCTCGTGTACGTAAGTGTATGCATACTCAACGAGGCTACAAACCATACTCAGCTACGAGGAGTCACACGACGATGCATAAGAAGACGCAACCTGTCAACCAACGAGTGCGATGCTCCCAGTCTAGAAACGCACGAAGCTTGTATACATTTGTATACCCACAAGTGCACAACTCAAATGCAACAAAGAACGAAGTCTGTATACATATGTATACCCCAACTCTCCAACCTGAGGAACATACGAAGTGCCAAAGACTAATGCAAGGGACAGTTCGTTGCAAGAAGTAATTCTTCAATACTAAAAAGAAGCAACAATTCAATCCTAGAGGGTACCCTTCGAATACACAGGGCGCCAAAGAAATTTGTATTTCTAAGCAGGAACGAAGCCTACAAGAGCAACTCACTACAACCATAACGAAGCCTACAAGGGGCATCTCACTACAAGCAAAGTACCCTGTGGTACCCAACACGAACATGTAGCTGACAAAGACGAGGAGGAAACCTCAAATTACATGGATGAAGGCTCCATAAATGCAAATAATTTTCCTTTCAAAAGTTGCAAGAACCAGCTTTCAAAAGAAAAAGGGGGCAAACATACAACAATCATGGCGCCTCCACAACATCAATTAAAAACAACAAATACATAGTGAAGGTAATACAATTTTAAGGTATGCTTATATACATAGAAATCAATATAAAACTTGGATTTGGAATATAGCTTTTAATGCGTGTGAAATGAAACAAACATGCAAAAACAAAGGGTTAGAACTGACACCCATCGTCAGAATTGAAGACAAAAACGAAGGGTTAGAAATGACACCCACCGTCAGAATTGATGATGAAGCAAGGAACGACATAACTGCAATATGTCAATCTCGGATCCTCGGGGCAAATGAATCCCACTAAGAGGCAAATAATAAGCAATACATCCACCCGAGGATGCAAAAACAAAGGGTTAGAACTGACACCCATTGTCAGAATTGACGACAAAAACGAAGGGTTAGAAATGACACCCACCGTCAGAATTGATGATGAGGCAAGCCAAGGCATAATTGCACATATGTCAATCTCGGATCCTCGGGGAAAATGAATCCCACTAAGAGGAAAATAGTAAGCAATATATCCCACAAATAGAGATACCTTGTCGAAGTAAAGCAGCCTTCGCGCTGAACGCGTAGGGTTACAGGAAAATTATTGCTCACGTAGGGACCCTCGCCACCATGGTACCTTATGGCCAAAGGATATCTTGCTAGGATGTTGAATGTTCCACCAAGGTTAATCATACCTTAGCACCGAGCGATGGCTTGATTGTGCAAAAAACTAGACATACTATGTCATAAATATTGTGCAACAAAGTAAGAAAATATTGTAACACACATTACCAAAAGGTGACAAATACCAAATGGCGTATGTACGTATTTTATTTACGCAGGTATAACAATACAACGAAAAGTTTAACCAACGACAAAGGTTCCAAAAGGTATACTTCCATTGCAAAGAGTGAAGTTACAACAACGAAGGTACACCAGGAAATAACTCCATACTAGGTAAACAAAGAGACATCTGAAATACACCTTAGCCAAAAGAAAAAATAAAAGGTATACGCCTAAGCAATAAGCTCAAACTCAGCTAAAACTTAGCTGCATGCTATGAAGGGGTACCTTCTAGCCTCATTATATCTTGCTCAGGCGACGGCTAGTCCAAAAGGTAGCAAAAATACCTAAGCAACAAGCGGAGGCTCCGCTTTAAAAAAGGGGTGAAAACCACTATCCCAGTCTCAGCTTTCATTAACGAAGGCGTGGACTTCGTAAACAAATACCTATATACATACATGCATACATATATACACACATACATATATACATGCTTGCATACATACATACAAACATACATATATTTTTGTGATAATATTAGCATCAAAACCTTGTTCGATACTTCTATGGTACCTCAGTAAACTACTTCAGTACTTCGAGGGTACCTCAGTAAACTACTTCGATATTTCTCTACATCGACAAACTACTTCAATACTTAGAAGGTATCTCAGTAATATACTTTGATACTTCTATATTTCGAAGGTACCTCAGTAATATACTTCGATACTTCTATACTTCGAACGTACCTCAGTAATATACTTCGAGTCTCTGGTACTTCATCGGAAATTTATTTCGATACTTCGAGGGTACCTCAGCAAATTACTTCGACACTTCTATACTTCGAGGGTACCTCAACAATTTACTTCAATACTTCAATCGTACTTCAGCGAATTTACTTCAATGGTACCTTGGCGAATTTACTTGAAGGATACCCCAGCAAGCTTCTTAGAATGTATCTCAGCAAACTTATTTGATACTCCGATGAAAATCTTCAAAAAAATAAACGAAGGAGGATCAATATTTTTTCTTAAAGGTCATTCTTCGAACAACCCTCAAGAAAAGGGGCAAACCATGAGAACTAAAAATCTATTGTGCCATGTGGCACAACATTAAAGGTGGAGTAACTTATTATGTTACAACAACGCACATTACATCTCTCCTTCGGATGCTAAGTTATGAAGTTATCTCTATCAACGTGTGGCGTAATGTTAAAGGTTGGAGTATTAAAGTATTCTACAACGGAGTACACTAAATCACTACCAAGATTGCTTAGTTATTAAGCAATAGGTTGTAGCATAGGCACGTGGGTGTGTCTGTCTGTCAGAGGTAGCTGAGCAGTCTGCACAACTTTTAGTACGAAGGCGCAGTCGTCAACCATGTGGCATCAGAGTACATGGCATCCTATGACTGGCGAAGGTACGAGTCCAACGAAGGTACAACTTGTACGGAGGTTTCCCAGTTCACGATGGCACATGGAGGAATCTAAGGTGGCATTGTATGATTGAAGATGGTGGGCGCCCAACGAAGGTACTAGATTGATCAAAGGACCATCAGATCTCGATGAAACATGAGACATCAAAGATATCCATGATGCATGTGGAGCTATAAATACCCATCCTCATCTCAAGAGAAAGGAAGAATAATTGGGTTGGTTAGTGTAGATGGTGGATTTTCGACAAAGGCTAAATTCGCAAACTCATAATTATACGAATCTCTGATTCAGCAATAAGACGTGAGTATCGAGACATGGGTCTCTCATCGAACTCTCAACGGAGAGTACCTTCTCTCAGAGTACGTGTGGATATGTAGTCTCACGACTGGACAACGTCATATCTCATGAATACTGAGTACTTTCAGCGATTATTTCTATATAGTATCACGAGATGGACGGCTCCTAGACAGCTTGCTCTGCTAGTATAGAGCGATAACGTCTTCAGGAACAAACAATGAGTTTACCCTGACTATATAAAGGATATGACTTACCGACAAGCTCGTATCAGGATAATTAATGCTCCTAGACAGCTTGCTCTGCTAGTATAGAGCCACATGAGAGAACTAGCGGCCTATCCCTTATAGCGCAAGTTAATTATTCCTAATTACAATCGCTCATATTCCACGGTCGAATCCACGACTGGTCCCATGGAATGGCAATAACAATTGTTCTGATTCTATGATCGAATCCACGGCTTGATCTCATAGAATAACAATAACTATATTATCTCATTACTCCGATTTCATGATCGAATCCACAACTGGTCTCATAAATGGTAATAGATAAATCTTAATTACTCCGATTCTATGGTCGAATTTACGATCCCATGGAATGGTAATGCTCACATTATTATTCTGAATTCGTAGTCGAATCCTCAGCTGATCCTATGAATTAATAAGAAACATCTTATTACTCAGTTTTGTGAATTATTTTCCACTGAATTCCACAATTAGTAATAAATAATCAACAACCGGGGGTCTGAGCTACCTCTAAGTAAGCCCCGATTCAAATGGTGAAGGTGTATTCAACGACGATACACTAACAGTCACCGCACGAACGAGTATTTCAAAAATACAACGAAACGATGAACCTATGCATAATAGAGAAGAAAATAATAAATAATTAAAAATATCGACCAGGGTGCTGGGAGCAAGGACACACGACCAACCGACCGTGTCATGGTCAATCCCACGCCAGTTTTATATTTTTAATGCATTTTTATTATTTTCCATGATTTGATGAAAATTCTCTCATTTTATCAAATCTCCTTCGTCTCGAGGAAACTCCTCGGTTTCATGGTACTTCCATAAATCCATAAAAAATAATATAAAATTAAGGAAAGGAGTGTGGGGCGTGACCATTGGCCAACCGGCCATGCCTTGGTCCCAACCGGCCCCACACCCCACGGTTCCTTATTATTTTATATTATTATTATTTCTCTAATTTCATGAAAAAACTCCTTGATTTCATGGTATTTTTGCACAAATCATCAAATAATAAAATAAAATAAATTATGAAAACTTGTGGGACCGGGCCTTGGCCGGCCGGCCATGCCCTAGCCGGTCCCACACACCACTTTGTTTTATTATTTTATTATTAGTTTTCCTTTAATTCATCAATTTCCTTGATTTCATGGTATTTCTCTCAAATTAGGAAAAATTCCCTCAATTCATCAAAAATACATAAAAAATACACACAAATTAGGGAAACTCGTGGGACCGGGCCCAATCCGGCCGACCATGCCTCCCACGGTCACACACGCCCTTGTTTTTATTATTTTAATATTTTTTGCTTCCCTGAACTCATGAAAACTCCTTCAATTCATGGAAACTCCCTAAATTCATCAAATTTCTCAAAATTCATGATTTTTTCATAAAATCATCAAAATATTATAAAATTAAGGAAAAGGCACCACGGGTCCGTGGTCACGACCGGCCGACCATGCCTTGACCACGGCGGTCCCATGCCTCCTCATTCCTTATTTTATAATTATTTTTCATCATCTCATGGTGTTTTCCTCAGTTTCGTCGAAACCCTAATTTTGGCATATTTTCTCGAATGGATGCTCAATTGCACGCCAGAAAATATCAAAATTCTCAGGACTGAGACGCAGAAGCCTTGGGGACACGAGCGCACTATCTTTACCAACCAAGATTGGCTCTTTGGCTTACAGAAGCCGGTCCCATCAAATTTCACAGTTTTCACCTAATTTGCACAATTGCACGTATTAGGTCCAAGACTCTTCCAAACACTTTGGATTTTCATGAAGTGATCATCATACGGTCACGTGACTACCCAGGGCCGGTTTCATGACCTCATGGTCGGTCCCTCACTCCGTCATAACTAATTAGGTTTTCTCACCTAAGGCTCAGACGAGCATTTTCGAATAAATGATTAAACCAGCATTTAATCATTCTTTCACCAACAAATCGTCAACTCTTCAGGAGTTCTTTGTATTTTCTCACGTGAGCATATGGACACCACATGGTTGATCCAAGGTCCCATGTAGTTGCTCCCTTCTTCGTCCCATGGTTAAACTTCTGACGAACCATGAATTGATCATCAATTGATCAAATTATGGTTTCTGAATCCAAGGATCATCATTCCAGATTCCAACCTTAATAATTTTACGACGACCTCATGGTCATTAATTTTATTAATTATGCTCGGTTCAACGACCAATATTCTAATTAATATTTTTGGTACGCTGCCAATAATCCATCAGATGAGCAACACATGCTCAGACGATCAAATATTCCACAATTCATCACACGAGCAACACTTTCTCAGATGATAAATATTTGCTCAAACCAAGGAATATTGGTTCAACAGTCAATATTCAACGATCCATGAAATGAGCAATACTTGCTCACTTCATCGTAAGAACTATACCTCTGTCTCATGACATGTTCAATTCATGAGTTTCGGAACATCATGTTCAACTCAGCAACTACATGGACTCATCGTCCCATCAAACCACGAAGTCATCAATTGACTAACATACCACGAGACGTCAATCGTGTCACTTTGGGGGGATATCATTTAGGGTTTTGGTCTGGCGGTCTACGGCACGTGTGTTCAAACACACGATGGAATGTGAGAAAGTCGTGCAATCAGTTGAAAGAATTCACGAGGTAGTGGGTGGAAAATCGACCAAGTCGCCACACGTTGAGCAACTGGTTTCAAACACGATCTCCACTTCCCCACTCCTTGATTCCATCAACTGTCACACTTCATGGAGTCATGGTGTTTAAAATTCCAGCAATATAAATAAGTCTCTGAATCATGATTGAATCATCATTAATATCATCAATCTCACGTCTCATCGACAACACGAGATCATCAACTCATCAATTGAGCAACTACTCTCAATTGAGCAATTTCAATCACTCAGAGCTTATCGTATTCGGAATTCACACACCCACAATCTTTGATTACCATTGATTCCACACATTTCTCAGCTTCCCTCCTACAGATCAACCCATCCTCTCTTGTGACCGAATTTACTCTGGAACGATCATTGTCTTGATTTAGGATAGAGTACTACATATTGATCTCTCGAATCTAAAGAACCCCCTTTGCAGCGGTGCATCTGTGTGAGGTTTAACATTTTTCTCGGTTCGAGTAGTCTCCTCCGTACGGTCGTCTCCTCAATTCCTTAAAAACCAGCAAATCGTTTTTCCCCATCTACAGATTGGCCACCACAGTGGGAGATCATTCTATCGGTTGCAATCTAACAATCTCACAAGATGGTTGGTCTTAGGACTAATTCAACTAATTCAGATCAGAATATTTCAAACGGCAACATTCCTCATGTTACACCTGGCGTCATGGAAGGCAGAGGGATCCCGACTTTGGCAGAGTTGGCTCAAATCCTAGAGGTCCATACCAGGAACATGGACCTGATGAAGGAGACGATAAACCACATCCTCGACTTTCTCATCAGATTAACATCCGAGTTAGGCGGTATCTCCGCTCCAGAAGCCTCAACACAGGGGACTGAAACGTCATCTGACCCTCAAATCAACAGCTTCACCACATACGAGAAGCCGGTGGAACAAGAGGTCACACATTTGATTGAAAATCTATGTGAACTCCTACACTTTTCCAGGGATCAGCGCACAGACACATTTTCAGCACTCAACCAGATATCATCCAGCGTGCAAATAACGCCACCAACACCATCAGTTGAAGAAGTCTCCCTAGTGCATGGGAATTCGATCGACAACATCTCTTTTGGAGAAGAAGATCGCATGACGGATGAAGGACACAACCTAGCATTGTATGTCACTGGTTTCATCAAAGGCATCGAATTTAGAAGAGCTCTTGTTGATACTGGTGCTTTTACCAACATTGTCACTATGAAGACTCTCAGGATGGCAAGATTCCCAAAAGGTAAAATTGTTCGCTATCCCATTCTAATGACAGGATTTGAAGGAAGTCAAAGCCATACATATGGATATGCATACATAGATTTGAGGGTGGGGCCGATTCGATCGAAAGCAAAGTTTCATGTGATGGAGCAAGAACCTGACTACCACATAATACTGGGACGCCCATGGCTCCATGATAACAAGGTGGTTCCTTCAAAATACCATCAATGCATGAAGGCCCTGCTCGACAACAAGATCGTTCGCATTCCGGCTTCGTCATCTCCTTATGCTCCCGTCTATGATACTGAGTTCCTTGAATCTCAAAAAGGCGTCCCGGAACCTCCAAGCAGGATTCGCAGTACTCCACTTCCAAGCTGGAAGACTATCGAGAAGGCTGATAACGATCCGTCATCCTCAGCTGCTAAAATGATCAAGTCACCTACTACACCGACTAAACGCCATAATGATTAAGTCTCAACTCCAGGGACAAACTTCACGACCGATCGAGACGTAGAAGGGAAAGTCATTTATCGTCGACGGAAAGATTAGAAATTAATCGGGGAGAACGATGAAAAGTCTCCCCACCATGAAGAATCGTGTCAGAGTGAGCTATCACTTGAAGAAGAAGTCCAAGATCCCCCACGATAACTACAGGACGACACTGACTCTACCACTGACGATCTTGAAACAATCAACATTGGGACTGAAGACGATCCAAGGACAATCCTGATCAGTTCAGCGCTATCACCAGAGGAGCGGACCGAGCTGGTAAAATTATTGAAAGAATATCAAGATGTCTTCGCCTGGACGTACGAAGAAATGTCGGGTCTGGATGACAAACTCGTCACCCATCACCTGCACATCGTCCCTGGTTCCAAAGTTGTCAAACAACCGCCCAGACAATTTAGACACGAAGTCGAGGAGCAAATCAAGGTCGAGATCCAAAAAATGTTGGCAGCAGGGTTCATCAAGCCTATTCTTCATCCAACGTGGCTAGCAAATGTGGTACCTGTTAAGAAAAAAAATGGTCAAATCAGATATTGTGTCGACTTCAGGAACTTGAATAAATGTTGTCCAAAGGATGATTTTCCTCTACCCAACATTGACATGCTCGTCGATGCAACCAGTGGTCACGGTATGTTCTCATTCATGGACGGCTATAGTGGGTACAACCAGATCAATATGTATGAACATGACGCCAATAAGACTGCGTTCCGTACTCCCATTGGGAATTTTCACTACACTGTGATGCCCTTTGGATTAAAGAATGTTGGTGCCACCTATCAACGAGCCATGACTGCCATATTCAACGACATGATGTACAAGAAAGTAGAAGACTATGTTGATGATGTGGTGGTAAAATCAAAGACTCGAGCATCTCATCTCGAAGTTCTAAGGCAGGTGTTTGAAAGGTGCAGAGAATACAAATTAAAAATGAATCATTTAAAGTGCGCATTCAAAGTTTCTTCCGGAAAGTTCTTAGGATTCCTGGTCACGGCTGAAGGGATCAAAGTCGACCCAGACAAGGCAAAAGATATTACCACCATGCCTCCTCCACGTACCGTGAAGGAACTACAGAGCTTTATGGGCAAGGTAAATTATATTCGACGCTTCATTACTGGATTAGCTCAACTTATTGCTTCGTTCACACCTCTGCTGAAGAAAGGATCAAGCTTCACCTGGACAGTTTTTCCACAAGAAGCTTTCCATAAAATAAACAGATATTATTGTCACCGGCCGTCATGAGGTCTCCAGTGCAGGTAAGACCTCTGATTCTTTACACAGCCTCCAGTGACGTCGCCATCGGCGCACTCCTTGCTCAGGAAGACGACGAAGGCGTCGAACGACCGATTTACTACTTTAGCCGCACAATGATAGATGCTCAACTCCGATATACAAAGACCTAAAGGGCATGCCTGGCATTGGTACATGTAATCCAGAAGTTCAGACATTACTTACTATCTAACAGGGTCGTACTCATCTCCAAAGCTGATCCCATAAAGTTCTTGCTATCAAAGCCATCCTTGATAGGGAAACCAGCGAAGTGGCTACTCCAGATGTCAGAATTTGACATAGCTTGCACGCCACCTAAAGCCATCAAAGGTCAAGCGGTCGCATACTTGCTCGCTGCTTTTTCCAAGGGAAGACACAACAACACTACATGAAAAAGTGCCCGGCGAATTCCCAGACATCTTGGTCATCAAGGAAGAAACATGGCTTCTATACTTTGATGGATCTGCCACCCATAGTAGTGACACCGGAGGAGCGGGCGTAGTGCTGGTGTCTCCATCTGGTGAAGTTTTCTCACATTCGTTCAAGGTTGGATTTCCACTGCACCAACAACTCAGCGGAATATGAAGCCTTCCTATTAGGATTATCTTTGGCCAAGCAAGCAGGAGCAACACACCTCGAGATAAAGGGAGATTCAAAATTATTGGTCAACCAGATGAATGGAACATATTCTCTCAAAGAAATTACACTTGCTCCATTCAGATTCGAAGCTCAGCGACTGTTGACCTATTTTTCTGACGCAACGATCATCCATACTGGACGGACTAACAATAGGCATGCTGATTTCCTAGCAACTCTCGCCTCCAAGCTGCAATTTGAAGGAGCACAGAAAACGATCACTGTACAGATGCGTACAATATCTTCGACTTGGCTCACTCAGATCGAAGACATTCCAGCGAACGATTGGCGAGCACCCATCATTCATGAATTGAGAAGCTCTATTTCAGAAGGCCAAGTCATCCTCAAGGAATTGAAGAACTACTTCTTGCTTCATGGAGGTCTATACTATCGAAACCCTGATGGATCTCTATCACGATGTCTTGGGAGCGACGAAGCGGAAGAAAAACTCAAGCGCATACATGAGGAAGTCTGTGGGCAAACGTTAGTGGTAACACTTTACAGAAAGCTTCAAAGAATGGGGTACTACTGGCCATCCATGGAGACTCAGTCAAGAGCTTTACAAGGATCTTGTCCTGATTGCCAAACACCTCCTCATCACTTGGAGGTTTTGACGGTCCACCACACTGGGGACTGGAGAGAGCCTTACATCAAATACCTCCGGGACAATGAACTACCACTGGAAAAGAAGCAAGCAGTCAAACTCATTAAGAAATCTAAGAGATTCGTTTATCTCGATGGGATCTTACACCGCAAAAGCTTTGGTGGAAATTTACCGAGGTGCTTAGCCGAACATGAAATCCCTACAATCCTGAAGGAAGTACATGATGGAGAACATCAAGGAAAGAGGAAACTATTTCTTCAAATTCATGAAAAATATTATTGGCCAACCATGGAAGATGATGCAGCCGCACACGTTCAGAGGTGTCACCAATGCCAAACCCATGGTAATCTCATCCACACTCCCTGTCTCCCGTTGAATTCTGTGAATAGTCTGTGGCCTTTCTACAGCTGGGGACTAGATATCATTGGGAGGATCAATCCATCATCTTCAAAACAACATGAATACATCATCACTGCGACATAGTACTTCACCAAGTGGGTCGAAGATATTCCTCTTCGAAGCACCACTGGAGTTACGATTGCCGCCTTCATCAAAGAGCACATAATATGCAGATTCGGAGTTCCTAAGCATATCATCACAGATAACGGAACTCCTTTTGCCAATCAAGATGTTGAGAATCTGCTCAATAAATATGGGATCAAACAAATCTTCTCCACACCTTACTATCCACAAGGAAATGGTCAAGCAGAAAGTACCAACAAGACTTTGGTCAGGATTATCAGTCGGACGATTCATGACAATCCTCGATCATGGCATGAGCAATTACCCATGGCTCTATGGGCTTACAGAACTGCACCAAGGAGCTCGATCGGTACTTCGCCATATTCCCTTGTCTATGGAGCCGACGCCATACTTCCAGCAGAAATCAAAGTTCCCTCAGCCAGGATTGCAGCATCCAGTGGTGTACAATGGGATGAGGTTGAAATCTCCAGATCAAGAATCGCTAAGCTAGATATGATGGAATCAAGGAGAACCAAGGCGGAAAAATATGTGGAAGATTACAAGCAGAGGATCTCCAGAGCCTACAACAAAATGGTAAGACCTAGAACATTTCAAGTAGGAGATTTGGTATTAAAGACGGCAAAGCACATTCAACAAGACATGTCCGCTCCTAAGTTCTCTCCTAAATGGGAAGGGCCATATGTTGTTATCAAAGCAGTGTCTAGCAGATACTACAAAATTTTAGCAATCAATGGAGGAAAGGAATGAAACATCATCAATGGCAAATGGCTCAAAGATTATTATGCATGATCCATGAAACAAACTACCTCTTCATCATTTCAAGCATTTTCAAAAATGTAATTTCATTCCTCCAAAGAGCATGCGAATGCTCCTTTGTTCATTAAATATTTCATAAATGAGCAAAATTCGTTCATACCATGATCAACTGTTTCACCTAACTAGAAACTCAGATTTACTCAAAAACAACAACCACAAACGCTCACTCAGAGCAAACCATCCAGCAACGGATAATCCCTGTAAGAAGCCTCGTCAAGCTTCTTCTGAAAGATCTTGGCCTTTGCCTTCAAATCTTCGACCGCTTTCTCAACCCTTGCTGACTCCAGAGCCAGTATCCTCTCCTCATCTAGGGGTGTAAATTCGGGCAGGCCGGGCCGCCCGACCCAAAAACTAAGACATTCCGGGCAGGCCAGGCTTGATATTTGTGAGCCCGTAAACAAATTCAGGCCGGACAGGCCGGGCACAAGTAGATAATTTGCTACCCAAAGCCCGCTTTTTATACGGGCAGGCCAGATCGGGCCGGACAGGCCACTATTTTGATTTTTTTTTTTTAAGTTTAAATTTTCAAATGAACGGTATAAATACAATATCCTTTCCTTTCCAACATCGCATATCATAAGTGATAGTATTATTTTATATTTAAATTACACTGACAAATATTTAATTTTAGCCTATAATAAATAATTAATTAGAGTACAATAAACTTTCTAATAAGAAAATATATTACCATTAATGTTTTAAAAAGGTTAATTATAAGTAAAAAAGAAATTATAAATTTTATTTTTCTTGACACAAAATTGACAATTATAAAATTGTAACTTTTAAGTCTTTTAAGAGGATATTAAATGATTAATGGCACATAGAAGGCTTTCAGGCCGGGCACCAGGTCGGGTATCAGGCCGGGCATCATAATTAATCGCAAAGCCCGAGACCTCCCAATAAATTAATCCAGGCCAGGTCGGGTGGTCCATGACGGGCCATAACAGGCTTTGGGCTACTTCGGGTACAGGCGGGCTCGGGGGGATACAGGCAGGCCGAGTATTTTAGGGTATTATTTACACCCCTATCCTCATCCAGTAAAGCTGCATTCATGGAAATTGCATCAACAACCTCTAGCGCCTTATGAACTTTGATTATATCAAGACGACGACGGAGCCAGCTTACATTGAATCGCAATATCTCACAATTCGAGATCATTTCATCCCATTGGTGCAGTTCATGGTTTTTGACGTCACGCGAGTACATATGATTAATTTCCTCGATGATCGTCAATAGCCCCGCTACCGTGGTTAAAAGGGTTGGAAGAAAACCTTTCCACACTTCTGTGGTAGCAATGTGACCATACTTCTTCCAGATCTTGGTGTACAGGGACGCATGACATTTGGGGATCACGAATCCGCCGACCATTTCGTTGTCTGGGAAGGTATTAATCAATGGGGCTTCGAATAAAAGTCCAGCGGTTGGGTATTCACGAGCATGGACACCGTCTCCGGTCTCCACAGATCCTACAGAATCTTCACATGCTTGGTTACTGCTTTCCTCAACCTCAACCACGGTCACGGACTTTCCACTCTTTCTTCGTCTAGCATCGACGACGACACATACATCCGCCTACGATGAAACGAAGGAGTGTTAATCCCGCGACTCAGTACAGTCTCAAGAATCACAGGTTTACTTACAGACGATCCAGCTTCAACACGAGCCGATCCATACCGGGCAGGAGCTCTAACAATCCGCTTAGGCCTTGCATTATGAGGAGTAGCATTCTTCTTACAGTCCTACGACAAATCATTATCTTGTGATCAACAATCTCGATTGAACAGAGACAAGAAACGAGAAGAAGAAGAAGTGTACAACTTACTGAGATAGACGTTGCTATTTCACGCTTTGACTGAAGATCATCTTGAGAACAAATGCTATTTCTCAACATGACGGCAAGAGGGTAGGATCAAAACTTCTCGGCACGATGAAACTGACTCAGGAATGGAATAAATATTTGCGTGGATCATAGATTTGGAGTCTTGAAGATATATATATCAGGAGATAGTCATATAGTCAACTCAGTTACGAGTTTCACTGAAACCCTAGGCTTCAAAGATCGATACCTGAGACGCGGAGGAAAATAACACACTGGGGACTGAACATCACGGGTCAAAGGATAGGCCACGCGGCCTTGTACATATCATGAATTCTCATATGTGTGGTATGTTACTTCTCATGAAGATCGACAAGTCATGATAAATTTGGATATATGGACATTGGTCCATGTCATGGATTAGAAGAAATCGATGTTAACAAAATGTTCATCATTCAGAAGAAAAGTCTAATTGAAGTAAAGTCGCTTAAACAGTCAAAAGAAAGATATCCACTATGAAGACTAAGAAGGGAATGCTCTAAGGTCTAAAGAAGATGAAAGTAAAACTACTCGTCGGACTCATCCGAATTTTCAGCTTCATCGTCACTGTCCTTCTCGGAATCATCTTCTTCAGAGTCACTGTCAGGATCATTGGTGAAGTCCGGTGGACGGAAGATAACGTCATCATTTGAATCCGAGTTATCTTCCGCTGCAGCTTCAGCTTCAATTTTCTTCATCGTCCTCTGATGCTCTCTTTCATATCGATCAGGCTTAATGTAATGCTCGGATGGTTCCCATGTGATCTCTCCTTCAGAAGCATCAACATCAGAATCAGAAGGCACCCCATCCAAGAATTGACGCTTCTCCTCAACCCTCTGTCTCTTACATCGGGTGCGATCTTTTTCACGTTGACGGGCATCCTCCTTTTTGTCTTCAGCTCTTTTCTTTTTGAGTTCAGCAAAAGAGACTCTTCCCTCACCCAACGGAACATTAGGCTTCGCCTCTTCCTGGGTAACCCTATCCTTTGATTTCGCTATAGGAGCGTCCGAATCCTCATTAGAAGAGCCAGAGGAAGAAGAGGAATACCAGTAATCGTAATTGCTGTTATTGTTGGTCGACATTTTCTGGAACCGGAAGATCAAAGATTACTACTATGTAAACAAAACAACATCAACAGAAAATGGTAACTCTTACCTTTTATACTTCCACTAACAATAGTGATAGTAATGCTAGAGTTAACACCTCAAAATCGTTCGTCTCTTCGAAAACTGCAAAAACGAACGAAACTTTATTTAGTTTCTGAAACTGATTTTTCATGAAATCACGGACACAATTTTCATAATGTGAACATTCACACGACTGACCTATGAAGTTCATAACAATACAATATTCTATCATAAATATATTGTCTATCTTTGAAGAATCCTCAAAACCCACGTTTTGATTTTTCGAAGAAAACAACAATTAATGCAACTTGCATACATAAATTCTCAAGGATTTTATCTAACGAAAACAAACTCATGCAAATAAAATATATCATCATATTTTGCACAATATATGTCACGGCTGCATATATATATATAAAAAAACTATTTTTCCTTCGTATCGTCATTATTTGTCTTTAAAACGAGGGTTTATTTCAAAAATATTGTGAAAGCTCACATCTCATACATATGATAAAGTTTTGTATTACATGAAAGCTCATAAGCAAAATTTTATCACTGGACACAAGTTCATCATACATATTTTCCTTCGTGTCATCGTTATTTGTCTTTAAAACGAAGGATTATTCCGATTTCATGAAAATTCACTTCT
Source organism: Papaver somniferum (assembly GCF_003573695.1). NCBI lineage: Eukaryota > Viridiplantae > Streptophyta > Magnoliopsida > Ranunculales > Papaveraceae > Papaver > Papaver somniferum. The sequence continues at coordinate 100,189,290 of NC_039364.1, read as the reverse complement.
TTTATGATAGAACCTTGGTACACATGAAAGCTCATAAACTAAGTTTTATCACTGAACCTAGGTTCATATACTAAAAAAAATCTCTCCTAAATCAGGGATTATAGTTAGTTTGCAAAACTAACGATCGAACGAACATACGTTTACAAAAACTAGGGTTTTTCATAAAACTCACACCAATTGTATACACATGTATATGATTTTAGCATGATCACTTCATGTAAACAACAGCAAACATCAAAAAAAAACATTCGCTCACCTGGTCGGCGCCGGCCGGAAACTGGTCGGACGGTGGCGGCGACGGTCGGCGGCGATCGGCTCCGGCGGAAAAACTCTCCTTCCCTGGCGTGAAGGTGATGAAGGTGCTGGTCGTGTGTGAGGAAAAAAAAAAAAAGGGGATTAATCCCTTTTATATCAATTTTATTTCCAAAACCTAATTTTCTAAGGATTTCCTTATTGGGCCCGACCGGCGAATCCTAACCGACCACGGACTCGTCGTCCAAACCAGCGGTTCAACACCAATTTATGCTCATCAAACGACGCTCCAATCATGACATTGAAGCCTTCATCAAGTCGTGGCTTGCTCATGCTCTCTAAATCAGGTAACGTCTCAACTTACGACTAAGTTCAATTACTGGTATTATTATTTATGGACGAAAAATCACCATTTAATGCTGATTGAGGAACACAACTTTCCTCAGTAAGCAGGGGACTTAATGTAGATGGTGGATTTTCGACAAAGGCTAAATTCGCAAACTCATAATTATACGAAGCTCTGATTCAGCAATCAGATGTGAGTATCGAGACACAGGTCTCTCATCGAATTCTCAACGGAGAGTACCTTCTCTCAGAGTACGTGTGGATATGTAGTCTCACGACTGGACAACGGCATATCTCATGAATACTGAATACTTTCAACGATTATTTCTATATAGTATCACGAGACGGACGGCTCCTAGACAGCTTGCTCTGCTAGTATATAGCGATAACGTCTCCAGGAACAAACAATGAGTTTACCCAGACTATATAAAGGATATGACTTACCGACAAGCTCGTATCAGGATAATTAATGCTCCTAGACAGCTTGCTCTTCTAGTATAGAGCCACAAAGTTAATTATTCATAATTACAATCGCTCCTACTCCATGGTCGAATCCACGACTGGTCTCATGGAATGGCAATAAAAATTGTTCTGATTCTATGATCGAATCCACGGCTTGATCTCATAGAATAAAAATAACTATATTATCTCATTACTCCGATTTCATGATCGAATCCACAAGTGGTCTCATAAATGGTAATAGATAAATCTTAATTACTCCGATTCTATGGTAGAATCTACGATCCCATGGAATGGTAATGCTCACTTTATTATTTTGAATTCGTAGTCGAATCCTCAGCTGATCCTATGAATAACTGCACATATGTCAATCTCGGATCCTCGGGGAAAATGAATCCCACTAAGAGGCAAATAATAAGCAATATATCCCACAAATAGAGATACCTTGTCGAAGTAAAGCAGCCTTCGTGCTGAACGCGTAGGGTTACAGGAAAATTATTGCCCACGTAGGGACCCTCGCCACCACGGTACCTTCTGGCCAAAGATATCCTTCTAGGATGTTGAATGTTCCACCAAGTTTAATCATACCTTAGCACCGAGCGATGGATTGATTGCGCAATAAACTAGACATACTATGTCATAAATATTGTGCAACAAAGTAAGAAAATGTTGTAACACACATTACAAAAAAGGTGACAAATACCAAATGGCGTATGTACGCATTTTATTTACGTAGGTATAACAATACAGCAAAAAGCTTAACCAACGACAAAGGTTCCAAAAGGTATACTTCCATTGCAAAGAGTGAAGTTACAACAACGAAGGTACACCAGGAAATAACTCCATACTAGGTAAACAAAGAGACATCTGAAATACACCTTAGCCAAAAGAAAAAAACTAAAAGGTATATGCCTAAGCAGTAATCTCAAACTCAGCTAAAACTTAGCTGCATGCTATGAGGGGGTACCTTCTAGCCTCATTATATCTTGCTCATGCGACGGCTAGTCCAAAAGGTAGCAAAAATACCTAAGCAGCAAGCGGAGGCTCCGCTTTAAAAAACGGGTGAAAACCACTATCCCAGTCTCAGCTTTCATTAACGAAGGCGTGGACTTCGTAAACAAATACCTACATACATACATGCATACATATATACACACACATATATATATACATGCTTGCATACATACAAACATACATATATTTTTGTGATAATATTAGCATCAAAACCTTGTTCGATACTTCTATGGTACCTCAGTAAACTACTTCAGTACTTCGAGGGTACCTCAGTAAACTACTTCGATATTTCTCTACATCGACAAACTACTTCAATACTTAGAAGGTATCTCAGTAATATACTTTGATACTTCTATATTTCGAAGGTACCTCAGTAATATACTTCGATAGTTCTATACTTCGAACGTACCTCAGTAATATACTTCGAGTCTCTGATACTTCATCGGAAATTTATTTCGATACTTCGAGGGTACCTCAGCAAATTACTTCGACACTTCGAGGGTACCTCGACAATTTACTTCAATACTACAATCGTAACTCAGCGAATATACTTCAATGGTACCTTGGCGAATTTACTTGAAGCATACCCCAACAAGATTCTTAGAAGGTATCTCAGCAAACTTATTTGATACTCCGATGAAAATCTTCAACAAAATAAACGAAGGAGGATCAATATTTTTTCTTAAAGGTCATTCTTCGAACAACCCTCAAGAAAAGGGGCAAACCGTGAGTACCAAAAATCTATTGTGCCACGTGGCACAACATTAAAGGTAGAGTAACTTATTATGTTACAACAACGCACATTACATCTCTCCTTCGGATGCTAAGTTATGAAGTTATCTCTATCAACGTGTGGCGCAATGTTAAAGGTTGGAGTATCAAAGTACGCTACAACGGAGTACACCAAATCACTACCAAGATTGCTTAGTTATTAAGCAATAGGTTGTAGCATAGGCACGTGGGTGTGTCTGTCTGTCAGAGGTAGCTGAGCAGTCTGCACAGCTTTTAGTACGAAGGCGCAGTCGTCAACCATGTGGGATCAGAGTACATGATATCCTATGACTGGCGAAGGTACGCGTCCAATGAAGGTACAACTTGTACAGAGGTTTCACAGTTCACGATGGCACATGGAGGAAGCTAAGGTGGCATTGTCTGATTGGAGATGGTGGGCGCCCAACGAAGGTACTATATTGACCAAGGACCATCAGATCTCGATGGAACATGAGACATCAAAGATATCCATGATGCATGTGGAGCAATAAATACCCATCCTCATATCAAGAGAAAGGAAGAATAATTGGTTTGGTTAGTGTAGATGGTGGATTTTCGACAAAGGCTAAATTCGCAAACTCATAATTATACGAAGCTCTGATTCAGCAATCAGACGTGAGTATCGAGACACGGGTCTCTCATCGAATTCTCAACAGAGAGTACCTTCTCTCAGAGTATGTGTGGATATGTAGTCTCACGACTGGACAACGACATATCTCATGAATACTGAATACTTTCAGCGATTATTTCTATATAGTATCACGAGATGGACGACTCCTAGACAGCTTGCTCTGCTAGTATAGAGCGATAACATCTTCAGGAACAAACAATGAGTTTACCTTGACTATATAAAGGATATGACTTACCGACTAGCTCGTATCAGGATAATTAATGCTCCTAGACAGCTTGCTCTGCTAGTATAGAGCCACAAAGTTAATTATTCCTAATTACAATCGCTCTTATTCCACGGTCGAATCCACGGCTGGTCCCATGAAATGTCAATAACAATTGTTCTGATTTTATGAGAGAATCCACGGCTTGATCTCATAGAATAGAAATAACTATATTATCTCATTACTCCGATTTCATGATCGAATCCACAACTGGTCTCATAAATGGTAATCGATAAATCTTAATTATTCCGATTCTATGGTCGAATCTACGATCCCATGGAATAGTAATGCTCACTTTATTATTCTGAATTCGTAGTCGAATCCTCAGCTGATCCTATGAATTAATAATAAACATCTTATTACTCAGTTTTGTGAATTATTCTCCACTGGATTCCATAATTAGTAGTAAATAATCAACAACCGGGCGTCTGAGCTACCTCTAAGTAAGCCCCGATTCAAATGGTGAAGGTGTATTCAACGACGATACACTAACAGTCACCGCAGGAACGAGTATTTCAAAAATACAACGAAACGATAAACCTATGCAAAATAGAGAAGAAAATAATAAATAATTAAAAATTAAGGAAAGGTGTATGGGGTGCGACCATAGGTTCATCATTTGGTACTTTCATAAATCCATAAAAAATAATATAAAATTAAGAAAAGGAGTGTGGGGTGTGACCATTGGCCAACCGGCCCCACACCCCACGGTTCCTTGTTATTTTATTATTATTATTATTATTTCTCTAATTTCATGAAAAAACTCTTTGATTTCATGGTATTTTTACACAAATTATCAAATAATAATAAAATAAAATAAATTATGAAAACTTATGGGACTGAGCCTTGGCCGGCCGGCCATGCCCTAGCCGGTCCCACACGCCCCTTTGTTTTATTATTTTATTATTAATTTTCCTTGAATTCATCAAATTCCTTGATTTCATGGTATTTCTCTCAAATTAGGAAAAATTCCCTCAATTCATCAAAAATACATAAAAAATACACAAAAATTAGGGAAACTCGTGGGACCGAGCCCAAGCCGGCCGGCCATGCCTCTCACGGTCCCACACGCCCTTGTTTTTATTATTTTAATATTTTTTTCTTCCATGAACTCATGAAAACTCCTTCAATTCATGGAAACTCCCTAAATTCATCAAATTTCTCAAAATTCATGAATTTTTCATAAAATCATCAAAATATTATAAAATTAAGGAAAAGGCACCACGGGACCGTGGTCATGACCGGCCGACCATGCCTTGACCACGGCGGTCCCACGCCTCCTCATTCCTTATTTTATAATTATTTTTCATCATCTCATGGTGTTTTCCTCAGTTTCGTCGAAACCCTAATTTTGGCATATTTTCTCGAATGGATGCTCAATTGCACGCCAGAAAGTATCAAAATTCTCAGGAATGAGACGCGGACGCCTTGGGAACACGAGCGCGCTATCTTGACCGACCAAGATTGGCTCTTTGGCTTACAGAAGCCGGTCCCATCAAATTTCACAGTTTTGACCTAATTTTCACAATTGCACGTATTAGGTCCAAGACTCTTCCAAACACTTTGGATTTTCATGAAGTGATCATCAGGAGGTCACGTGACTACTCAGGGCCGGTTTCATGACCCCATGGTCGGTCCCTCACTCCGTCATAACTAATTAGGATTTCTCACCTAAGGCTCAGACGAGCATTTTCGAATAAATGATTAAACCAGCATTTAATCATTCTTTCACCAACAAATCGTCAAATCTTTAGGAGTTCTTTGTATTTGCTCACGTGAGAATATGGACACTACATGGTTGATCCACGGTCCCATGTAGTCGCTCCCTCCTTCGTCCCATGGTTAAACTTCTGACGAACCATGAATTGATCATCAATTGATCAAATTAGGGTTTCTGATTCCAAGGATCATCATTCCAGATTCCAACCTTAATAATTTTACGACGACCTCATGGTCATTAATTTTATTAATTATGCTCGGTTCAACGACCAGTATTCTAATTAATATTTTTGGTACGCTGCCAATAATCCATCAGATGAGCAACACATGCTCAGACGATCAAATATTCCACAATTCATCACACGAGCAACACTTACTCAGATGATAAATATTTGCTCAAACCAAGGAATATTGGTTCAACAATCAACATTCAACGATCCATCAAATGAGAAATACTTGCTCACTTCATCGTAAGAACTATACCTCTGTCTCATGACATGTTCAATTCATAAGTTTCAGAACATCATGTTCAACTCAGCAACTACATGGACTAATCGTCCCATCAAACCACGAAGTCATCAATTGACTAACATACCACGAGACGTCAATCGTGTCACTTTGGGGGGATATCACTTAGGGTTTTGGTCTGGCGATCTACGACACGTGTGTTCAAACACACGATGGAATGTGAGCAAGTCGTGCAATCAGTTGAAGGAATTCACGAGGTACCGGGTGGAAAATCGACCAAGTATCCACACGTTGAACAACTGGTTTCAAACACGATCTCCACTTCCCCACTCCTTGATTCCATCAACTGTCACACTTCATGGAATCATGGTGTCTAAAATTCCAACAATATAAATAAGTCTCTGAATCATGATTGAATCATCAACAATATAATCAGTCTCACGTCTCATCGACAAAACGAGATCATAAACTCATCAATTGAGCAACTACTCTCAATTGAGAAATATCAATCACTTAGAGCTTATCGTATTCGGAATTCACACACCCACAATCTTTGATTACCATTGATTCCACACATTTCTCAGCTTTCCTCCTACAGATCAACCCATCCTCTCTTGTGACCGAATTTACTCTTGAACGGTCATTGTCTTGATTTAGGCCAGAGTACTACAGATTGATATCTCGAATCTAAAGCACCCCCTTTGCAGCGGTGCATCTGTGTGAGGTTTAACATTTCGCTCGGTTCGAGGAGTCTCCTCCGTACGGTCGTCTCCTCAATTCCTTAAAAACCAGCAAATCGTTTTTCTCCATCTACAGTTAGGAATTAGGGAAAAGTCTATATCTGTACTCTTACTTCTAGAGCTTCATACTTTCTATAAGTGAGTTCTTCCACTCAAATGTAACAAGATCAATAATAAACATATCATCTTTACCCATGGATGTAGGTTAAGATTAACTGAACCACGTAATCTCTTGTGTGTTGGTAACTTAGATGCACTTACATTATCTTTTATCTTAGAGATTTACTTACTGAGTTATCTCTGTTTTCTGAGTTATCTTTGTATTATGATCTATCTCTGTTTTATGAGTTATCTGTTCATCTGAGATATCTCTTTATTTAGCTCATTTGCTTACTTATCTCTGTTTTACAAAGATATCTTTGTTTTCTTAGCATTTGCTCTTGCGAAGTATCTTTACTTACTTAGTATATGTGGTACTTCATCATACGATTCATATAAGATCCATCTGTCTAGATATCATTATATACATCCAGAAAGCCGTATGCTTTGGAAGAAGCTTGTACAGTTTGATCTTCTGGGTAGATCTCATTTCGAACATACCTTTTACTTACTCAACAATATCAGATCAACTAAGGTATCCATACTACTTAATATATGATCCTACGAGATGCTCATATTACGTAGACTACGGGAAAATTAGTAGTCACAAGACTCACAACTATCATCAAGCGAATATCTTGAAGTTGTATTATTTTGACTTTGTCCATAGACGTTCACTTAAGATATCGTACTTATAGGTTGAAATGAAAAAATTATGGGGTACCTGGGTACCCTCGTCATTTCATTGGTATCAGAGCAGGCAAACACGAAAAGATCTAACAATCTGTGTTTGGTGCGATCCAACCTATAAGACTTGAATCTAAAAAGGTTTTTTCGGAACCTATAATTGATTTAGCTAACGTACCTGAAATGACGAGGGTACCCAAGTACACCACAATCTTTTCGTTTCAACCTATAAATACGATATCTTAAGTGACCGTCTATGGACAAAGTCGAGACAATACAACTTCAAGATATTCACTTGACAATAGTTATGGTACAAGACCAATTAACTATAGGATCAATGTCAAGTGATTATGATTTGACGTACAAGTGTGGTTTACTTTATTATAATAAAACAATTGTAATGTGGAAAGTAAAAGTAAATCACACAACAAGATTTTGTTAACGAAGAAACCGCAAATGTAGAAAAACCCCGGGACCTAGTCTAGTTTTGAATACTATCAGAATTAACTTGCTATACAAAGTACAAATCCAACTTCGTATAGTTGAGACCAAGTAATCTATCCCTACTTACTTAGTTCCCTCGGTATCCTTGCGTCTACGACTGTTTGGTCGCACACGTGAATCCCAAGACATAAATCATTATCTTAAGTTGCTTAACCGATGTAAAGTCTTAAGTAGTCAACTCCTTTTGATCATCTTCCAAATAGTAAAGGAACAAAGTTGTTTGGTAACTACCCAATAATCTTTTAGAAAAGATTCATTGAGTTTTGAAAAGGTTCTTCCGTTTTAACTAGTAAACTTCTTTGTCGGGTAGGATCAATTCAAATCAATAACTTAGATTCAGATTCATTACCATCGGATTCCGATATTGAAAAATACTACCAAATGATAGTTGTCGATTTAAACGAATATATGATCAAGTCTATCAAAGATAAAATATATCTAAGTCAGATCCCATCCGATCAATATGCGTGCACAAATCACGAGATACGAAAACCAATAATAAAAATCTTATTGTCTTTAATTCTTCAATTGCCTTCTATTGTACCTGCACAACACAACTTGAATCCACTTATGATCGATCACGCACGTAACGGAGTCTGTTAACAATGGATTATCACAAGTTATTTTCAGATCTAAAAACAGTTTTGAAGATCCCGTCAACACTTCGATCTAATTTGAGTGACCTTATGTCAGAAGAAAGGCTCTCAAGAATAATCAAACTAGGGGAAATCAAAGTTTAAACAGTTGTTAGTTAATCAAATCAATAATAAAAAACTAACATAACAATGCAATTATCTGGTTTCCCACCAACCGTACTCGTAGAGATTCTTGATCCCACAAAAGTCTTTAAACGACCGGTCGTAAGAGATTTCGCCTAATTAGGGTGTTTTCCTCTCCGGATAGACGGCTCAACCATAAACAACACGAATGAAGTTTTCCTGGCTCTTAGGATAGTTTGCAAGAAATTCAAACTCAATTATTTATAGACCAAGGTTGTTTGGACCACAAGGAAATTCCAAAACTGAAAATATTCTCAAGATATGCAATAAGTACCTAATTTCGGTTTTCATATTTCCAACTAATTTCCAATATATGATTTCAAAATATGTCATTAGAAAATATCTATATTAGTTTAACACTTAACTAATATAATTTTCTAAGATATATGTTTTGATTGCTGGAAAATCAAAAACATATAATCAAAAATCTTAAATAAAAGATTCTCAATATTTCGGTTTGGGATCAACTTGAGTATTAAGGAATATCTTTAAACAATAAAAGATAAGAATTATATTCATGTTCAAATTATGTCGACATCTGGAACTTTCCTATTTAGCAAACCCTAATTCCAAACTCACACAAAACCATAAAGTAATATGTGAATTAAAAGATTGTTTTTTCTCTTGGGATCGGTTCCACCATGACTCCTAACATAGGTTAAGATCGGTTCTACCAAGTCTCCAAATATAGGTAGGGATCGGTCCTACCATGAATCCCAACAAAATCTAGGACCGGTTCTACCATGATTCTAGATATAGGTAAGGATCGATTTTATCAAGACTCTCAACATAAGCTAAGATCGGTTCTACCATATATATCCCAACATAGGTGAGGATCGTTTCTACCAAGATTCTCAACATAAGTCAAGATCGGTTCTTACCATGTATCCCAAATTGGTAAAGATCAGTTCTATCATAACTCTCAATATAAGTCAAGATCGGTTCTACCCAAGTTTTTACCTAGGTTCGAATCGTTCATCCAATAGATCTTCATTGAAAATCAGACCAAAACGCCAATTGATTTCTTTTCGATTATGAAATACGTTTTGTATATGCACTTCCTTTAAACATATGTAATTAAACATAGTTTCCTAGGATGAAACCACACTTATATCTGGTACAAATCAAGTAACGAGTTACATAGATTATGTCGATGTCACATATACAAAGTTCAAAAGATAAACGTTATACTTCGTAATCAAATATTCTTCCTTGACACTTTGATCATAATAAAATGACCAAGTCTAATACTAGAGTATTAAATATAACCTCGCATATTATGTTTCCAATTTTAAACGACTTGAAAGCAATGATAGGAATGGAAACAAGTCAAGTCGGTATCACTAACCTCAAGTGATATCTTCATTGTAGTCGATACGTCTTCACGTTCTTCAGGTCTTCAAGGTAATACTTGTATGTTTCAATATTCCTAGACTTTGTAGTCTAACCTAAACGAAGTTGACTATAGTACATTTAAACAAGCGACTCTAATTGAGTTTTGATACTAAAATATGACAACCAAACTTGACATACCAACTCTTGGTGGGTTTAACCGAGCAATGCTCTAAAAATCTTCCCCTTTGTCAATTTTAGTGACAAAACTCTAATACATATGGAGATAAATGAACCACATAATAATGATTCTTCATACGCTTGATTCCAAGTTCAACATCACAATATCCTGCACATATTCAAAAAATAAATGTCGTTGTTGACATTTGAATAATAAAAGTTTTCTCCCCTAAAGGAAAGCTATGTATATATTCAATCTGAACATCTTTGTTATTCCCCTTTTGTAATATGAATTACTACACAACAAGATGATATGTTTCTCCCTCTTTGTCTATGCTTTACTCTACAAAGCCTTGACTTTTGTACTTATGATATGCAACTTTATATCTAATGATAGAGTAAAGCATAAACTAAGTGGGAGAAACATATCATCATGTTGTGTAGTATTTCATATTATAAAATAGGAATAACAAATATGCTCGAATTAAATATATACCTAGATTTCTTTCTTATTTTTTTTATTTTTTTTTTTGGGGGGGGGGGGGGGGGGGGGGTAAGCTTTTGTTATTCAACGGCATTTATTTTTTGAATATGTGTAGGATGTTGTGTTGTTAAAACTCGGAATCAAGCGTATGAAGAATCAGTTATTTTTTAATTCGTTTATCTCCATATGTATTAGAGTTTTGTCACTAAAATTGACAAAGGGGGAGATTTTTAGAGCATTGCTCAGTTGAACCCACCAAGCGTTGGTATGTCAAGTTTGGTTGTCATATTTTATTATCACAAATCATTTAGAATCACTTGATTAAAATTACTAGAGTCAACTTCGTTTAGGTTAGAGTAGAAAGTCTTGGAATATTGAGACATACAAGTATTACCTTTAAGACTTGAAGAAAGTGAAGATGTATCAACTACAACGAAGACATCATCTTTCCACTTAAGGTTAGTGATACTGGCTTGACTTGTTTCCATTCCTATCATTACTTTCAAGTCATTTAAGATTGAAAACGTAACATGCAAGGTTATATTAATACTCTAGTATTAGACTTGGTCATAGTAGTATGATCAAAGTGTCAATGAAGTATATTGAATTACGAAGTATAACGTTTATCTTTTGAACTTCTTAAATGCGACATTGACATAATATATGTAACTCGATACTTGATTGTGTTAGAGCATAGCTCGGTTGAACCCACCAAGCGTTGGTATGTCAAGTTTGGTTGTCATATTTTAGTGAATCAAAACTCATTTTAAGAGTCGCCTGGTTATGTACTAGAGTCAACTTCTTATAGGTTAGCTTGAAAGTATTAGGATATGAGACATTACAAGTATTGCGAAGACTTGAAGAAGTGAAGAAGTGAAGAAGTAAGAATCTACAACGACGACATCATCCTTCCACTTGAGGTTAGTGATATTTGACTTGAACTGATTCATTCCCTAACGTATCTTTCAAGTCGTTCATATTGAAAACGAAACTGCGAAGCATGAACACTCTAGATAGACATAGTATTAAGGAATACAATATGAAGTTTATTGCTTAACTATTAAACTTTGTATATAAGACATCAACATAATCGTTTAAATGCTATTGTGATTATGTATGGGTATGAGGTGAGGATTTCATCATAGGAAACAATGTTTTACATGTGTTTTAAGGAAAGTAAGTTCATAAACTTGTTTATGAATCGAAAAGGAAATCGACAGGCGTTATTGGGATTGTTATTCATTGCATATCTTGTGAACATCCAATATGTGTGATTTAGTATAACCGCTCACGACTTGTTTGTGTTCTTGGTAAAACTATTCACAAATGCCTGACTTATGTATTGGCATGACTTTTATTAGTGAAAACGATCTTAAGTAATCACCTGAGATAGTATGATCGAGTTTGTGATTTGTTTGACCGAATCTGAGTAAAGGGGAACCGATCCTATGAAGAGGTGGAACACATCATAAAGGGGAATCGATCCTTGTATGAGGTGCAGCAAGTTTGTATCAGAAAGGGGAACCGATCCTATGGACATGTGCAACACGTTTTTAGGCAAAGGGGAACCGATCCTATGGACATGTGCAACACATATAAGTTAGATACCATATATATGTGGGGAACTGATCCTAGTACCTAGTCAACCGAATTTTGGAAAGCTAGTGTGACTATACACAATACTCACATGGAGGTAGGACAAAAACTTGTTTTGGTAGAACCGTTAAACCCATGATTTGTGATTGAGTGTTTCTTGATCAATCGGATAGTTCTTGAAAGTCAGATAAACCAATTCTAAACTTGTTTGGAAGTGTGGCAAATCGGTTTCAAGGTTGTAAGTATGAAAGAGGACTTAGAAAGTAAGGGTGTCGACATACTTTGAACACGTGCAGTAATGTTTATCTTTTATTGTTCAAAGTTATTCCTTAATAGCTACAGGAAGAAAATCTCAGGATCGAAACATAAATAAGTTAAGAATCTTTTATTTAAGGTTGTTCATTTTATTTTAGGAAAACGAGAATTAGTAATGCGCATTTACTAGTTGAGATTTTCCAAAGAGATTTCCGGTCATTATTTTGGACAGAGCATTTCCAGGAATTATGGAAACCGAAATTGGAATATATTAAATATCTTTGAGAATATTTTCGATTTTGGAAATTCCTTGGTATCCAAACTTCCTTGTCTATAGATACTTGAAGTTTGTATTTCTAGCAAACTAATCCTTCGTGACAACAAACTTCCTCGGTTGTGTTGTTACCGGTGTAGCCGCCTATTCGGAGAGGAGAGTAACCTAATTAGGCGAAATCTCTTACGGCCGTTCAGTTTAAAGTCTTCTTTGGGATTGAGAAGCTCTACGAGTACCGTTGGTGGGAAACTAGATAATTGCGGTTTATCTTGTGTTTTTGATTGATTTGATTGACTAACGGTGGTTGAACTTTGATTGCACCTAGTTTGTTTATGCTTGAAAATCTTCTCTTCTGATATAAGATTCACTCAAACTAGATCGAAGTTTCGACATGGATCTTTAGACTGTTGTTAGTTCTAAAGACGATCTTGTGATAATCCATTGTTAACAGACTCCGTTCTGTGCGTGATTGATCACAAGAGATTCAAGTTGTTGTGTGCAGGTGTTTATTGAAGATCTAAGAAGATTTTAAGACAAAAAAGATATTGAAGATTTCTGATTTGGGGTTCATAATCTTTGGTGTGCACATTACTTGTTTCGGTATAAGAGGATCCTGAAAAAGCGGGGGTCTAATAACACCACCCAATATTTCGCTTAGCAATCTGTATGGACTAACTCCGAAACAATTACTAGAGAATCAACTAGACAGTCAGACTTAATCTAGATAAAAGTATCTCAAGGAGTTAATATCTGTCTCTTGTTTTGATTCACTCAAGCTAATAGAAATCAGCGAGTCTATAATCAAACACAAGGAATAACTTGGACGGTACCGAAGACCAATGTCCAAGGATCAATCAATATCAATCAACAACCAAAGGTCGGTTTTCCAATTGATTGATTCAAACACACAACCTGTATTATTTCAATTATATAAACAAATATAATGCGGAAATAGAAATAACACAGACACCAAAATTTTGTTAACGAGGAAACCGCAAATGCAGAAAAACCCCGGGAACTAGTCCAGATTGAATACACACTGTATTAAGCCGCTACAGACACTAGCCTACTCCAAGATAACTTCGGACTGGACTATAGTTGAACCCCAATCAGTCTCCTACTGATCCAAGGTACAGTTGTACTCCCTACGCCTATGATCACAGCAGGATACTGCGCACTTGATTCTCTTAGTTGATCTCACCCACAACTAAGATTCGCTACGACCCAAAATCGCAGGTTTTAACAATAAACAAATTTGTCTCACACAGACAAGTCTATCAAAGGATCATTCTGTCTCCCACAGAAAAACCCTAAAAGTTTTTGTTCCGTCTTTTGATAATAATCAAGGTGAACAAGAACCAATTGATAATCAGGTCTTATATTCCCGAAGAACGGCCTAGATTAATCAATCACCTCACAACAATCTTAATCGTATGGTAACGAAACAAGATGTTGCGGAATCACAAACAATGAGACGAAGGTGTTTGTGATTACTTTTTATATCTTGCCTATCGGAGGACTCTCACGATCTCTAGCCAATCAATATGATTTTACTATTACGATAGAAGATGCAAGATCAGATCACACAACTACGATAAAAGTAGTATCGGTCTGGCTTCATAATCCCAATGAAGTCTTTAATTCGTTAACCTGGTTTTAGAAGAAGAAAACCTAAGGTTAAAGGAGAAACGACTCTAGCACGCAAACTAGTATCACACTTAAGGTGTGGGGATTAGTTTTGCACAATACTAGATGTCTCCTTTATATATCCTTTCAAATCAGGGTTCTGCCTTAGTTACAAATCTATCAATATTCATCGTTAGATGAAAACCTGATTTAGATTCAAGCTAATATTTCTCAACCGTTAGATCGAAAACTTAGCTTGTCATACACAAATGACTGTACGCTTCTAGGTTTGTTAACCGCACCCAAACGTGTACATTGTTGGTTCAACAATAGTCTACCCAAAGAGGTTAACCATCTGAGCGTTTCATACCAACCATGTTCCTCTTCACCATAACTAGTTCAATTGACTCAAATGAACTAGTTAAGAGAGTTGTTCAATTGCAAGGAAATCTTATGTAACAAAACAAGACACAATTGAAGCAAAAATGATTTGATTCACTCGAATCGGTTCATGAACTTTAATAGCCACGGTTTTCAAATGCATTCCTTAGTCTTTTAAGATTAAGTTCAGAAATCATTTTTAGATATATAACCTTCTCAAGTTCGCAGACTAGGTTCGCGGACTTAAGACACCAGATAGAGTTTACAAACTCCAGCAGAAATTCTCGGGTTCGAGAACTACGCCGGTTCGCGGACTTGGCTCACGGACTTGGCTCACGCAAGTAGTTTTTCAACTCCAGCAGAAATTCTCGGGTTTGAGAACTTCGGCAGTTCGCGGACTGAGTTTTCGGACTAAGCACTTTCCATACTTCCGGTTCTCTTGATCAACAAAGTTCGAAAACTTCGGTTCAAGGAATCCATTGGTTATGTAATCTAAACTCTCATTCCAATCATTGAAACATTCTTAGAGGACGTTATGTAGTTGTTAACTATTTCTCGTCAAAGAAATTTTAAAAGTGATTGAAACATTTATGACTTTCGTCACTAGGTAAAGATAAACTTGGTCGAAGCGAAAAGCTTACCAACACATATTTCGAGATATAGATAGGCGAGGTATACTCGGCTCAAAATACTAAATGTGTATGATCTAGTCTATATATATATCATACGACTTTTGTCTCAAAGAGTAGGAGATAGAATAGATAGACTTTTGAGTCACAGATAAGTTCAAGTCTCCACATACCTTTTTTTCGAGAAGTTCCACCGGTTCCTTGAGTATATCTTCTACTTGTATGATGAATCGCCATGAAGTCCTTGAGCTCAACTACACTTACTATCCTAGTCCGAGACTTAGCTATAAGAGACTAGAAATCAAGACTTATAGTTTTGATCACTAACATTGACAAACATGCTTGAGATAGCAACGCATGCGAGTTTGACCGAGCAGTGCTCTAACAATCTCCCCCTTTGTCAATTTTAGTGACAAAACTATTAATACATATGGAATACAAGAAAGATAATGAAATTTTAGTAGCTCCTATCCCACATGTCTAATCTTCAACTTTCCTCGAAATCTTCGTCACTTCCAAGTACTCCAATGATCCCAAAGGTTGTAAGTTTAGCACCATCGTTGTTGAAGATCCGTAGCTATAACAATGAGAAAGCATCGGTCTCGATCATTGTTATACAGTGTCATAGTATTATTACACAATATCAAAGTCCAATTGTATCATAACTTAAACAATAATACTATGGTGATATGTATCACTCTCCCTTAGTCAATACTCCATCTCACATGAAAACCACTCCCCTTACACAATGATCCGAAAACTATATGTATTTATAGTGTGAACTACATATTAATTCTCCCCCTTTTTGTCAATAAAATTGGCAAAGGTACAAGAACGTGATCATAATAAAATTTCCGTAAGATACATTTCAAGTACTCCTAGACAGCTTGCTCTACAGTATGGAGCCATAAAGTTAATTATTCCTAATTGCTCCAATTCCATGGTCGAATCCACAACTGGTCCCATGGAATGGCGATAACAATTGTTCTGATTCTATGATCGAATCCACGGCTTGATCTCATAGAAAGCAATAACTATATTATCTCATTACTCCGATTTCATGATCGAATCCACAACTGGTCTCATAAATGGTAATAGATAAATATTAATTACTCCGATTCTATGGTCGAATCTACGATCCCATGGAATGGTAATGCTCACTTTATTATTCTGAATTCGTAGTCGAATCCTCAGCTGATCCTATGAATTAATAATAAACATCTTATTGCTCAGTTTTGTGAATTATTCTCCATCGAATTCCATAATTGGTAATAAATAATCAACAACCGGGCGTCTGAGCTACCTCTAAGTAAGCCCCGATTCAAACGCTAAAAGTGTATTCAACGATGATGCACTAACAGTCACCACACGAACGAGTATTTCAAAAATACAACGAAACGATGAACCTATGCAAAATAGAGAAGAAAATAATAAATAATTAAAATATTGACCAGGGTGCTGGGAGCACGAACACACGACCAACCGACCATGTCGTGGTCAATCCCACGCCAGTTTTATATTTTAATGCATTTTTATTATTTTTCATGATTTGATGAAAATTCTCTCATTTTATCAAATTTCCTTCGTCTCGAGGAAACTCCTCGGTTTCATGGTACTTCCATAAATCCATAAAATTAAGGAAAGGAGTGTGGGGTGCGACCATTGGCAAACCGGCCATGCCTTGGTCCCAACCGGTCCCACACCCACTGTTCCTTATTATTTTTTATTATTATTTCTCTAATTTCATGAAAAAACTCCTTGATTTCATGGTATTTTTGCATAAATCATCAAATAATAATAAAATAATATAAATTATGCAAACTTGTGGGACCGGGCCTTGGCAGGACGGCCATGCCCTAGCCGGTCCCACACGCCCCTTTTTTTTATTATTTTATTATTAGCTTTCCTTGAATTCATCAAATTCCTTGATTTCATGGTATTTCTCTCAAATTAGGAAAAATTCCCTCAAATCATCAAAAATACCTAAAAAATATATAAAAAATTCATGAAAACTCGTGGGACCGGGCCCAAGCCGGCCGGCCATGCCTCCATGGTCCCACACGCCCTTGTTTTTATTATTTTAATATTTTTCACTTCCCCGAACTCATGAAAACTCCTTCAGTTCATGGAAACTCCCTAAATTCATCAAATTTCTCAAAATTCATGATTTTTTCATAAAATCATTATAAAATTAGGGAAACTTGTGGGACTGGGCCCTGGCCGGCCAGTCATACCTTCCACGGTCCCACACGCCCTTATTTTATTGTTTTAATATCTTTTGGTTCCTTGAACTCATGAAAACTCCTTCAATTCATGGAAACTCCCAAAATTCATCAAATTTCTCAAAATTCATGAATTTTTTCATAAAATCATCAAAATATTATAAAATTAAGGAAAAGGCACCATGGGACCGTGGTCACGACCGGCCGACCATTCCTTGACCACGGCGGTCCCACGCCTCCTCATTCCTTATTTTATAATTATTTTTCATCATCTCATGGTGTTTTTCCTCAGTTTCGTCGAAACCCTAATTTTGGCATATTTTCACAAATGGATGCTCAATTGCACGCCAGAAAGTATCAAAATTCTCAGGACTGAGACGCGGGCGCCTTGGGGACACGGGCATGCTATCTTGACCGACCAAGACTGGCTCTTTAGCTCAAGGAAGCCGGTCCCATCAATTTTCACAGTTTTGACCTAATTTGCACAATTGCTCGTATTAGGTCCAAAACTCTCCCAAACACTTTGGATTTTCATGAAGTGATCATCAGGCGGTCACGGGTCAATCCAGGGCCGGTTTCATGACTCCATGGTCGGTCCCTCGCCTCATCATAATTAATTAGGTTTTCTCACCTAAGGCTCAGATGAACATTTTTGAATAAATGATTAAGCCAGCATTTATAAATAAGTCTCTGAATCATGATTGAATCATCAGTATCATCAATCTCACGTCAAACTGACAACACGAGATCATCAACTCATCAATTGAGCAACTACTCTCAATTGAGCAATTTCAATCACTCATAGCTTATTGCATTCGGAATTCACACACCCACAATCTTTGATTACCATTGGTTCCACACATTTCTCAGCTTCCCTCCTACAGATCAACCCATCCTATCTTGTGACCGAATTTACTCTGGAACGGTCATTGTCTTGATTTAGGCCGGAGTACTACAGATTGATCTCTCGAATCTAAAGCACCCCCTTTGCAGCGGTGCATCTGTGTGAGGTTTAACATTTCGCTCGGTCCGAGGAGTCTCCTCCGTACGGTCGTCTCCTCAATTCCTTAAAAACCAGCAAATCGTTTTTCCCCATCTACATATTGGCGACCACAGTGGGAGATCATTCTCTCGGTTGCAATCTCACAATTTCACAAGATGGTTGATCTCAGGTCAGGATCAGTTACGAATCCTAACACAAACCGTGCTAGCAGTAGCAACAACAACAATCGGAATATCCCGGAGACAATTCCGACCTCCAACACTGATGGTGGTGACGCTACTCCTCCTCACGCTGAAGGTCATCCACTGTTTGGACGACACCCTGAAGAAGTCAGAGGAGATCCACCGCCTACTATTGCTGATCTTATCAAAGCGCAGGAGACTCTTGTAAAGAACCAGACTGACATGGCTGCTACACAGAAGGAGCTGTATAATTATCTAAAAACTCTTACTGACAAGATATCAGATAAGACTCAAGAGAAGGGAAAGGAGAAGGAGAAATCCTCAGACGACGGTCCTGAAGTAATTCCAATCCATACAGTAGAAGACGACGAAGTCCACAAAACTGCTGCAGACAACTCATCAGCGAAGGGATCATCGAATTTCATCACTCGCGAGGATATGGAGCACCTTTTGGAGAACCATGGAAAAGGCAAGACATTGCATGACCATCGTCATCATCCTCCTTATCCTGCCGCTACGCAGAGGATTCTACTCCCCAAAGGTTACGTTTATCCAACTTTCACCTTGTATGATAGAACTGGCAATGCTCGGGAACATGTCCCTCGTTTTCTCGAAGCCTTGGGAGAAGATGAACATAATCATGTCGTCCGTCTCAAGGAATTATCAAAATCTATGAAAGGCAGGGCATACACCTGGTATAACAGCATCACACCAGGGACCATCAACAATTGGGGAGAAATGGTTAACGCATTTTACAGGAAATACTTATTTGTGTCAGAACAAGTCACCCTCTCCGACCTTGGAAGAATGTTTCAGAGGGTCGGTGAAAATCCCAATGATTATGTGAAAAGGTTCAGAGTCCAAGCCCTGGATTGTCATGACCCAAACGTCACGGAGCAACAACTGGTGGACTTGTGCATCAATGGCATGCTCCCGGTCTACAGGGCCTTGCTAGAAAACCTTCAGTTCCAGACTTTCTCAGAACTTCACGAAGCTGCGAAGAGCAAAGTCTACAAAGACTGGAGATTCAAAAGACACTCAAGGAAGCAGGCGTCTGATCAACAAGCAGTATAACCTGCAACCTTCAAAAAATGTTGTCGCGGAAGGGAGTAAGCGAAAATCAGAACCATAACACAAGCAGACTTCCTCCACCCCTTCAAAGACACACAAGAAGGAGAATTCGAAAATCCCTCCTCAACATACGGAAGATCCAGAAGCACCTGATTTTCCATGTTCAATGGAAGAATTTAATGAACTACTCGATGCCTGGATCCAAGACGGCGCAATCAAATTGCCTTATGTCAAGAAGGAACCAACTGAAGAGGCCATGGAAAATCCTCGGTATTGTCGCTTCCATAGATATGTCAGCCATCCCACGAGTGATTGCAAAATTTTGAAGCGCATATTCAAAGAAAAGGTCGAATCAGGAGAGCTCAACCTGGGGTCTGAAGGGGTGCACAAAAAACCCCTCCCAGTCAGAACTTTTACCATCTCCGAACCTCCTGTCAAGGAAACGGTCCAATATCTGATCGAACATGTCTGCGAGCTGTTGTATCTTTCGAAAGCTCAAAAGAAAGACATGTTTGCTGCACTGAACCACATCGTGTCCGGAATACGTCCGCTGATCCAAGATACTACCACCGGAACTTCAACCACCGACACAGAAATGTATGACTGGGGACTGCTCACCACAGTGCACATTAAAGGAAATGAGTTCAAGAAGGCGTTCATCGATGTTGGTACCGCCGTCAACATCATCCCTTTGAAGACTCTCATAGCTGCTTTTATTACTCGACGGGAAGCCACCCACACTCCCATAGCAATCATGGACCACGAAGGAATCTCCAGAAACGCATACGGCTTCATCACTCTCAAAATTACGGAAAGATCGATCTGCACTGAGGCCAAGTTTTTCATAATCCGGGAATACCCTGGATACGACATGGTCCTTGGGAGAACTTGGATTCATGATGAAAGGACAACGATGCCTTCAACACATCCTGTCATCGACAAGGATTCCGAGTCGGAAGACGAAGCAGAGGACGCACCACCGTTTGAGCATCTGGAAGAAGTAAAAACTCTGATGGGACTTACGCAGGAACTTGGAGATAATCCGCACACCTTTGTCAGAAGGTTTCGATCTCAGGCAAGTCTTATTCCTCCTCTTGCTCCAATATACCAATGTTCAAATAGCACTATGGTCCAGGGACTTCTCCCCATGAATAATTTAGCAGTCATCAAAAGCTACGAGTGGGTGACTTCACCTCAGCATATTACACTCAATGGTTGGGTTCAGAACTTCTTCAAATCGGTCACTCCATCGAGAGGTTTATTGCTGAAGACTTGGCTAAGCATGATCAACACTATGTGGATACTCTCTTCCGCGCGAGTGTCCATACGGCCACAATCGAGGAATTCCATCAAACAGGGAATTCCGAATCAGCGGAAGATATTCAAGGCACGATCGACCAAGCCTAACAAGTTTCATGAAGGGGACCTGGTTCTCAAAGCAGTTCAGCGCGGTCTTCATTCTACAAGGAACTCCAATTGGGAAGGACCATTCATGGTCACTGAATCCGGAGGATACTACAAATTGACCAACACAGATGGCAGAACCCTACCAGTAATTCACGAAAATTGGCTCAAGGCGTTTATCTGAAATTATTGGACATTTAAGGTATTGGGCGTTTGAAGCACTCATGGTGTTGGGATTTAACATTTATTTTCTTTCATTTGTATTTCAATTCCTCCAAAACATTTGCAATACTTGCAATTTGAATTCAGCAATTTATCAAAATTCAGTTCATATTTCGTAAAAGAAAATCTCTATCAAATCTACAAGAAAATCCTCAACCATCAGTCAATCCAAAACCATCTAAATATCAAAAACCCAAGTATAAACCTCACATCTCTCAGAATTCAGAAGTTCAAGAGATCAGCAAGAAAAGGCTTTCGCTCATCAGCATCCTTCAAGATTTGCAAAGCCGCCCTCTCCTTGTTCAACTCCTCGGTCAGCTTGGCAATCTTGTCCTCCTTCTCCTTCACAGCATCGGAAAGGGTATGTTCTTCTCACATGAATCCTTGATAACGTTTATTTGCTTACGAAGCCATTTCACGTTGAGGCCAAGTCTTTCTGAATTCTCCAAGTTAAACTCCCAATCAAAGAGTATATCTGGAGTCACGGTATTCCTGGGTCTCGTATGCATATCACTCACGACACGCAAGATAACGCCTACTTGCATGATTAAAGCGTAAGCACGCCCAGGGTTCCTGTCAACGATCATATGGCCGAACTTCTTCCATATCGTCTCATACAAGCGTGCATCCAATGGGAACGCTGAATCCACCGACCAGTTCATGATACGGGAGTGAAGTGTTAAAGGGAGGATCGAAAGCACCCCTGCAGTTGGATATTCATACACTATTATACGGTTCTCGGTCACTGGAGTGGCTCCCACGACTAAAGCAACAGTTCCTTCGGTATTCTCCGCTGCTGTCTCGGTTTCTTCTATCACTGAGGCAACAACCATCTGGGTTTCCATAACATCAGTAGACCTTCTCATGGCCTTGAAATACAGGTGGTTGTCTCTTCATCAATAACTCCAATGGTTAGGTTATCATCGTTGGCTCCAGTATCCTCAACTTCGGTATTTAGCACCTAATACGAAGATTACATGAGGTTAGAGTCACGAATCCAAAGGATATTATGAAACACAGTATACGCAAGGAACATCATCAAGGTTCATCATACTACATTCAAGGCACGAGCAAATAACATGAAAGTCATGAAAACACATTTTACGATGAGTCCGTCTGAAGAAACTGAACTCTTCCTGTACTAGAGACGAACTGGGAGCAATCTACAAGGAATCCGAGGATGGGTCATATTCCATTCTCTTCGTATGGATGTCCTCTATGACATGTCAAAATTTCATGACAATCCATGAACGAGCGGTAGATGTGGCCAAAATATCAAGTGATGCGCAATCTGAAAAAGTTCTGGAAGTCTCCTGGAAGTTTACTATTTCGCCTTTTTCAGGCTCTGAACGTGCTCAAAACTTAAAAATCTTCTTTATAAAGCTTGGAAATTTTCCGGGCTTGAATTTGCACATGCAGATCATCAAAATCCGACTCCGGACGAAGATTCTACAGCGTTTTTCTAAAAGCTGGGTTCTGAATTTTCTGACGACGTTCGACTAAGTTTTCATATATTCACATGGGTTCTCATTCATTCATTCACAAGTCAGCACTTTTATACTTCTATGAAGAATATACAGGATATATACTTACTTGAGGAGTCTCCAAAGTGTCCAAGGGGTTGGAATTGTCCACATCAACGACAAGAGGAACATCACTTCCATCCGGTCCGAATCTTGGGAATTACCTCCATTCCCTTCCCAGAGGATGATTGAGTTCCAGAATTCTCCATCTCCATGACGACATCCTCCTGTACACGTCCTTTACAATCAATATTTTCATCCATGAAGCACTACATTTGAACATGTGAAGAAATACTTACAGTTTCTCGTCACTCAAATCAGCATTGCTTGTTCAGTAGCAGAAAATTGAAGACCTTCAAGACTTGATGGAGTAAAATTCTGCAACAAAATTAACAACGTTGGCTTCATGATTCTAATGCTAATAGCAATGACATGAGAAATATTGGGAACTCACCAAAGCACCAACTGGGGACTTTACGGTATTAGGTAACAACTTATAACCTTTATGCCTGCCTTCTCCGCCATGAATAACCGCCTCAGTCTCTGAGAAATCTACACCGATTCGAGGTCGTATATTACGACCGTCCTGTGGTGAAATCCAGTAATATAATCAGAATACAGTTCTTATAATTTCGTGAAGATTATATGAAGAAACATACCTGAGAGCATCCTGGAGACGACTTTCGTTTATCACCAGAAAGATACTTCAATCTTGGTCGACTGGAAATCATCTCAGCCGAAGGAAGATCCTTGAATGGAGGTCTGGGAAATCTTACAAAGCCACGCAAACGCCCAAGTTGCTGGTCCCAGAATTCTACATAACCTGGGGTTACATAGGCGAATCTATCAGAACCAGGAAACCAGTAGCTACTCCCTTCCACGTGAGTATGATCCAAATGAGTCCTGAGTTGCTCAACTGATGGCTTCCTTCTCCGTATGGTTGGAACACACTGATCCATACCCATTTGTCGAGCTGCTCTATCAATATTACTCCTCCACTGAAAGCTCTCCAAACGTGACTGATAGCAAATGACCAGGAGTGCAACTCAACATGAAAGATCTTTCGCCATCACTCAGATGCGCACCAGACGTCAAACTCGTGCCTTCTCCAGTATTGAAAGTCATCGGCTGAGAAACATAATCAGGGACTGACACCCACGGGCGAAAATTGAACTCAGATTCTTCATCTAACACATCAATAAAACGTATTTTAGAACGAGGCTTTGGCTTGCTTGTGGACAACGCATGATCCTAGCATTATCTTTCTCAGGGAAAGTATGGCGCGCATCAGTATTCGGTCCTTGCAGAACATTACGTGGAGTAGGTGCATAATTCTTAAAATGCTCCCACATCAAAGCTTGAAGAAACATCGTGTTGGCATAACACTCAATCTTCATAGAGCCGTTCGACACTGGAGTCTATAATCAAGGAGTCCAGGTTGTAATACAAGGAGCCTAAGAATAAACTACCTATCGGAAGTTGCTCACCTTGAGCCATCTTAATAGCAAAGGGAATCACAAAAGGCTTCAACAAGTTTCCACTGTCTTCAAAAACGTCTCTGGACAACCATAAACATAAGAAAGCAGCAATGGGTAACATACCGTCGATGGGTTTATCAGAAACCTCGTCTTTGGGCCACCAGTGTGTCAACCAGGAAGCATAGCATCCTTTACTACCAGCCTTATTCGCTTTCTCCATTGCAGCTGTCAAGACATGAGAACGACGGTCTCCTCATCTGAAAGATCCCCAGGAAGATTGCCCGTGATTGGGAATGCATCAGAGCCGCTACGTCTTCCAAGGTAATGGTAACTCTCCCCATCTACATATGAAAGTGTGAGTGGGAATGCACCAGCGAGCAAACAGAGCCACAACCACTTGCGTCATGATAAATGAACAACTCTCCAGAAGCTTGAATAGCTCTCGTCACCTGCGCCTGGTCGAGCATAGTCCTCACATGAGGAAAACCCAACATATGCCTCGCCAGCCGGCAAATTTCTCCAAAGGTCGTCGAGAAAGCTTAAACTCTATGATTGATGAGGCGAGACCCCCGTTCAAGACAAAATCGAATCACGTCTTAGGAGTCACCAATTCTTCTGAGTAACAGTTCTGGGATTATCAAAAGACGATACACTGGGATTTCAAATGTTGCTCACTCTGATATCTTTTTTCAAAGAATGCATCATCTATGTTCGGGCATTCTTAATCCCAGGATTTCGTCTTCGTCTCCCCCAACGGAAGTTTCATCTGCATGTCGCTCATCTCGGAGATACCATCATCAACGCACATCTCTTCCCTCGAGGCGTCAGCTTGGGAATTGGACATCTTTGCTAGTAGCTGAAAAGGTTCCACTACATTCTACTTCAGTATGCCGTCCAGATATAAATCAAGGAAATACAAGAAAAAATGGTAACGCTTAACTCTTACCTTTTATACTTCCACTAACAAGTGATAGTAATACTAGAGTGTAACACTCAAAATCGTTCGTCTCTTCGAAACTGCAAAAACGGAAACTTTATTTAATTTCCGAAACTGATTTTTTCATGAAATCACGGACACAATTTCATAATGTGAACATTCAAAAACTGACATGAAGTTTACAACAATAATATTTCATCATAAATATATGTCTACTTCGAAGGTTCCTCAAAACCCACGTTTCTGATTTTTCGAAAAAACAGCAATTAATGCAACTTGCATATACATAAACTCTCAAGGATTTTATTAATGAAAACAAACTCATGAAATAAAATATATCATCATATTTTCACAATATATGTCACGGCTGCATATCATATATAATTTTTTTCCTTCGTATCGTCGTTATTTGTCTTTAAAACGAAGGTTTATTTCAAAAATATTGTGAAAGCTCACATCTCATACATATGATAAAGTTTTGTATTTACATGCTCATAAGCAAAATTTTATCACTGGACACAAGTTCATCATACATATTTTCCTTCGTGTCATCGTTATTTGTCTTTAAAACGAAGGATTATTCCGATTTCATGAAAATTCACTTCTTTTATGATGAAACCTTGGTATACATGAAAGCTCATACACTAAGTTTTATCACTGGACCTAGGTTCATATTAAAAAAAATCTCTCCTAAATCAGGGATTATAGTTAGTTTTCAAAACTAACGATCGAACGAACATACGTTTTCAAAAACGAGGGTTTTTCATAAAACTCACACTAATATACACACATGTATATAACTTCATCATGATCAAAGCATGAAAACTCATGAGGATCATAAACATCAGCAAAAAAAAAAACGTACCTGGTCGGCCGGGAATTGGCCGGCGGCGACGACGGCGGTGGCGCCCGACGGTCTTCTCCTGCTGCTGGCGTGAAGGTGAGGTGATGAAGGTGCTGGCGGTGTGAAGGAAAAAAAAAAAAATAATAATCCCTTTTATATCAATTTTATTTCCAAAACCTAATTTTCTAAGGATTTCCTTATTGGGCCCGACCCGCGAATCCTAACCGACCACGGACTCGTCATCCAAACCAGCGGTTCAACACCAATTTATGCTCATCAAACGATGCTCCAATCATGACATTGAAGCCTTCATCAAGTCGTGGTTTGCTCATGCTCTCTAAATCCGGTAACGTCTCAACTTACGACTAAGTTCAATTACTGGTATTATTTTATGGCCGGAAAATCACCATTTAATGCTGACTGAGGAACACAGCTTTCCTCAGTAAGCAGGGGACTTAATGTAGATGGTGGATTTTCGACAAAGGCTAAATTCGTAAACTCATAATTATACGAAGCTCTGATTCAGCAATCAGACGTGAGTATCGAGACACAGTCTCTCATCGAATTCTCAACGAGAGTACTTTCTCTCAGAGTACATGTAGATATGAGTCTCACGACTGGACAACGGCATATCTCATGAATACTGAATACTTTCAGTGATTATTTCTATATAGCATCACGTGATGGACGGCTCCTAGACAGCTTGCTCTGCTAGTATAGAGCGATAACGTCTTCAGGAACAAACAACGAGTTTACCCTGACTATATAAAGATATGACTTACCGACAAGCTCATATCGGGATGATTAATGCTCCTAGACAGCTTGCTCTGCTAGTATAGAGCCACAAAGTTAATTATTCCTAATTGCTCCTATTCCATGGTCGAATCCACGACTGGTCCCATGGAATGGCAATAACAATTGTTCTGATTCTATGATCGAATCCACGCTTGATCTCATAGAATAGCAATAACTATATATCTCATACTCTCATTACTCCATTTCATGATCGAATCCACAACTGGTCTCATAAATGGTAATAGATAAATCTTAATTACTCTGATTCTATGGTCGAATCTACGATCCCATGGAATGGTAATGCTCACTTTATTATTCTGAATTCGTAGTCGAATCCTCAGCTGATCCTATGAATTAATAATAAACATCTTATTACTCAGTTTTGTGAATTATTCTCCATGAATTCCACAATTAGTAATAAATAATCAACAACCGGGCGTCTGAGCTACCTCTAAGTAAGCCCCGATTCAAATGGTGAAGTGTATTCAACGATGATACACTAACAGTCACCGCACGAACGAGTATTTCAAAAATACAACGAAACGATGAACCTATGCAAATAGAGAAGAAAATAATAAATATTAAAATATTGACCAGGGTGCTGGGAGCACGGACACAACCGACCGTGTCGTGGTCAATCCCACGCCAGTTTTATATTTTAATGCATTTTATTATTTTCCATGATTTGATGAAAATTCTCTCATTTTATCAAATCTCCTTCGTCTCGAGGAAACTCCTCGGTTTCATGGTACTTCCATAAATCCATAAAAAATAAGGAAAGGAGTGTGGGGCGTGACCATTGGCCAACCGGCCATGCCTTGGTCCCAACCGGCCCCACACCCACGGTTCCTTATTATTTATTATTATTATTATTTTCTAATTTCATGAAAAAACTCCTTGATTTCATGGTATTTTTGCACAAATCATCAAATAATAATAAAATAATAAATTATGAAAACTTGTGGGACCGGGCCTTGGCCGGCCGGCCATGCCCTAGCCGGTCCCACACGCCCCTTTGTTTTATTATTTTATTAGTTTTCCTTGAATTCATCAAATTCCTTGATTTCATGGTATTTCTCTCAAATTAGGAAAAATTCCCTCAAATCATCAAAATACCTAAAAATATTAAAAAATTATGAAAACTCGTGGGACCGGGCCCAGCCGGCCGGCCATGCCTCCACGGTCCCACACGCCCTTGTTTTTTATTATTAATATTTTTTGCTTCCTTGAACTCATGAAAACTCCTTCAGTTCATGGAA
Source organism: Papaver somniferum (assembly GCF_003573695.1). Classification (NCBI taxonomy): domain Eukaryota; kingdom Viridiplantae; phylum Streptophyta; class Magnoliopsida; order Ranunculales; family Papaveraceae; genus Papaver; species Papaver somniferum. Next base: position 100,160,863 of record NC_039364.1, on the reverse strand, counting down.
ACTCCCTAAATTCATCAAATTTCTCAAATTCAAATCATTATAAAATTAGGGAAACCTGTGGGACCGGGCCCTGGCCGGCCAGCCTGCCTTCCACGGTCCCACACGCCCTTGTTTTATTATTTTAATATCTTTTGCTTCCTTGAACTCATGAAAACTCCTTCAATTCATGGAAACTCCCAAAATTCATCAAATTTCTCAAAATTCATGAATTTTTCATAAAATCATCAAAATATTATAAAATTAAGGAAAAGGCACCACGGGACCGTGGTCACGACCGGCCGACCATGCCTTGACCACGGCGGTCCCACGCCTCCTCATTCCTTATTTTATAATTATTTTTCATCATCTCATGGTGATTTCCTCAGTTTCGTCGAAACCCTAATTTTGGCATATTTTCTCAATGGATGCTCAATTGCACGCCAGAAAATATCAAAATTCTCAGGACTGAGACGCGGACGCCTTGGGGACACGAGCACGCTATCTTGACCGACCAAGATTGGCTCTTTGGCTCACGGAAGCCGGTCCCATCAATTTTCACAGTTTTGACCTAATTTGCACAATTGCTCGTATTAGGTCCAAAACTCTCCCAAACACTTTGGATTTTCATGAAGTGATCGTCAGGCGGTCACGGCAACCCAGGGCCGGTTTCATGACTCCATGGTCGGTCCCTCGCCTCGTCATAATTAATTAGGTTTTCTCACCTAAGGCTCAGACGAGCATTTTCGAATAAATGATTAAACCAGCATTTAATCATTCTTTCACCAACAAATCGTCAACTCTTCAGGAGTTCTTCGTATTTGCTCACGTGAGCATATGGACACTACATGGTTGATCCACGGTCCCATGTAGTCGCTCCCTCCTTCGTCCCATGGTTGAAATTCTGACGAACCATGAATTGATCATCAATTGATCAAATTAGGGTTTCTGAATCCAAGGATCATCATTCCAGATTCTAACCTTAATAATTTTATGACGACCTCATGGTCATTAATTTTATTAATTATGCTCGGTTCAACGACCAGTATTCTAATTAATATTTTTGGTACGCTGCCAATAATCCATCAGACGAGCAACACATGCTCAGACGATCAAATATTCAACAATTCATCACATGAGCACACTTGCTCAGATGAAATATTTGTCAAATTGGTTCAACAATCAATATTCAACGATCCATCGAATGAGCAATACTTGCTCACTTCATCGTAAGAACTATACCTCTGTCTCATGACATGTTCAATTCATGAGTTTCAGAACATCATGTTCAACTCAACGACTACATGGACTCATCGTCCCATCAAACCACGAAGTCATCAATTGACTAACAAACCACGAGACGTCAATCGTGTCACTTGGGGGGATATCACTTAGGGTTTTGGTCTGGCGGTCTACGGCACGTGTGTTCAAACACACGATGGAATGTGAGCAAGTCGTGCAATCAGTTGAAGGAATTCACGAGGTGGTGGGTGGAAAATCGACCAAGTCTCCACACGTTGAGCAACTGGTTTCAAACACGATCTCCACTTCCCCACTCCTTGATTCCATCAACTGTCACACTTCATGGAATCATGGTGTCTACAATTCCATCAATATAAATAAGTCTCTGAATCATGATTGAATCATCAGTATCATCAATCTCACGTCAAACTGACAACACGAGATCATCAACTCATCAGTTGAGCAACTAATCTCAATTGAGCAATTTCAATCACTCAGAGCTTATTGCATTCAGAATTCACACACCCATAATCTTTGATCACCATTGATTCCACATATTTCTCAGCTTCCCTCCTACAAATCAACCCATCCTCTCTTGTGACCGAATTTACTCTTGAACGGTCATTGTCTTGATTTAGGCCGGAGTAATACAGATTGATCTCTCGAATCTAAAACAACCCCTTTGCAGCAGTGCATCTGTGTGAGGTTTAACATTTCGCTAGGTCCGAGGAGTCTCCTCCGTACGGTCGTCTCCTCAATTCCTTAAAAACCAGCAAATCGTTTTTCCCCATCTACAACAACATTCATCAAGGAGTTTAAAGATACAAGATAACCCCTCTAAAATTCCACAGCCCCACACCCCTCAAGATATGACCATTAAGCACAAGTTCAAAAGAACTCTCCCCCATTTGATGTCATTCCCGAAAGAACAACAATGAGCGACCTTAATTTTAAGAGAAACGAAGGATTTTTATTGGACACCAAAACCATGAGAATGATTTTTATATCCAAAACTCAATCAAATTATTCACAAGTAAACCCATGAATAATTCAATCGGAATACATAATCAAATTAAACACAAAAAGTGATCAATTTAATTGATTTTGCTCAACATAAGTGAACTTACGGAGCAACGACTAAGATAACCATACAAGAGAGTGATTGGCTTAATCGTTCATATACTCAACACAAAAGAACTTGTGGAGTAATAACTAAATAACCAAGAAGATGATTAATTTAGTTATGAATGCTCAACATACCGTATCTCACGGAACAACCAACAAAGCTAATAAAAATAATCAACTTAGTTGTATCGTGTTTAACATAATATACATCACGGAGCCTCACGGTAATACAAAAGAATGGATCAATGAAGATCAATGTCGTGGAATACTCATGGATTCATTCTTTTGCACAAGCATATACAGTAACAATAATCCTTTGATACAAAAGATTTTAACATATCTTCCGTCAAAGATTGACAATATAGGCTTAACTTTTGTAAATGTTAAAAGTCTATTCATCCTTAAACCAATACATGAATACCGATCGTGAACGACTTTACTTTTGACAAAATATGGGACAACATAGTTCACGGACGTAAACACCAAAATACCATAACAAGTTGCAATATAATAAATCATAAATATTGCAAAACATCATCCTCCAAATAGTTTTAGAATTTAAACCAAAAACCTAAAAAAAAGAAGATGAAAACAATAGCTATGTGTAGTCACAATCATCGTTATTCAAAGCACTAGTTATTCTTCCAACTAAACCAAAAAGAAGACATACTAGGCAACAAAACTAACACTGGAAACTTGATTTAAAACACCTGAAACCCTGTCAGCAACGAGAGATTGAACATGGACGAGTTTATCAGTTGCCTTCTTTAGTTCGTTTTTTAGAAAACCAAGATTCCTTGTTGCAATCCCGAGATTCTCACGAACAACTTCAAAGTCATGAAGAAGATTTCCTACCAGTTGTGAAGACAATTGAACTGGTAGTTTGTTTTCATGATCAACAACATGGAAGCATGTTATGGAGACATCAATCAATTTACTGGTCTTGCCCTGCTTGACTTCAACAACCTTGTTTCTTTCATCCATTGTGTACAAAAAGAATTCAACTGAACCTTTTAACCTTATGGATCTCAATATTTATAAAGCATGCAGAAACCCTAGGAACCAAACGTTCGTGTGGGTCCAGTGCGTGTACAAGCGGTCAACCGTAAGTGAGAGGGATGAATGGAGAGAAGAAGAGGAAAAAAAAAATCTAAAAAGAAACACAACCTCAAAGCACTCCTGCCAACATTCTCAAGATAAGCAACCTGAGAACAAGGAGCATCCTTCTTGTTTAAAAGATGGATGCAACCCTATGCAGTCATAATGCATTAAGATGAGCATTTAGCCAATCATTATTGACTTCATCTTTCTCTCCTTCAAGGGGATTTAGAGAAGAACCACACATCATAGTTGAAGAAGGTTTAACAAGAAAGGAATTCGAAATACCTAAGCCAGTTGATATCCAAGTCTTTTTGATGCCCCGTTTGAGTTTATTTATGCTGATCTTAAGTTCTGTGACCCGATTATTAATATGCATGAAGTCTGGATCAAGAGTCTTAGAACCACATTCTTCTTCAGGGCGAGACAAGGATTTTACCCTTCTTTTCCTATACCTTTTTCTCTTTTCAGAGTTATTTAGGAAATCAATAGCTTTGTTGTTGTTCTTCCTCCTACTTTTGTTGACCTTTTTTGATCCAGCATCACAATCAAGAAGGAACTTACTACAGTGTCCTGTTTGATTGTAGAACCTGTTATTTGGCCCAACAAAGTGAGGGACAGGTTTAATGACTTCTTTAAACACCCATGTAAGAATGTTGTGGAGTTTTTCATTCCTAATCCGAAAACGATATTTCTGCTCAGGATGTCCTTTGTTTCCGCAGTAATAGCAGTTCAAGGGTTTGTCTGTCTTTATGCGAGTCGATTTATAGGGAGAACATTTTTTGCCTTTAGATCTATTGCATGCTGCGGGTGGTTTTTCACATGAGGAATTGTCGCTAGCTTTAACAAAATTAATCTTACTAGTCCTTGGAGCGTCTATTCCTTTTAGCCCATACCACGTGTATCACGATGTTCTTTACATGCTCCAATCATAGAAGATAATTTTGTAGAGCTCGAATTGAACCTTCTCAGATTCTCTTCCAGTGATTTTACATTATCAAGAGCAGCAGCAAGATCAGTTTCCAAGGATTTTTCTTTGGCAAGGAAACTGAGTTCTTTGTCATTAAAACATTTTTGTTGAGAGTCATATATTGCATCAGCATCTAAAAGTTTTTCTTTCAATAAACCGAGATTTCGGGGAAGATTATCACATTCAGACCTTTTTGTGCGTAAATCTTCAACACGATCTTTAACGATAGATTTTAGGAGTCTATTCCCACCATCATATCCTTTAAAGAGTTTTCTCAACTTTCTGTTTTCTTGACAAAGAGGAGCCATGTATTTTCTCAAGCAAGATGTTGACTTCTTCTCTTTTAAAGATTGATCAAACAGCTTGATATATTGACCAACTTCCTAATCAACACTTTTCCCTTCTTCTGAATCACTATCATCTGAAAGATCATCCAATTTTTCATCAAGAGATTTTTCCCAATCGAATGCAGATTCAGACAAAGGACAGGAGACAGAGGTTTTCTTAGAGGTTTCAGGACTTTGAAACCCATCAGAGTAATTCTGAACTGATGTTGCGTCATTAGAGATAAAATTGTCCATCCTCAGATCGCCACAAACACAGAATTTTGAGGTCTTAAACGTGTTTGCCTGCTCTGATACCAATTGAAAAAGTGGGGGTCTAACAACACCACCCAATATTTCGCTTAGCAATCTGTATGGACTAACTCCGAAACACTTACTAGAGAATCAACTAGACAGTCAGACTCAATCTAGATAAAAGTATCTCAAGGATTTAATATCTCTCTCTTGTTTTGATTCACTCAAACTAATAAAAATCAGTGAGTCTGTAATCAAACACAAGGAATAACTTGGAAGGTACCAAAGACCAATGTCCAAGGATCAATCACTATCAATCAACAACCAAAGGTCGGATTTCCAATTGATTGATTCAAACGCAAAACCTGTATTATTTCAATTATATAAATAAATATAATGCGGAAATAGAAATAACACAGATACCAGATTTTTGTTAACGAGGAAACCGCAAATGCAGAAAAACCCCGGGACCTAGTCCAGATTGAATACACACTGTATTAAGCCGCTACAGACACTAGCCTATTCAAGCTAACTTTGGACTGAATTATAGTTGAACCCCAATCAGTCTCCCACTGATCCAAGATACAGTTGTACTTCCTACGCCTCTGATCCTAGCAGGATACTGGGCACTTGATTCCCTTAGTTGATCTCACCCACAACTAAGAGTTGCTATGACCCAAAATCGCAGGCTTTAACAATAAACAAATCTGTCTCACACAGACAAGTCTATCAAAGGATCAATCTGTCTCCCACAGAAAAACCCTAAAAGTTTTTGTTCCATCTTTTGATAATAATCAAGGTGAACAGGAACCAATTGATAATTCGACCTTATATTCCCGAAGAACAGCCTAGATTAATCAATCACCTCACAACAATCTTAATCGTATAGTAGCGAAACGAGATGTTGCGGAATCACAAACAATGAGACGAAGGTGTTTGTGATTACTTTTTATATCTTTCCTATCGGAGAACTCTCACGATCTCTAGCCAATCAATATGATTGTACTATTACGATAGAAGATGCAAGATCATATCACACAACTACAATAAAAGTAGTATCGTTCTGGCTTCACAATCCCAATGAAGTATTTAAGTCGTTAACCTGGTTTTAGAAGAAGAAAACCTAAGGTTAAAGGAGAAACGACTCTAGCACGCAAACTAGTATCACACGTAAGGTATGGGGATTAGTATTGCACAATACTAGATGTCTCCTTTATATAGCCTTTCAAATCAGGGTTTTGCCTTAGTTACAAAGCAATCAATATTCACCGTTAGATGAAAACCTGATTTAGATTCAAGCTAATATTTCTCAACCGTTAGATCGAAAACTTAGCTTGTCATACACTGTACGCTTCTAGGTTTGTTAACCGCACCCAGACGTGTACATTGTTGGTTCAACAATAGTCTACCCAAAGAGGTTAACCATATGAGCATTTCATACCAACCATGTTCTTCTTCACCATAACTAGTTCAATTGACTCAAATGAACTAGTTAAGAGAGTTGTTAAATTGCAAGGAAATTTATGTAACTACACAAGACACAATTGAAGCAAAGATGATTTGATTCACTCGAATCGGTTCATGAACTTTAATAGCCACGATTTGCAAATGCATTCTTTAGTCTTTTAAGATTAAGTTCAGAAATCATCTTTAGATATATAACCTTCTCAAGTTCGCAGACTAGGTTCGCGGACTTAAGACACCGGATAGAGTTTACAAACTCCAGCAAAAATTCTCGGGTTCGAGAACTACGCCGGTTTGCGGACTGGGTTCGCGGACTTGGCTCACGCAAGTAGTTTGTCAACTCCAGCAGAAATTCTCGTGTTTGATAACTTCAACAGTTCGCGGACTAAACACTTTCCATACTTCCGGTTCTCTTGATCAACAAAGTTCGAAAACTTCGGTTCAAGGAATCCATTGGTTATGTAATCTAAACTCTCATTTCAATCATTGAAACATTCTTAGAGGACGTTATGTAGTTGTTACACTATTTCTCGTCAAAGCAATTTTCAAAGTGATTGAAACATTCATGACTTTCGTCACTAGGTAAAGATAAACTTGGTCGAAGCGAAAAGCTTACCAACACATATTTCGAGATATAGATAGGCAAGGTATACTCGGCTCGAAATACCAAATATGTATGATCTAGTTTATATATATAGCATACGACTTTTGTCTCAAAGAGTAGGAGATAGAACAGATAGACTTTTGAGTTACAAATAAGTTCAAGTCTCCACATACCTTTTAGTCGAGAAGTTCCACCAGTTACTTGAGTAGATCTTCTACTTGTATGATGAATCGCCATGAAGTCCTTGAGCTCAACTACACTTATTATCCTAGTCCGAGACTTAGCTATAAGAGACTAGAAATCAAGACTTATAGTTTTGATCACTAACATTGACAAACATGCTTGAGATAGCAACGCATGCGAGCTTGACCGAGAAGTGCTCTAACAGATCCAACTATAATCAGTTTATCCTTGTGGTATATTGGATTGATTAGTTGTGTAGATCGACATCAATACACTTCTTTGTGATTAAAAGTATTGATTGAAAAATCTTAACAATTACTTCGGTAGTTGAGAATAAGATAGATCTAAGAACCTGACGAAGGAGTTTATTGAGATAAACAGAAGAGCCTTTATCGAACTCACATCACTTGGTTGAAGAGAGTTGATACCAAACAGATTTGTTGTTCCTTTACTGTTTGGAATACGAACCAAAGGAATTGTTTCAAGTACGTGACTTATTCATAAGTTGGAGGAGTGAGAATACAGACAGAACTAGGTGAAATATAGGTTTAGTTGCTTGGTCTCAACTATATGAAATTAGGTTTAATTTTGTGTAGCGGCTTAATCCTGAGAGTATTCAATTCTGGACAAGGTCCCGGGGTTTATCTGCATTTGCGGTTTCCTCGTTAACAAAATCTTGTTGTGTCATTTACTTTATATTTCCGCATTATAATTGTTTTATTATAATTAAAATAAATTACACAAACGTTAATTCCTATTTACTTGATAAGCAATCCTATTGTGTTTGGTTAAGTCCGAACCTTTTTTATCAAGTAAACATACTTCGTTGTTGTATTGTCTCGATCTCGTTTCCATAGACGATCACACGAAGTGTGAACCGATTAGTTGCATTGTCTCGACTCAGTCCATAGACAATCACTTTCGGAGAAAGGACTTATAGGTAGGAAAAGTTTTAGCTTGAGTTATATTTGGGTACCCTCGCCTTTTCAGATTATGTATTGGATATATGTGTGATCATAGGAAACTATGTTTCACTACATATGTTTAAAGGAAGTACATATACGAACTTGCTTTATAACCGAAAAGAAATCAATATATGTTTTGGTACGGTTTTCTATGAAGATCTGTTGGATTACCAATTGGAACCTAAGGTGGGATTTCAGGTAGAACCGATCTTAACTTATGTTGAGAGTGAAGGTAGAACCGATCCTTACCTATTTTGGGATACATGGTAGAACTGATCCTAGCTTTTGTTGAGAATCATGGTATAACCGATCCTTACCTATGTTGGGAATCTTAGTAGAACCGATCCTAGCTATTGATGGGAATTATGGTAGAACTGATCCCTATCTATATTTGAAGACTCGGTAAAACCGATCCCTACTTATATTGGGAGTCATGGTAGAACCTGTCCCAAGAGCAAAAACAATTTTCAACATTCACATATTACTTTACAGTTTTGTGTGAGTTTGGAATTAGGGTTTGCTAAATAGGAAAGTTCTAGATGTCGACATAATTGGAACATGTACCTAATTATTATCATTGATTGTTCAAAGATATTCCTTGCTACTCAATGTGATCCCAAACCAAAATATTGAGAATCTTTTAATTAAGATTTTCGAATTATATATTTTTGAATTTCCAACAATAAACATATCACTTGAAAAAGCTATATTAGTTAAGTGTTAAACTAATATTAGATATTTTATTGTTTTTGGGTAAAAATTGTTTCTGCTGGTTTTGGTAAATTTGGGTGTGTGGATGAGAAACAAATCTAAAGATAAAACAAATGCACTACACGGGAGTACTTTAGATTCGAGAGATCAATCTGTACAATCCTGGCCTAAACCAAGAAATGACCGTTCCAGTCTTGCTTCGGTCACAAAGTGAAGGAGAAGGGTTGGTCTTAGGGAGGGAAGCGAAGAAGGTGTTGAGACCAGAATGGTTAATTCTGAAGGTGTGGTTATTTTATGACTTGTATCAGAATTTGGAACTGGCTTCCGGAATGAAAGCTATCAGTTCTTTGGTATTTTTCTGGATACTGTGTTGTTCTAACCAAAACTTGTTTTTTGGTTGAAATAGGTAGAACCTATTTATACAAGTCATATTGAACGCACCCTGATCTCGTAGAAAGTGGAAATGATTGAGTGATGGAGAAGCGGGGTAATGTGTAAATGCCAGAGACCACGTTCCCACTATGAAGGAGACAGGTTAGTTTACACCCACTACTTCTTTCCGCCACTAACTTCCCTGCTTTCTGACACTTTCTTGTAATGGGCGTGTTGCACGTCGCACGCTGTAAACCGTCAGACCAATACCATGATGAGCATCCCCCAGTTTGTGACATGTTTGATGTCTCGAGTGTTTTCGTGGAAAACGTGTAGCAGTTTGCTATGTGTGGCAAGTCAAAGTCAGAAGACTTGCCGCAGGAAGATAGCACGTGATGCTATTTAGTCTTGCCTTGGATGGTCGCCTAAGACTTGCCACAGGCCTGTCAATTCGGTGACAAATTTGGACGGCTGAGATTGTAACTCATGAGAAAGGGTGGCCATTGATTATGGCCACATTCTGTTGGCATCTTTTAATAACATAGTGGAGCCATTGACACATGCCAGTGACATGGTGGCATGGCCAAAGCTAGGATTTGGCGTTGTGGCCAAAATTAGGGCTTGGCGGCATGACCAAGCTAGGATTTGGCGTTGTGGCCAAAATTAGGGCTTGACGGCATGACCAAGCTAAAATTTGGCGTTGTGGCCAAAATTAGGGCTTGGCAGCATGGCCAAGCTAGAATTTGGCGTCGTGGCCAAAATTAGGGCTTGGCGGCATGGCCAAGCTAGAATTTGGCGTCGTGGCCAAAATTAGGGCTTGGCGGCATGGCCAAGCTAGAATTTGGCGCATATTGGTGTTAGACCCAAATATGGCTTCGGCAACATTGGCTCCAGTTTCCATATCAAACTTAATGCCCTAAGGAGCATTACTTAGCTTGGTTGGCGTGGAAACCTTAACTAAGTTAGGGTTTGGCCGAAACCCTAATTTGCGTATGTGGCATGTGACCGCGGCACGGTGACATTTTTTTGTGCAAACGGCGCCATGGCCACGCCAGAGGAATTATGGTGAAGCCAAAACGTGGGGATGGTCACAGGAGCAAGGGAGGCTATGAGTGGCCATAGCATGGCGCCATTTTTAGGGTTTCCCGGTCCCACATGGCTTGTGGCATGTTTTGGGGCCCAAAGTGACGTAATTTGGGCCACGACCAAAGTTAGGGTTTCAACTAATGCCACTAAAGGAAATCGTGTTCTAGTTGGGAAACCTTGACCGAACTCTGTTATGGCGTTGGCCACGAACAAAAAGTAGGTTAGCACGTAGGCGAGCTATTTATAGCCCGTTCGGCATGCTGTTGTGGCAAAGTGGCATGTTTGGCATGCACGTTTAGTGCATTGACGCGACATGGCATGTTTGGCATGTCACTAGCATGCTGGAGCGTTGCCACATTTGGCATGTTTGGCGCGGCTTTTGCAAAGCCAATTCGGCATTGTGACCATCTGGCGCAATTTTGCCTCTTGTAATACTGTGGCAGGTTTAGAGCGACCTGATTGGTCGATTTAAAAGAGGGGACGGCCAAGCATGGGGGTGGCCACACTTCTACTGTGTGTGTGGCGGATCTAAAGCGACCTGATTAGTCGATGGGAAATAGGGCCGACAAGTATGGGTCCAGCCATAACTCATGTGCGTGTGGCGGGTTTAAGGCGACCTGATTGGTCGACAGGAAATAAGGGCCGGCCGAGCAGCATGGGGTGTGGCCACTTGCAAGTGGCGTCGGCTGTCCTATGGCATGGACACACCTCCCTTTGTTGCTGCTCCTATTCCACGACTCCTTTTATTCCTTGTTTTCTGATTGTGGGTAGGATTTTTCACATACTAATCCACGGCGGATTAATTGCCTAGTTCGCCTAGGCTTAATTTCTATAGGCAAGGTCTATTATATTGCGCAGCGCGCAAAACCATAATTTTTACAAATTAGTCAGGGTAGTATCTGAATCTTGTGGATTATCACAACATTGATTGAATTCTATGTGTTGACACAAAGTTCTTTAAGTTTATTTCCAGAGAGCAGTATGCTTTCTGATTGAGTACTTTTATGCAAGGACCTTAACTTTGATACTTGGAAATTCGTGCTACTCTGCTGCGAATGAACAAAAATTGTCATGCCATATCAATATTAAGGGTTCAGCTGGGGAACATAGCATAGGAAAAATACTCGTCAGGCTCCGGCATTAGTGAGTAATGTAGCTAAGAGCTTATACACTCATTAGGCTCTATACTAGTGAACAATTTATCTAGGAGCTTGAGTTTCAATATAATATGAAGAGAGACATAGGCACTCATCAGATTTTGATATATTCTCCAAATTCCTTGCGGAATATAGAGATATCAATGTCTACTACATCTAATGTCAGGTCAGGTAGATAGACTTTTACAGTTTTCGCCCTATACTAAAAACCACCATCAATATTAAGTCCCCTGCTTAGCACGTAACAGTGTCATTGTTGCGGGGTAAGCATGAGATGGTGACAGTAAAGGATAACAAATCGGAAGGGCAGGACATGAAGAGATTACCAGGAAAAAATCTGACTGACCTTTGGAAATAGGCATGAACAGCCCGTGATCTTTGTGTCAACGCGCCTCTGGCTTGGCCACAGAGTACTGGTGCTATAGAGTGTTGGCGCTTGGCATACCTCTGGCTTTGCTACGACACTGGCGCTTGGAGTACTTCTGGCTTGGCCACAGGGTGTTGATGCTATGAAGCGTTGGCGTATTTCTAGTTTGGCCACAGGATGCTGGTGTTGTGGAGCGTTACAAGTCTAAGTGGCTGGTGATCTTGGTACACTACTAGTTAGGTCGTGGAGTGGCGATCTTCGTGCTCTGCTTGTTCCGCTATGGAGCGGTGATCTTGGCGCGCTGCTTGTTCGGCTATGGAGCATGAGTGTGGTGCGCCCGGTCATCTATTCCCGTTCATGGAGCAAGGAGGAATCCTTATTCTGTTCAAACTCTAGAAACTCCGTTCGTATGAAAAGGGGTATCGGCCCTCTTCTATTTTTGTTGCTCGTCCAGCTCCGTGCTTTTATCTGCAACGTCTGGCTCCTCTTCGTCATTTGTTATCGGTGGTAGAGCGATCATTAACGGCAACAAAGCAATCTCCAATAGTTATAATCAGCAGCAAGGCGAGCCAGGAGAACTCAAGGTAGGTGTTCTCTCCTATTTTGTGCCTGTAGCCACCCAACAGTACCATCGATCTTCTCCAGAATGTGTAATAAGGTTCTGTCTCCAGAAGAATGAGTATCTAACCTCTCCAGTGGATTTCAAAATTTAGCAAACTTCACTGCACTCTTGGAATGGATTGATGAAATATATGCTCGGCAATGATCATGTCAGGGATAATCTTGGAGATTGTGGTTGCGTTGTTGGTCCATCCTTGACTTTAGGTTATTTGGTGCCTGGATGTTCTGATTGCGATGATGATCTGCTTTGGATGCTTGTATGGTCGAAATCTTCCGGAGCCATTAGGTGAAATAGATAAGTTGAGAGGCGTTCCGTTGCCGATGTGCTGCTATCAAGTCTTCAAGGACTTCGTCCCAAGCAACATCCTTTGAACCATCTTCTGAATCTTGGACTATTGTATGGAATGAGATGCGATGAGCAGTCCCCAGTTAAACTTCTGTTAGATCCGATGGCGTGTCCGGATATGTGAATACATCTCTGTGGCATGCTTTTGGAGTCTTTGATGCACGTGTACGACTTCATGTTGAGAAATTCCTGCGGCTCGTAAAGCTTCAACAATGATGATGTTGAAATCAGAAATAAACTGGCTGAGGGAAGTGAAGGCATCCCATGCTGGTAGTCCCCATGTGTAATTATCCTGAGCCTATTTTCTCGCGGAAGATGTGCTTCTACTGCATTCACTGGTAAGGTGGTGACTGCGTTTAAACTTCTAAACCTGAAGGAGGCTTCAGTCCCCAGGTGTAGCCTACTTTAATTGCATCGCCTTGAATCCACGCCTATGGGATTTGTACAAGCTTATTATACTCTCCTGGATGTGATGCTGGGATGCTTGGAACATCACATGGACGAAACATTATGGATAACGAAAAGGTAGAAGTGAGAGAGTTATGTCGTTAATCGTGGCTCCCTCTGTCTTTTCAAGAAAAATGTTTCAGCCGCGTCTCTGGAGTTATCTCATGAATCCTTGATTGTTGTCGGGGATGGACCGCGATGAGCAGTCCCCATTCGCACCTCTCTTCGGTCACTGAAGTTATTTTCTCTAAGTAGGTTTGGGATCCGTCGTGGGCCTCGTAAAGTGTTGCAGGCGCCTTATAGACGGAGATGTGATGATATCCTTACGTTACACCTTTGAATAGTATATGACATTGTGGCTATGACTTTTGGGTTGACCATGTCTCCTGAGCTTTGATAGTGAAGGGATTCCGTGTAGAGCCTCAGTCCCCAAGTTTGGTTTACATGTTTCTATCTTGTATGGTCGGTGAGTTTACCATGATAAAGATATCATCTTGCATCCGTACTGGTGACTCCATTACTTCTTCCATGTGAAACTAAAATATGGAGAAGTATGGATTACCTTTGTAGTGGTTGTTGCTATGGTAAAGCTCTGGCTGGTATCAACAAACGAACATCAACAGTTCTTACCAGCAGAAGAGACTACATTGTCATGGGAACCAAAATAGATCGACTAGAATTGCATGGGCGTCCATGGATGCAAAGGGATTGGATGGATGCGTAGGCGAGTAAACTATCCACGACCAAAGCTTTGGCGAGATGGATCAAAAAGTGGACACAACTATGAACCTTAGATGGATGTGATCACGATCCTTGACAGGGAGGAGTGTGATGGCTACGACACGATCCTTGGCGGGGAGGAGTGTGGCGTCTACGACACGATCCTTGGAAGGGAGGAGTGACGACTTCTGGAGAGAACGTTGAAGCGGCTTCTGGTGCGAAACGTTGAAGCGGAGCAGCTCCTGGAGCGAAACGTCGAAGCGGCCCCTGGATTGAAACGTTGAAGCGGAGCGGCTTGGGAGCGAAACGTTGAAGAGGCTCCTTCTGAGTTGTGGCCATGTCCGTATGAATTTTGGCAAGAACTTCCTGTCTCTCCATTAAATCGATAATGGTAACAGGAAGGTTGGTTTCCTCTGGATCCTCCAGTCTCTCGTCCTGACGGAGAAGTGGTGGCAGACCTGGTGATGATTGGAGGCGTCATGTTCGAAGAAATATTAGGAGTAGCGGAGGCTATGGCTCTGGTAATAAGAGGCGTCACGTTAGAGGGGATGCTTCCAGTGCTGCTGGTGTTGGTTGTAGAGGATGTAACGCCATGGGACGTGTTGACTGCGCTTGCGGATGGTACATTGGTGATGGCCATTCCTTTTTTGCTCTCACCCGATATGGCCACATACTCTATTCGCTTAGGGGTCTCTCCACAAAACTGAATTTTCAGGTTGCAAATCAGAGTTTATTGTGTGACGCAATCCTGGCTGTGAGAAGTCCCTAGTCATCCTTTATTGTCTCTGTAACATCTCTATGTCGATTCGCGGAAAGGCGGAGAACCTCCAGTCCCCAGGCGTAATTACCCTGAATCAATCTTTTCCTGGACAATGCGCTTCAAAGCGTTGCATTCGTTGGTAGGATGATGAATAAACCTGTGATAGTGGCAATATCTTGAATCTAGCATCTCCTGATCAGTTGGTGGACGCCCTACCGGGGGTAGTTGGACTACTCCCTCTCGTACCCAAATTTACAGTAACTCTATAACTCTTCTGATAGGCAACGGGAAGCGTTGATATTTTGAGTCTGGATTCTCCCACATCAGTAGTTGGTGTGGAGGAAATTCTTGCAGGCTTTGGCATGAAGCTCTCTTTGAGGGCAGAACTGCTTGAGCGATCATTGATTCATGAGCGGACCATTTACTTCTACCTTATTGCTGAAAGGTAATTTCTTTTGAGGGGCCTGCGTTAGCGACGGTGACACGTGGTGGCTGAGCTGGATATTGTTCATTGGCGTAGTGTTCGTTTCCATAAGCGTCTTGGTAGATTTCCCCCTCTTCAGGTGCTTCTGTTTTCAGCAAAGCAGACGTGGTTGCGGACTGTTGGACAACTCTTTGAACTTGTGCGAGGGTTTGGAGATAAATGTTTTCCAACAAGGCTTCATAGGAAGGCTATTTACCTTTGTCTTGCAGATGTTGTGGCGCACCTGGAAAGTCTCCTCCCCCGTTCTTGTGAAATTATCTAGACTCTCTGTGTTGGCAGAATCCAATTGTCCGCTCTTCTGCTGCTCCTTTATGATGTGGTTACGTGCTCCGTCAGCATCCTTATTGGTAGAGGCGCAGGCTTTAGCCAAATATTTAACATACTTCGTATTACTCTTGAAATTGGCGGGATCCTCTGGATAAGCCTTTGTTGATTCTTCCCACAATCGGCTTATCATACTCTTCAGGATAAGAAGCGTCTCGTTTTGCCGCCTAACAATATCGACTTGGCTGGTAACCATATCCTCTAGCATTTTTGTCATGTCTTCCATGGTAGTTGGCTTCCAACTATTCATTGCTTCTGCAAAGTTCGAATGACCCGAATACATCTGGAAAGAATCTCTGACTGAAATGGGTTTCAATTAACGATTGAATTGGTCCTAAGACCAATTTGGATGGAAATGAAATTGAGAATTGAATTTACAACCAAGAGATTTAATCTCCCACTGTGGTCGCCAATTTTTTATGGGTAAAAATTGTTTCTGCTGGTTTTGGTAAATTTGGGTATGTGGATGAGAAACAAATCTAAACCTAAAACAAATGCACTGTACGGGAGTACTTTAGATTCGAGAGATCAATCTGTACAATCCTGACCTAAACCAAGAAATGGTCGTTCCAGTCTTGCTTCGGTCACAAAGTGAAGGAGAAGGGTTGGTCTTAGGGAGGGAAGCGAAGAAGGTGTTGAGACCAGAATGGTTAATTATAAAGGTGTGGTTATTTTATGACTTGTATCAGAATTTGGAACTGGCTTGCGGAATGAAAGCTATCAGTTCTTTGGTATTTTTCTGGATACTGTGTTGTTCTAACCAAAACTTGTTTTCTGGTTGAAATCGGTAGAACCTATTTATACAAGTCATATTGAACGCACCCTGATCTCGTGGAAAGTGTGAATGATTGAGTGATGGAGAAGCGGGGTAATGTGTAAATGCCAGAGACCACGTTCCCACTATGAAGGAGACGGGTTAGTTTACACCCACTATTTCTTGCCGCCATTAACTGCCCTGCTTTCTTACACTTTCTTGTAATGGGCGTGTTACACGCCGCACGCTGTAAACCGCCAAACCAATACCCTGATGAGCATCCCCCAGTTTGTGACATGTTTGATGTCTCGAGTGTTTTCGTGGAAAACGTGTAGCAGTTTGCTATGTGTGGAAAGTCAAAGTCAGAAGACTTGCCGCAGGAAGATAACACGTGATGCTATTTAGGCTTGCCTTGGCTGGTCGCCTAAGACTGCCACAGGCCTGTCAATTCGGTGGCGAATTTGGACGGCTGAGATTGTAACTCATGAGAAAGGGTGACCATTGATTATGGCCACATTCTGTTGGCATCTTTTAATAGCATAGTGGAGCCATTGGCACATGCCATGACATGGTGGCATGGCCAAAGCTAGGATTTGGCGTCGTGGCCAAAAGTAGGGCTTGGAGGCATGGCGAAGCTAGGATTTGGCACCGTGGCCAAAATTAGGGCTTGGCGGCATGACCAAGCTAGAATTTGGCGCCGTGGCCAAAATTAAGGCTTGGCGGCATGGCCAAAATTAGGGCTTGGCGGCATGGCCAAGCTAGAATTTGGCGCATATTGGTGTTAGACCCAAATATGGCTTCAGCAATATTGGCTCCAATTTCCATATCAAACTTAATGCCCTAGGGAGCATTACTTGGCTTGGTTGGCGTGGCAACCTTAGCTAAGTTATTGTTTGGCCAAAACTCTAATTTGCGCGTGTGGCATGTGACCACGGCACAGTGACGTTTTTTGTGCAAACGGCGCCATGGCCACGCCAAAGTAATTATGGTGAAGCCAAAATGTGGGGATGATCACAGGAGCAAGGGTGGCTATGAGTGGCCATATCATGGCGCCATTTTTAGGGTTTCCCTGTCCCACATGGCTTGTGGCATGTTGTGGGGCCCAAAGTGGCGTAATTTGGGCCACGACCAAAGTTAGGGTTTCACTAATGCCACAAAAGGAAATAGTGTTCTAGTTGGGAAACCTTGACCAAACTCTGTTATGGCGTCGACCACGAACAGAAAGTAGGTTAGCACGTAGGCGCGCTATTTATGGCACGTTCGCACGTTCGGCATGCTGCTGTGGCAAAGTGGCACTTTTAGCATGTTTGGCATGCACATTTAGTGCATTGACGCGGCATGGCATGTTTGGCATGTCACTAGCATGCCGGAGAGGAATGGCACGTTTGGCATGTTTGGTGCGACTTTTGGAAAGCCAATTCGGTATTGTGACAATCTGGCGTAATTTTGCCTCTTTTAATACTGTGGCAGGTTTAGAGCGACCTGATTGGTCGATTAAAAAGATGGGCCGGCCAAGCATGGGTGTGGCCAACTTCTAGTGTGTGTGTGTGTAGCGGATTTAAAGCGACCTGATTGGTCGATGGGAAATATGGCCGGCAAGTATGGGCCCAACCACAACTCATGTGCGTGTGGCGGGTTTAAGTTGGCCTGATTGGTCGACGGGAAATAAGGGCCAGTCGAGCAGCATGGAGTGTGGCCACTTGCAAGTGGCGCCGGCTGGCCTATGGCATGGCCACACCTCCCTTTGTTGCTGCTCCCATTTCGCGGCTCCTTTTATTCCTTGTTTTCTGATGGTGGGTAGGATTTTGCACCTACTAATCCATGGCGGATTAATTTCCTAGTTCTCCTAGGCTTAATTTCGACAGGCAAGGTCTATTATACTGCGCATGGCGCAAAACCCTAATTTTTGCAAATTAGTCAGGGTAGTATCTGAATCTTGTGGATTATCACAAAACTGATTGAATTCTATGTATTGACACGGAGTTCTTTAAGTTTATTGCCAGAGAGCAGTATGCTTTCCGATTGAGTACTTTTATGCAAGGACCTTAACCTTGATACTTGGAAATTCGTGCTACTCTGCTGCGAATGAATACAAATTGTCATGCCTTATCAATATTAAGGGTTCAGCCGGGGAACATAGCATAGGAAAAATGAAAAAGCGGGGGTCTAACAACACCACCCAATATTTCGCTGAGCAATCTGTATGGACAAACTCGAATAGACTTTCAAGAGAATCAACAAGACTCAATCAATTAAAAGTATATCAACAAGTTTATATCTCTCTCTTGATTTGATTGACTCAAGCAGATCCTGCGAGTTCTAATCAAATACAAAGAATAACTTAGACGGTACCAAAGACCAATGTCCAAGGATCAATCAATGATAATCAACAATCAAAGGTTGGATTAATCTAACTGATGATCTAAACGCACAACCTGTATGATTTCAATTATAAAGATAAACAACATAATGCGGAAACTGAAATAACACAGACACCAGAAATTTTGTTAACGAGGAAACCGCAAATGCAGAAAAACCCCGGGACCTAGTAACCGTTAGATCGAAAACTTAGCTTGTCATACACAAATGAACTGCACGCTTCTAGGTTTGTTAACCGTACCCAAATGTGTGCATTGTTGGTTCAACAATAGTTTACCAAAAGGTTAACCATATGAGCTTTTCATACCAACCATGTTCTTCTTCATCATAACTAGCTCAAATTACTCAAATGAACTAGTTAAGAGAGTTGTTCAATTGCAAGGAAATCTTATGTAACTACACAAGGCACAATTGAAGCAAATATGATTTGCTTCACTCGAATCGGTTCATGAACTTTAATATCCACAGTTTGCAAAATCATTCCTTAGTCTTTTAAGATTAAGTTCAGAAATCATCTTCAGATATATAACCTTATCAAGTTCGCAAACTAGGTTCGCGGACTTAAGACACCGGACAGAGTTTACAAACTCCAGCAGAAATTCTCGGGATGAGAACTTCGCCGGTTCTCGGACTTGGCTCGCGGACTTGGCTCACGCAAGTAGTTTGTCAACTCCAGCAGAAATTCTCGGGTTTGAGAACTTCGGCAGTTCGCGGACTGAGTTGGCGGACTTGGCACTTACCATACTTCCGGTTCTCTTGATCAACAAAGTTCGAGAACTTCGGTTCAAGAAATCCATTGGTTATGTAATCTAAACTCTCATTCCAATCATTGAAACATTCTTAGAGGACGTTATACAGTTGTTACACTATTTCTCGTCAAAGAAATTTCCAAAGTGATTGAAACATTCATGACTTTCGTCACTAGGTAAAGATAAACTTGGTCGAAGCGAAAAGCTTACCAACACATATTTCGAGATATATATAAGCGAGGTATACTCGGCTCGAAATACCAAATGTGTATAATCTAGTCTATATATAGCATACGACTTTTGTCTCAAAGAGTAGGAGATAGAATAGATAAACTTTTGAGTGACAGATAAGTTCAAGTCTCCACATACCTTTTTGTCAAGAAGTTCCACCGGTTCGTTGAGTAGATCTTCTACTTGTATGATGAATCGCCATGAAGTCCTTGGGCTCAACTACACTTACTATCCTAGTCCGAAACTTAGCTATAAGAGACTAGAAATCAAGACTTATAATTTTGATCACTAATATTGACAAACATGCTTGAGATAGCAACGCATGCGAGTTTGACCGAGCAGTGCTCTAACAATCTCCCCCTTTGTCAATTTTAGTGACAAAACTATCAATATATATGGAATACAAAAAAGATAATGAAACTTTAGTAGATCCTATTCCACATGTCTAATCTTCAACATTCCTCGAAATCTTCGTCATTTCCAAGTACTCCAATGATCCCAAAGGTTGTAAGTTTAGCACCATCGTTGTTGAAGATCTGTAGCTATAACAATGAGAAAGCATCGGTCTCGATCATTGTTATACAATGTCATAGTATTATTATATACAGTGTCAAAGTCCAATTGTATCACAACTTCAACAATAATACTATGGTGATACGTATCACTCCCCCTTAGTCAATACTCCATCTCACATGAAAACCACTCCCCCTTACACAATGATCCGAAAACCATATGTATATGTAGTGTGAATTACATATTAATTTCCCCCTTTTTGTCAAAAAATTGGCAAAGGTACAAGAACGGGATCATAATAAAATTTCCGTAAGAGACATTTCATGACTTAGAGAAAGAAACACACATCATCTTATTTAGATGCAATCATATATCCGAAGCTAACAACATTCATCAAGGAGTTTAAAGATACAAGATAACCCCTCTAAAATTCCACAGCCGCACACCCCTCAAGATATGACCATTAAGCACAAGTTCAAAAGAACACTCCCCCATTTGATGTCATTCCCGAAAGAACAACAACGACCGACCTTAATTTCAAGAGAAACGAAGGATTTTTATTGGACACCAAAACCATGAGAATGATTTTTATATCCAAAACTCAACCAAATTATTCATAAGTAAACCCATGAATAATTTAATCGGGATACATAATCAAATTAAACACAAAAGTGATCAATTTAATTCATTTTGCTCAACATAAGTAAACTTACGGAGCAACGACTAAGATAACCATATAAGAGAGTGATTGGCTTAATCGTTCATATACTCAACACAAGAGAACTTGTGGAGTAATAACTAAATAACCAAGAAGAAGATTAATTTAGTTCTAAATGCTCAACATAAAGTATCTCACGGAACAACCAACAAAGCTAATAAAAAATAATCAACTTGGTTGTATCGTGCTCAACATAAGACACATTACGGAGCCTCACGGTAATACAAAAAGATGGATCAATGAATATCAATACCGTGGAATATCAATCCTTGGATACAAAAGATTTTAACCTATATTCCGTCAAAGATTGACAATATATGCTTAACTTTTGTATATGTCAAAAGTCTATTCATCCTAAATCAATAAACGAATACCGATCATGAACGACTTTACTTTTGACAAAATATGGGACAACATAGTTCACGGACGTAAACACCAATATCCCATAACAAATTGCAATATAACAAATCATAAAGATTAAATACTGCAAAACATCATCCTCCAAATAGTTTTAGAATTTAAACCAAAAACCTAAAACAAGAAGATGAAAGCAATAGCTATGTGTAGTCACAATCATCGTTATTCAAAGCACTAGTTATTTTTCCTACTAATTCAAAAAGAATACATACTAAGCAACAAGAGTAAATCAACAAGCTAAAGGAAAACAAAATCCAGTACACTTTTCTAACACGAACTAAGATCATATGGACAGTTCAGGAACTTCACGAGTCATGGGGTTTTTGAGCTTGTGAACGACAACATTCATTGCAACATCGGAGAGGTGATTCTCTTTGCGAAGATCATTGATGCATGAATTTAAGAGACCAAGGTCATCAGTAACCTTTTCAAACTCAGTTTTCAAAGCATCAAGATTTTTCAGAGTAGCAATGAGCTCTTGTTTTGCTTCCCCAAAGTACTTAAGAAAGTCATGAACAACTTCAGCAGAAATCATATCATCCTTTTCAGCATCCTCATGAACATAAGCAAAATAACATGAAGCATTAGGATGATGTTCATCTACAAGAGTTCCTTTCTTCTTAGACTTGACAACAACTTCTTTGTCAAGGAATCCTATTGCAAATCCACCATAGCAAGATGAAGAAGATGACATACTTGATAACCTAGAAACCACCCTAGAGAGTGCGTACGCGACCTTTGCAACTTAGGGTAAGACTTTAAAGGTTTCCTGAGGGAAGGTTTTTAGGGTTTAAATAGTTGACTCGTACCAGAGTAAAGATACCCGAACGAGTAACACTACCCAGAAACATAAAGCCCACAAGTAAAACACTTGAGATTAAGGCACAGAAAACTCAAGTTGTACCAAGGACCAAGATAAAGGCAAAACTTCCTAACAACGAGAAACGAAAAATAAAGCAAAAAAAATACTTTAAATAGAAATGGTCTGAAAAAGTTTAGCTATAGATGATAAGAAAATAGTTCCACTCAAGAGACCAACCAACCAAAAGTATACATATTACCACATCTTACTCAAGAGGATTTTTATGAGTAAGCTCTTTAAACCTTGTGATTAATTAGCACAAGTATGAGCAATATGCTCATCAAGAGATTTGTGTTTATGGCCAAGTTTCTTTTTCCTTCCGAGATGAGGAAATGATCCCTTGTTATGTGAGAAATTATCATAAAACTACTGTCATCAAAATACGAGACATAGTTTGAGTTCTTACCAGAGGAACTTAGGTTTGATGAGGAATACAACCTGTTGATGAATTCTTTATACCCTTCAATTATCTTCTTCAGATTATCTCTCATTTCATCAATTTTTCTTCTTTCATCTGAACTATCTTTCTCAACAGGGGCAATGTTATTTTCAGAGATCATCACACGATCTTCCTTTAGACGATGTTTATTCAGATGTCTGTTTTGTTCTCGAGTGTTTGAAGAACTCATTGAATTGACTTTCCTGGTAACATACACAAGGTAAGTACGAAAACCAATTGGTTTAGTCATACGAATGTCAATTAAACCTTTAAGAATCAAATCTAAGGTGTGTTGAAGTTGAACCAGGGAGTTTTTCTTCAACTTAGAGGTTCCCTTTCGTTTCACCGAACTCTTTGTTTCACAGACAAGACATACTTTCTGATCATCAGAATGATTAGATAGTCCAGCCTTAAAAACATCGTTAGAATATTTCCTCCCTTCATTTGATGTGCAGCCTTTTTGATTGATGGTGACTTCAGGCACATTCGTTTTACAAGAAGGGATTTCATTTTTTGCTTCTGAGCATGAACCATCTTTTGTGTCAAAAGTACTTGGTATATTAGATTGATTTGAGAATCCTTTAATAGAGAGTTTACTCAAGGGATGTTCAATTTCCAAGGCATCTCTTATGAGACTAGCTTCAAGAGACGTACATTGTGATACCTTGTATTTTCAGTTACGGGTCGGGTTATCCCGAAATTAGTTAACCGCGTGTCTTAGGTTGTTGTTCCTTGGCCTTAGCCTAGGAGGGTTGATTGAACTATAAAGCCTACAAGTTAGGGTGGACATAGAATAATTAATAATAAATAAAATTAGGAGAAAATGAATAGACAATTAAAAGAAATAAACATTAGTATTAGTATTAGTATTAAGGTTTTATAACAAAAAGTTTAGGAAATGAATTTTAGGGAGAAGAAGGAGATAAAACTAGGGTTTATTTTAGAGATGGAGACCATGGAAAATTAGTGGAGAATCAATGGAATTAAGGTAGAATGTTAGACCCTTTCTATTTTTGTGTTTATCTTTGGTGTTTGCTTCATATGTTTTTGTATTGTTAGGTTTCTGTAAATTATTTAAATAAATATATATGATGTATTGGTGATCAGGCTTCTCCCTTTCATAGATAACATGATTAGATACCTCTTGTTAAATTTTGAGAATTTTCCAGCATAAATTCACCGTTGAATGTTTCTTGTAATTTGGATAACAGTTTCTGAAATTCTGGACAATTTCATTTTACAGTGGTTTTGATATTCTTAGGTAGTCTTAATAATGTTAAAATGATTTGGAGTATTAACAAAAGTTATAGATAAATGTATTATGTTTCATTATACTTTTGGTTTGCTTAATTTGAGACTAATATCAATTTATGGTGAATATTATGGTAAACTGGTGTTATCTGCCTAGATTTTGTGATGTGTTTGTAAAATCATTATCTTTCGATTGAGAGGTTCGTTTGATGTGAAATTTGGATATGTTATACACTATAGTGTCAGGAATATTCAGTAAAATGTTTAGGTAGATTGGAAAATGTTGTCACCTGAAACATATGATGTAAAATGTCTGCAGTTAGAGTGTTTGATTAAATGGTTGTAAGAAATTCATGTTGTTAAGCCATGGTTGCTTGTGTTGTTTGTAAAAATGATTTATAAAAGTAAATGAGTTCATGTTTTACCGTTATATGGAACATGTTTCATGATAACGTCGGGTAATGATCCCTGAGAGTTAAATGGGTAATGATCCCCATGGGAACTTGTGTTTCCCGACCATCGATGGCGGCTGTCTGTGGCGGTAAACGATAGGTGGTGTATGGACCAAGGTTTTCGTACTGTGAATGAAACGGTTAATGATACCGAGAGAATATGAGTATGATCCCCATAGGAACTTTTGTTCCCGACCATCGATGGAGGCTATCCGTGCCGACAAACGATAGGTGGGATGTACGAACCAAGGTTTTCGTACCGTAAATCATGGTTTGAGGTGACAATATTGATATGTAACTTATGTTTTGAAAAATAAAAGGATTTGTTGCTGGAAACATTATTGATGAATTGTGAATTGATGTATTAAATTCCAAATGGATGATTAGTGAACTCGTGGATTCTCTGTGAATGTATTATTACGCGAATAGATGTGTTGAATCATTGATGAATAATTTGTTGACAATTATTTTGGTATTGTAAACTCATGGATTGTTGTGAAAATATTAATTTGTGAATCATGTGTTGAAATCTAGATTAAATGATTTATTGGAAACATAATTGGTTTTATGAACTCATGAGTTGAAATTCAAAAGGATGAATTGTGTTATTATCAATGATGTAATGAATCGTAAATTGAATTATTTGTTTGAAATATTATTGGCTTTATGATTGGAATATAAATAAGATAATTTATTAGAAACATTATTGGTAATTTAATTGTCGAATATAACATTGATTTGCTGAAGTCGTGATGTGTTTCTTGGTATATTTTTTTGCTTGATAAAATGATTATGTTTGCGCATCTTTGGAGAATTAGGAATGCATTCTATTGAGTTGTCATCTCACCCCAATTGACATCCTTGCATATTTATCAGAGTGGCGCAGCGAAAGCTAGGAATGAGTAGCTTAATGATTGAATTGCTTAATTGTATTTCCTGAAATGTAACTTGAAATAGTATGTTTGGTTGAAATCGT
This sequence comes from Papaver somniferum, assembly GCF_003573695.1. Taxonomy (NCBI): domain Eukaryota; kingdom Viridiplantae; phylum Streptophyta; class Magnoliopsida; order Ranunculales; family Papaveraceae; genus Papaver; species Papaver somniferum. The sequence goes on along the minus strand of NC_039364.1, from coordinate 100,135,522 downwards.
TGTTAAGATAATAAGCGGATTTATATGCTTCAGTTTATTTTATATAAAGTTTTAACTATGTTTTGTGCAAAAGTAAATTATAAAAATAAATAAATATGTATGCATAAGTCTCTTTCCGACCCGTAACGCTTCGAGTTCGGATCTCCATACGGGTTTGAACCTGGTCCGGAACTCGGAGTGTTACAAGTTGTTATCAGATCTCTAGGCTTTAGATCTTGAATGGGACCGTAAAATAAATTATCTGATGTGTTAATGTGATACTTAGCATGCTTGTTTAATTTGATTGTTATGTTGTGTGTTTCATCTTATTAGTTATTTTTGACTTTTGCCGAATTTATGTGAAGTGCTAGTTATGTGCTAGACTGAATTGTATCATTGTTTATTATATTAGTTATATTTTACGCAGTTTGGAGATTATAAGTACATTCTAAATTTCGGGACGAAATTTCTTTTAAGGGTGGTAGAATGTGATACCTTGTATTTTCAGTTACGGGTCGGGTTATCCCGAAATTAGTTAACCGTGTGTCTTAGGTTGTTGTTCCTTCGCCTTATCTAGGTGGGTTGATTGAACTAGAAATCCTACAAGCACTAGTACAGAAATGGCCTTTAGCCACGCCAAATATAAATTTTCATGTCACGCCTTTTTGGTTTTGGCGTGTCTATATGGTATACTTCTACCCTATAGACAAGCCATGTTCAATGGGCGTGTTCATATAAGTGTTTTCAAACGCGCCAGGGCTAGTAGCGTGTCAAAATTTCAACCGTTTAGTCGCGTTAACTTCACATTTTTGATTGGGCGTGTTTACAGACCAGTCTATGGCCACATTATGTATTGGGCGTGTTTATAGACCAGTCTATGGCCACGTTAGGTAGTTGTGGCGTGTCCAAAAGGTTAGTCACGCCATCTAAGGTGTGGTTTTAAAGTTGGTTCATTAGACACGCCAGTATATGCGTGTCCGTAGTGTACGATTGATTGACACGCCAAATTCAAAGTGTGGCCAAAAAGTTCTTCTTTGGACATGCCAGTATATGCGTGTCCATAGTGTACGATTTATAGACACACCAGTATATGCGTGTCCATAGTGTAGGATATATAGACACGCCAAATTGAAAGTGTGGCCAAAAAGTTCTTCTTTGGACACGCTAGTATATGTGTGTCCATAGTGTGCGTTCTATAGACACGCCGGTTTTATAGCGTGGATAAAAAGTTTGTTTTGAAAAAATTAATAAAAAGCTTTCGCCCATATTCGAACGCATGACCTCGAAGGAGTTAGATAACGTACCAATCCACCAAGCTGCCCATCTTTAGATGTTTATGATTAGTGTTTTGAAAATACTAGACTGGTTTAACTACTCAACATTTAAATAAACACGCCAAATTGAAAGTGTGGCCAAAAGGTTCTTCTTTGGACACGCTAGTATATGTGTGTCCATAATGTGCGTTCTATAGACACGCTGGTTTTATAGCGTGGCTAAAAAGTTCGTTTTGAAAAAATTAATAAAAATCTTTCGCCCATATTCGAACGCATGACCTCGAAGGAGTTGGATAACGTACCAATCCACTAAGCTGCCAATCTTTAGAAGTTTATGATTAGTGTTTTGAAAATACTAGACTGGTTGAACTACTCAAAATCAACCCTGTTATTGAGATACCCCAGTTCAATTACAAGTTTCAATCTAGCCGGTTCAATTTCTAATCCAAGGCTACATCAACAAATCTTTCTCAGCATCTCCCTGTTATTGAGATACCCATTCTCAGTTTCACTTCTAGATGGATGTTTTCTATAGCAAAGGATGGTCTAATATTGAGCTTCAATATTCAATCAATTTCTCTGAGCTTCTCTGGTTCCTATATTTCTTGGGTATTCAACTGGATCACTGCAATTTTTGTCACTGGTATGTATCAGTTTACTAGTCTGGCTGCTCTTCCGAGAGATAAGTATTTGATTCTCTACTTCTATGTTTTTTTGGCTCTTATCCTACAAAAACTCAAAAGCATATGCATACCAAACCTTGTTATCTCTGCTCTTACTTCTTGCCATGACTGTAAGCAGAGCCATGTAATTGCACAGGTAATTGCACAGGAAATCCCCTATTGGAGAAATTGCATTATAATTAACATACTCATTCCTATGGATGTTCTGCATTGCACACTGATCTCTAGTATTAAGAGTAATATCATGCATACTGTTTTAAACACTACAAAGCAAATTCTAAAACCCATCAACATGTTGGTTCTCATAATTGTAACATTACTTCAAATTAAAATTAAAATTAGTTGCCAGCTTGTTTCCCCTAACTTCTCTATGTGCATCCTGTTCAAACCTACCTGGCTAGTTCTTCTTTTTTTCTCAAGCTTTAATGGCAGCATCCCTTACAGCCCTAGCCATCACATTTTTATAAACCTGCTCTACATCCCTTGCATCAGCCTCAGGTGGCAAAGTTTCATCAGCTGGCAACTCAAGAAGTTGAGGCTTCTCTCCATGCATAACACTAGCCTTTGCAGCTTTATATATCTAGCCTACAATCCTAGTATCAACACCAGGGAGCACAAGCTCATCTCTAGGAATTTCAAGTGGATGGGTGATTTCCCCAAACCCATACTGGGATACTTCAACCACATCCTGAGCCATCTGCCTAAGTGTGGGAGCAAGCATGAACAAATTGGGGAAAGTTGCCCGGCCAGGAGTAGGTGGATGAGTAGCATTAATCCGAATCTGATCCTTGGCATGGTCTGGTATTGGAGCAGCAAAAAAAACCCTGTTGAGTTCCACCACATACGATTCTATCATCATCTACCAACACAATACCTTCCTTTAACACTCGTCGGCCCTTTGTGGGATGAAGAGAAAACAAAACCCATCCATCCTTCACACCCACAAGTTCCCCATTCTTGATTCGACCTTGATCAAGTCTCTGCGGTGGTCTCCCCTTCCTGGCAGATGCATGCACAATTCTTCCACCAGTGCATGTTCTCCCTCCTCTAGAACCAGACCCTTCATCTCCAAAACCTGTTCTTCCAAGCATTGCTCCAGCTTCATAGTGCAATTGATGCTCATTATAACCAGAAAAGCCTTCACACACCCTTGCAGTAACACCCTACAAAAATTACTTACCAATTATCAAAATATCCTCAATTTGATCACATAATTGGAACTGTAATCATTCTCATTAACAAATTGAGTTACAGAAAAACTAACCTGTTCCATCAGAGGGCCGATCTGGTCTTTCTTCTGTTCTCTTTGCTCAACATCTTGGGTTTTTTTATCACTTTCCATATCTTTATCTTTCAAAGAAATTTCTCTTCTGGGAAATGTTTTAGTCAGGAGGATTATACTTAATTCGATGCAATAGGTGAACAATTATTAAAAGTGATTATGATCTAGTGAAGTTGAGAAAAAATGGACTAAACTAGATGTAGTTGGTGCACAATTGTTGAAAGTGAATACATGATACAGTAAAATGATGTATAATTGGATGCAATTGGTTGATCATTGGTGAAAGTGAATATGATCTAGTGAAATTGAGTAAAATATGATTCAATTAGATGCAATTGGGTAACTAGTAGAGTTTACCACGATCTTGTAATAAAAATAGTAAACTTGGAAGTAATTTTAGGATAATTAGTGAAACTGGGTATGATCTAGTGATATTGAGTAAAATTACACTTTGTTCGATACAATAGGTGAATAATATTTAAAAGTGATTATGATTCAATTAAATGCAACTAGTGGGTAACTAGTAGTGTTGAACACGATCTTGTAATAAAAATAGTAAACTCGGTGGTAGTTTTAAGATAGTTTTTGAATATAATGCATATTTTCATCTCAATCAAAATTTAAACGTGCATTTATTTTCCTTTAGGTATTTGAGGTAATAAATATGACTAGTAGAGTTGAGTATGATTTAGTAAAATTGAGTAAGCTTGAATATAATTTTTGGATAATTGGTACAATTGAGTATGATCTAATAAAATTGAGTAAACTTGGATAGAATTTGTGGATAATTAGTGAAAACCATTATGATCTAGCGAAATTGAGTAAAATTGGACAAAAGTTGACACTATTGGTGAATAATTGTTGAAAGTGATTATGATCTAGTGAGATTAGTTGGATTTAATTGGTGGATAATTGGTGAAGTGATTATGATCCAGTTAAATAGAATAAAATAAATTGGATTCAATTGGTGGATAACTAGTAGAGTTGAGCATGATCTAGTAAAATTGAGTAAACTTGGAATTAATTTTAGGATAACTTGGGCAAGTGAGTATGATCTAGTGATATTGAGAATATTAGACTCAGTTTAATAAAATAAGTGAATAATTGCTGAAGTAAGTATGATTTAGTGAGATTGGAAAAAAAAACAAAAACAAATTGGACTCAATTGTCGGCAATGAGTATGATTTAGTGAAACTGAGTAAAATTAGATGTAGTTGGTTGATCATCGAAGAAAGTGAATATGATCTAGTGAAATTGTGTAAAACTGAATTCAATTGGATGCAATTGGTGTATAACTAGTACAGTTGAGTAGGATCTGGTAAATTTGAGTAAACTTGGATGTAATATTTAAGATACTTAGTGAAAAGGAGATGGTACCAAGTACACCACTAATTTTTTTTGTTCGACAACCTGTATGGACAAAACCTAACACAATCGCAAGTAAATAGAAATTATAGATCCTTGAGCTATTCAGTTGCGGTCGTGCTCATTGTTGATTCTGTTAGCTGACGTTTTTTACAGCCTAAGAGTTGCTTCAACCAAAGTGAAGACTTTTGGTACCAATATGCTTCGAACAAACAACCTATCTGATTTACCTTTTGATATTTTGATCTATGTACGGTAATATGTTTGCAATACACATAGTCCATCAAACCTCACGAATTAGGAAAACTTACACTTAGTTAGCTTAGAAGCCTGGATTACTAACCACCTCTCAATAAGAATCCAAACAAATCGAGGAAGAATTTAGATATCTATCTTGAGGAATCACAAAGTTTGATACGAAGAGAACTTTGTGATTTCTATCTATCTCGTTCCTAATACGAGATAACAAGAACCTCGAAGATCAATAAGAACAAGATCATGATATACAAACTATCAGGTAAAAATAATTAGACCTAGTTTCAGGAATTCCAAAATGAAGTTTTTAAGTCGCAACCTAATTATGTTTTTCAGGAGAAACCTAAGTTCACAGAGGACGACTCTAGTAAGCAACTGGGACACAGAAGTGGCAGCTTTGAATTCAATCAAACATTTTCTCACTCTAGATTAAACTCTTACTAGGAAATGAAATTCTTAGCAGGAATTCATGTAATCATATGAATATATTTTTTTAAAATTACCCACATGAATACACCATGCTCCAAATTTATACACAACACTCCTAAAATATCTAACGTTCAAATATGACTAAACTTCAAAGTAAGATCCATTATCGAAACATTATGTTAAAAACTGGAGCGGCTACGATGTGGCCCGACCACATCGTTTGAGTATGTGGCCCATCTTATTTGTTTGACACGTCTTGAAAAGTGTTAGTTTTATTGTTATTTCGGGAGATTTAGAGGGGGCTATTTTTCAGGGAACCAATTTCTCATGTCTTTTTTATACAAAAAGCAGGAGTTCTATTTTTGTTTAAACCTAATTTAACATATGTGTAAATAAATAAAAAGGGGCCACGTACTTAAACGATGTGGCCCGACCACATCGTATCCCGGCGGTTCACAACTTCCCTTTTCTTCCCTCTCCCTCTCTCGTTTCTCTTTCCCCACGATCTCCAAACCTCGCCTCTCTCGAGTAAACGAAAACCCTAACACAGTCACAACTATAACCACCTTTACTTCCAGAACTAACACAGAAGAATCCCCGATCTTCTTCTTCTCATATATGGATGTTTTTGGTAACAAAACGACTTCATCTGAAATCGCTCATCTCTTGTGTAAAAAAATCACTCTTCTCTTTGTCTGAGCTATTGACTTCATCTGACATCGGTCAAGGGTTTGCTCAAGTCACTGTGTTTTCATTACTCTTTCTCTAGCAGATGAAGATTGATGAACAAGATGAAGGATGCTGGAACTTCTAAAAGGTATAGTTTCACGAACCCTAACTTTGTTTCTCTTCTTTGTTATTTTAGATGTTCAATCTTTGTTCTTGAATGGGTTTTTTATACTCAATTTTGAACCAGGGTTTTTTAATTTTGGGATATGTTTTACTCGATTTTAAGTTCTTCTATCGATTATGAGATTTGGGTTTCTGAACTAGGGATTTTTACTCAAATTTGTGTGATTTGTTTAGTTGCTAGGATTTGTTAATTTGATGTTTGATTCTGTTTTGAGAATCTAGGATTTGTTTGGTTTATGGATTTTGCTGGATTTGTGTTTAATACTTTGATGTGTATGTAAGATAATTGTGTAGATTCATAGCTGCAAAATTAACCTTTGTATGACAACTGGGAAGAAACATAAAATTGGGGGTGGGGGTGTTGGTGTTGGGAATTTTACCTTGGATTTGCTTATTTATGCACACAAATATTTAACACTATCAAATATTTACCTTGATAGTAACTACTGAGATAAAGAAGCTAGGAAGCAGTTATCCTTTCGTTCCGTAACTTTTCTTGTTTATGTCTGTTATTCGATTTCTGAATCAAATATGGGACCAAATAAACGAGCCCGATAGAATCCTGCTCAATTTTCATTCTATTATGCTTTAATTTGGGTGCAATAGTTCATATCCTTGGGTTGTTGATAACATGACTACAACTGTTTTAAAGACTTGACAACAAAATTAATTTTGTGTTTGGTTTGGTTTAATTCAGAGAACATGCAGTCATGGAGAAGATTAAAGAAGCACACAGGAGAGTGATGGTGGCTAACCATCCTCACAAGGGTGGGAGCATGTATCTTTCTAAAAAGATCAACGAGGCTGAGGTACTTTTGATGGATGAGGGTCGATTTCAATTCTTTCCATGTGAAGGTAGGACTGATTGTTGAGCTAGAAGTCATAGAACAAGTCAAGCTGGTGTTTTATAAAACAAGAAGAATAATCAACCAAGAGGGGTACGATTGAATTTGAGTCATGACAATCTCTATTTTTCTTTCTTGATTTTTTTAAGCTAGGGTTTGCTGTTAGGATTGACAGATGCTGATGATCCTATTCCCAGATCTAGTAATGGCTTGTCTAAAGAAATTTCTTTTAAGATTCTGAAACAGGTGTGGGTTTCTTTTTCTGAATTCTGTGATTTTGGTCAGCATTTTGTGATTTTAGTGAGTTGCAACTTGTTGCGGCAGGGTTGGATGTCTATAGCACAAGTCTTCTACATCTATCCAGTTATTACCTTATCTTGATTACTAAATGTACCATGTTTCAGGAAGTTATATCCAGAAATGTATTGGTTGATGAATGTTCAAGGCAGGTTGTCGAGGTGGAGCAAGCAGCCATGTGGAAGTTTCTTTGGTGGTCGCGAATCATAGCTGTCCATGTTATGGTTGGCCAAAACATAGATGATCACTCGGTAAGTGAAAGCTACTGTCATATGCATAAACGTCTGTTATAGTAATTCTTGATTTCTGGTAATTTTGAAGATCTCTTTTACTTCATGTTACACAGATATATACGCATGAGCAATAGAAGTTTATGAACTGTAATTTTCGTGTTTCAGAAACTTTTCTCCAGCACTTCCTCCTCAAGCCTTTGTCTTTTATTTCCTTCTTGGTTTGCGGGATGAGTTCAGCTTGTTGATGTACTTTATGCTGAGTGTTTGCATTTGTCTCTTTGTGAAGGAAGGACTCATGTTGGTTGTTGCAACAATCTGACAAGATATATGCTGGAGCATTTTGACAGTGATTCAGTGATTCGAATCACAGGTAACTGATGCTTCTCTCTTCTGAAAACTTAACTGGATGCAATCATGTTCCGAAGTCATTGATTTGGTTTTATGCATGGATTTCTATTTTGTAGTTTGATTCTTCACAAGACTAAACTTTGCGCTCCTGCACTTGCTCCATTCAAGGCTTATTACGAAGGTGATGGTTTTCCCGATGTGTTTGATTTGTCATTATTATCTCATGTCAGGGTTCGTAATCTTATTAGTACCTTAAAGTTTGTATAGCGTCAGTAGTCTGTTCGGTCTGAACTAACCCAAGAACATCACCCTAATAGTATTGCTCATCAAAGAACTCTTCTCCCGCTAACCAGAATCCATCTCATATATTTTGATGCTTCTTATATAGAATCTAATCGTACTATTAGAATTGGTATCATTCTTCTTGATAATGCAGGAAACTTTTGGGGTGCCAAAACAATCCCAAGCACAACATGAGATGCTTAACATGCTGAAGCCAAGGCTCTTCTTGTAGCCACACTATGGGTTAACGAGCTAGAACTGCAGTTTACTTCAAAGGGGACTGAATCATTCTGAAGATGTATGCTATGCTATCTAGTGTTCAAATCACCATAGTTAACTATTGCTGTTATAGTGGTCTCTGTCAAGTTTTCTAGATTTTTGGTGTAGTTAGTGTCAGTATTATTCGAAAAAAATATTGTCTTTAGGTTTCTGTTAGTATTATTTTGTAACATTTGATAAGGTCTTATTTGGAATAAAATTTCTGTTAATTCTGGGTAAATAAATTTGCCTTTTTATTAAAAATATATCAAATTTGAAAAGAAAATATTGATTTTGAATTAAAGGCTTGAGATAATGCCACATGGATGGTGGAAGATGTATCCAATTCAACGATTGAGATTTCATAACCTTTCATCAACGCGTTCGGTTAGAGATTTAATCATGTTTCGTAGCTTTTTAAAATATAATAAAAAATGAACGATTTGAGATGGTTATTCGATGGTGAAAGATGTATCTTTGAAACCCATCTTGTCCATCCGTTTTGGTTTAAAATTATCGGTATGGATTAATACACGCGAACGGTGATAGATGCCTCAAATATGAACGGTCGAAGTTACATCATATTATACCAAATCTAGAACACGTGGACGGTATAAGAGTGCATCAAATATGCCTAAACACCACATATAGCCACGCAAAAATCAGATTATGCGTGTCTATAGAGAGTCAATGGCCACGCTGGAAAATAAATTGCGTGTTTATAGCTAACCAATAGCCACACCATTTTTTTTTTGTGTCCATAGCATAATCAATAGCCAGGCCAAAAAACAATTGCATGTCCATAGGATAACCTATAGCCACGCCAAAAAAAAACTTTTGTGTCTATAGGTAACCAACAGCCACACCATTTTTGTTTTTGCGTGTCTATAGGATAACCAATAGCCACGCCAAAATACAATTGCGTGTCCATAGAATAACCAATGGCCACGCCAGAAAAAACTTGTGTGTCTATGGAGAGACAATGGCCACGCCAAAAAGAAACTTGTGTGTCTATAGGATACCAATGGACACACTAAAACAATAAATTGAGTGTCTTAGGGTATCGGTACTTAAGTTTTTGGGACACTTTATGGCAACGCCTATGGGTTTTGGCGTGTCTATTTCATGCAACAATAGACACGCAAGGTAGGCGTGGCTATAGAATAACATTAAGACACGCCATCATACCTAAAACCACGCGAGCAGAAACCACGCCAAGTCCAAACCAAAATGGTGTGTCTAAAACGCTATGGACACGCCAATTTGGCGTGGCTAAAGAGTCATTTTGTACTAGTGAAGTTAGGGTGGACATAGAATAATTAATAATAATTAAAATTAGGAAAAAATAAATAGACAATTAAAAGAAATAAACATTATGTTGCAGTATATGGGAAAGATAAAGAGTCGCAAAGAGAAGGAGTTTCTATTCATTAGAGGTAATCTGTGTTACATGGATACAATTCTTTATATATAATAGGAATAAAGCTATAGATACTATATTGGGTCGCACATCCATGGGCGGAAGCCCTACAACACTCCCCCTTGTGCGGTTCAATAGAACTTCATATTCAGTACTTCACATACATTGCTCCGGATGTAGGTCTTCAAATGTAGTTCTCTTCTTGATGACTATTGTGTCGAAAACAATTGCTTCATCAAAACTTTAACAAGGAAAAACCCAGTGGGACAATACCTTGATACAACTCTTCACATATAGTACTTCACATGTTGTCTAGTATTTTACATGTAGTTCATCACATGCAATACTATCTTCAAAGATCGACGAGTCTAAGTTAATTGCCTCGTTAAAACTTCGTCAGGAAAACCCCTGAGGCACAAAACCTGAGCTAAAGAAAAAAAGTACAATATTGATTAAACTTAGAACATAGTTGGATGCGTATACGTTGCCTCATTAAAACCTTGACAAGGAAAAAGAGTACAACGTGGCAGATGCAAGTAAAGGTGATCTGTTGCAGATGATCACTTTGCTCCATTGAAGTTTACTAGTTGCTTCACAACTCCTAAGACAGAAAATCCTCGTGGGAAAGACAATAGCCTTAGTTGGGGAATTACTTTTCGGTGTTTATTGTCGTCTCATTAAAAAAACCTTGCCGAGTAACAAAACCCTATGGGAAAAATTAACCTCGATGAAGGAAAATAGTTCGACACACCATTAGATGTTCCCCCTGATGTCAGACAATTTTCATTAGTCTAATGCAGTCAAAAGGGAGTTTATCACACTTTACTTTAGTGACTTGAATGTTTATAAGACCATGTTGTTGATTCTGGAAGTTACGTCGCTTAACAGACCATCGCGTTTCATTTCTTTGATTCAGATATTTTCAGTAATATCAACGCGATATTTATGTCTTCAACGTTCAACATACTTGATGTTTTTAGTGTTGTCTCGCTAAAAACCTTGTCGAGTAACAAAACCCTTTGGGAAAAACTATTCTCGATCGAAGGGAAAAAAAGTACAACACAACTTCAATTTCGAAGTAAAATATGTCGACATCATATCCTTGGATCCCCCCCTGATGTCGACATCTCCCCTGATTACTTTCAGAGTTGTTCCATACAGTTCCTATAGTCGTGTATTTTTCGAAACTGAATATTGGTAATGACTTAGAAAATAATCTACCATATCTCTCTCTGATTACTTTTGTTGGAGAAGAGATTATTGTTCCTTCATAATCAACAACTTTTGGATTGCATTTTCATTGGCATTCTTTTTAATGTCTTTGTAGGGATAAAACAAATTTATGTCAATGGTTACTTTTAAGTACATGATTACATTCACTATACCATTCCAATGATGTTGCGTTGGCGTGGAGCTATATCTAGCTAACAAGTTCCATGAGGATGTAAAATTTAATCGAGTATACATTATTATACTAAGTACAACAATGCGTCTATTGTACTTAGATATGAGAATTTCATCTCCCAACACATCTTCGTCATATTTCTTTGAACGAAATGGTTATTTACTTACATTTGAACCTCGACTAATCATGGGAGTGCTATCAGGATGCATGTCTTTGTTAAATTTCCTGACAACTTTAGACATATGCAAACTGGTGGAATAATATACCACAAGCTCAGTATTCGATCGAGCTTTCCCTAGATTTTTCATCTTAAATTCGGATTTTAAATTACTTTTAAGGTCTCTTATTACATCAAGAGTACACATCATGTCTGTACCATCAACATAAATAGCTACAATTCCATATCGGGAACTTTCTTATGAATACGCAAGGAAAAATAACTTACTTGTCTATCCCCTCCAAATCAAATAGCCACTTAGACGGGTATACCACATCCGCTTGATTGCTTGAATCTATAAGTGAGCGTTCTATCTAACTGTAAACGCACTCTGTGGTTTAGAGTCATTTGATTTGGGCAACAAAAGTCTATCAAGTACTTTTGTAAATATCTTCTATCTCTTGATTCTTCCAAAGATACGTAACAACCACATACATATGCTGTATTTCAAGTCCTTTTGAAATTACCAAGCTAACTAAGTAGCAGAACTCTATAACGTTCATTACAAGAGAACAATTCCAGGGCTTTGTGAGAAACCTCGTGCCACAAGGAGAGTCTTTGTACTTTAAGACTACTTTCTTCTCATTATGTTTTATGACAAATTAATTATGTATGTCCAATAGGCTTTACACTTGGTTGGTTAGCATTACCATACCAAATACCCGTATATTTGCCAAATAACTAAGTTCTACCTGGATTGTGTAGGCCAAATATGCTATTCATTTGAAATTAATCAATATAAAGCATGGTTCGATCTCATTGTGCTCTACTTCTGGAGCAACTATTTATGGATTATATCATCATTGTGCACGCATGATTCTTCCATTGACTCATGTGCATTCTCATAATCCGCCAGGATCTCATTGTTCTCTAGAATCATTTAAAACTTCGGAGCGTCCCCCAGTATTGATTCATGGACATATTCAGAGACAATCAAATGCGATGATTTCATTAACGATAGAAATTAGGTTGTGCCTTACTCATCTACTTCCTTTCTAGGTGAGCATTGATCGAACCTGGTGGTCTTTCCATCTTTCTTTATGGAGCCACGACCTCAACTACACTTCCACCGAGTGTAGTTGCAACACCTTAGTCTATGGTGTGCCCCATACTGAGGATTTCCAACCTTGCAGGAATATTTGCAGCTGGTATGTGTGATCTTGTCACTTTAGCGAAATCAGTGTACATTCTAAAAATCGATTATTTTTTGTCACGTCACATTTACATTTGTGAAGTACAAGAATAAATATGAGACACAGTGGGAACACACCACGATAATTCCTGTCGTTCCCGTAGAAAATACGTTTTCTTATCTCCCCCTAACGACGGGAAGACTGTCTCATTAAAATGACCACCCGCAGATCTAGCCGTAATAGATCTCCTGCCAAAAGTTTTTAAAATGCGGATAATTGTTGGGAACTCATTTCCAACATAACTACTTAACAGTTTTGAAGACCCATCATAGTAATATGTGGAGTCGTAATGACACATGTATAGTGCAACCAAAAAATGCGTAAGAACACGAATGTCAGGCTTAAATCCAGTTACCAACTGGTACGCAGAAAATGTTGACTAATATTGGGTTCTAAAAACGAATCAAGTAAGATGCGTGTAATATTGCATATCTCCAAAGCAATAAAACATATGTTGGTACACATAACCTATTCCTTAGGCACCATCTATAACCTTTGATGGTAGCCTCTGCGAGACCATTGGGTATAAGATACTCTATATTGATCCTATTAACATGCAATATTCATAAAGTCCTTTTGATGTAAATTCTCTAGCATTAATAAGGGTGGCGAGCCTTTGCACTTTGTATTGTTTAATATGTGCTAAGAGTTTTTAAACGCAAATTTCTTGGGAACTATAACTAATCCAAAATGTCAAAACATTCACCAAAGCCATAAGTCACTTTAATGGTCCGCATTCTGCATGAATATTTTTCTGAATTTCACCTTGTTTTCTTTGTAATATGTAAATCTTACCATTTGCATCTTAGGATGGTCTCGATCCTGTTTTACTGAATACTTTGTAAAAATGAGTGATATGCTTTCTTACATAAAAGCATAATGGGAAGGGGGGTTGTGCATCTAGTACTTTAGAAAACACTTATTGAGAGATATGCTTTCACTTCGCATTTTGTCAATATTTTTCCCATTGTCTCGTCCACTCAAAAACGGTGATGTACGTATGATTCCTTTCAAAATGAAACATCATGTCACAACCAAAGTGCCTTTATGGTTATGTCAAAGCCTGTATGAGTCATTTCCCAATATTTCGTCGTCGGAGTCAATATGAATTTAATAATCCAAATACTATAGTGATTTACATTTCACTAGATTGACTCATTAGTTTCTCTAAGATATATTTCCTTCCAAATATATTAGAGACTATAAATTATGCAATCAATTACATTCTCATCATTGTGAGTTTCCATATGATATCCACTTGCATGGGTTTCTTCGGAATTTAGCAAGGTGATTAGCTCTCGATACATATAGAGCTTTTATGACTTTTAATCTTTGAGCATTGCTTTGGTGTGCCAATGGAAAACACACAGAAACTTGCAAGTATACAAGGCCAAGTTTATAGAATAGAAGGAAAGCAGGGGAAAGTCCACAGGGACTGGGAGCACTATAAGAGAAACCTAAGCTAACAATGAAGACAATGAGCAAGACAAAGCAATATGGTATACAAAGTGGCAGAAGTAAAGAACCAAAGCAGCAAGGTAAAGCAAAGCAGCAAAGAAAACAGCTAAGAACCAAGGCTTGGAAGCCAAGGGCAGAGGTGAGTTTGTGCAATGACTTCAGTGCACAATAGGCTTCAAAATGCAAGAACTAAGCAAAACAGTAAAGGAATGTAACTAAGCAGTGAATAAAAGCAGAGCAGGAATTGTAAATGACTGAAGAAAGGAATTGTGGCTAAGCTAAGGCTTAGATTCCACCTTGTATCCTAATCAAATAGCATATTCCTAGGTTGAGTTGAGTCATATGCATACAATAGAAAGGAAAGAAAAACAGCTTGCTAACAGAAATACCCCTAGTATTGACTGTCTTTTGACAGCACAATCAATCACAAGCAATCATAGCACTGCTTTCTTCCCAATGCACAAGAAAAACAAGCATATGACATCCTATCCTAGCAATTTACCATTTGACAGTGCACCAAGGCTTCATCAAAGCCTTAGCTTGTTGCTAATTAGCTCATACTACACATGTTAACAACAATAACATTCATAATATATGATAAATGAAACAACATTCTCAACATTGAAGATAAAAATCAAAACATCATATAACATTCACTATCAACTGTCATGCAATAACTGAAATTGAAATTGTGACATAAAACAGAACAAATGTTTTTATGGCTAGTCCAGATATCATCCCCCTCTAACCCTCTACATCACCCCCTATTTATATCACCAAATACCCAATTTTTCCGAAACCCTAGAATTGAAATTAGGGTTTTCAATTTCCGAAATTTACTCACCAAAACTTTGAATTGACGTCGCCCCATGTCTTCTCTGCCTCTCTCGGTTCTTCTCCTGCTCCAAATTGCTACAATTGCTCCCTAATTTGAGGTGTTTTATCAACCCTCACCTAGGTCAGTTGGTGAGAGAGGTTAAAGCGCTTCGAATTAGGGGGATGGGTCGTGTCGGGTAATGATGGAGATGGTGGAGGTGATGGTGGTGACAGGAGTGATGGATGATGGAAGTAGCAGGTGGAGGTGATGGTGGTGGAATGGGTGTTTCTGTTGCAGAGAGGGGGAGAGGAAGACGAAGGTGGAGGTCGATATGGGTTAGGGTAGGGAGCTGTTTGGCTAGGTCATAGGGTTCGAGTATTAGTGTGTTAGGCGGGTGTATCAAGATGTGTGTACCACGAGCTGAAGCCGCTGGATATGGAGATGGTAGGTGGATCGGACGGATAAGGAAGAAGCAGCTTGTAGCGACCGTAGGATGTAAAATACAACGAAGTCTACGGTGCGAGATTAGGTTAGGTGTTGTAGTGTTTAGCGGAATCATCGGGATTTGATGCACAGGCATAGGAGCGACCGTAGGATGCTGAAATGCTTCGATCTGACGGCTGAAATCCGAGACGGGCTTGGATATAGAAAACGGGTTTGGGTGAGGGTTTTGGGCCTTGGGTATGCCAAGCCCATATCTTCTTTAAGAACAATTCTTCCTTCTTGAGCCCATTCCTAGCTTTTTGGTCTTGTGCGCACCATTCTTTGCGGCTTCCTTGCGTAATTTCTTCCGGATTTTCACCACTCTTCAGCTCTTTTCCGCTCCGCAATTCATCCAGACTTTATTTATTACCTAAAAATGCAAAATTAAGTAAGAAAAATATTTATTCTTGAAAACAATGAAAATACAGAATATGGGATAAAATGTAGAATTAATGCACAAAAGATGAGTTAAATGCCAACAAAAAGGGATAAATATATACAATATTCGGCACTCATCAAATACCCCCAAACCTGAATTTTACTTGTCCTCAAGTAAAACAAAACTAAGGAAATCCTACCTATACCACTGTCGCTGGTCTCTCGAATGCATTTAGCGTATGCACTAAGCCTTTTAAACCACTAAGTGTCCCTAGTGGACGAGTGAAGTCTCGTGAAGGTTTGCTTAGAACATACCTACAAAGTTCTAGGTCAAAATATAAGCTCAGATTCCATCAAATGTGACATGTGCAAGACAGTTTAAGCTCACAGCAAAATGGAGATGTCAATCTAGCTATCAAAGGCACAATCCTAGCACTGATAACAAAAAAAGACATGTGATAAGAGTGTAAAGTGTATCTACACATGTGTAAAGAAAGATCTGAAGTTATGACTACTAATCACCAAGAGATAGTTTCTCAGGCTAAGAACCAAGGTCGAAATCTAGCTAGCTGTCCGGACTTTACGAGAATTGTGAATGAGTTGGAGGTATTTCACAATTACTCGCGTTGTACATCAATGGCATACACCCTTCCTTGCTTATTACAATAAAACACAAAAGATGACTCTTTACATGACTCTTATTTACATTGACTACTCTCTTTTATTTTTGGAACAAGAGATGATGGAATTGATAAATACTTGATTTTTTTGTATTTTTCTGATATTTTTTTCTGAATATATACATCGTTTTTTTTTTTTTTTTTTTTTTTTTTTTTTTTTTTTTTTTTTTTTTTTTTTTTTTTTTTTTTTTTTTTTTTTTTTTTTTTTTTTTTTTTTTTTTTTTTTTTTTTTTTTTTTTTTTTTTTTTTTTTTTTAACAAGGAAACACTTTTGATACATATACAAAAGGAAACAAAAGATTACATGACACTTTGCAAGAGGTAGCCCTTTTTGATGCACCCAGTTAAATTCGATGGTTGTCTTTCTTAATGTAACCTCCACCTTCTATCCCAACCAACCAAAGAACAAGCTAGTCAAATTTCGTTCAGTATTCTAAAGTGATTGGAAATCGTAACTTCCTATCAAACACCTTGAAGATCGAGGCCATACATGTATTGGTAGATCGTGCGCGTGCAGATTTCTTATCACTATGTGAATTGTGCTAGAATCAGGGTGCCTAAATATCTAGACTAAGACTCCTAATAATTACATATTTGCACAAGAGTCAACATTTCAAGGTAAATGAGCTCCATTTTTTTTATGTTTTTATCATTTTTCTAATTTTTTGAATTTTTTTCGATTTTTTCAAAAGAAGAAGGAGTTCGTTTTCAATTATAGTATATTATCATGGTATCTACTTTTCACCCCCAAACCTAAACTAAACATTGTCCTCAATGTTTCAAAATATGGAAAGAATTATAAAACAATATATGAAGAGGAACATGCTGAGTAGAGTAAAAGGAGAGAGAATACCCGATTTCGGCGAAAGCAAAATTAAAACTCCGTTATCCAAGGCAAAAATCCATCATATTAGGAGTCACAATGGATGAGCACAAAATATATACAAAAGGAAATTGAACTAACACATTATCTACAAGCAAATTTTGGTTTTTAATGGGATTGGACTTTTTGGGAAAAAAAAATTTGGTTTTGTCGGGAGACATTTGGTTTTGATGGGAAAAAGAAAAATTTTGGTTTTTTAGGGAAACATTTGGAAAACTTTGGTTTTTATGGGAAAGAGTGGACCAGTTTAGTCCACATAGACTGGGTCCTCCAGGTTGGTTGTTTCAATGTCGGGTGGAAATGGCTCAAGGAATGGTTTTAATCTCTGCCCGTTGACTTTGAAAACGTTCTTGTTGGAGACATCCTCCAGCTCTACAGCTCCATGAGGAAAAACTGTGCGTACTAGGTACGGACCCTTCCATCTGGAACGCAGTTTTCCTGGAAAAAGATGTAATCGGGAGTCATACAGCAAGACTTTCTGACCAGGAGTGAAGGATTTGCGTAGAATACGCTTGTCGTGAAACATCTTCATCTTCTGCTTATATAACTTGGCACTATCATAAGCCTCATTTCTCAATTCTTCCAACTCGTTGAGTTGAAGTTTCCTTTGAATTCCAGCTTCGTCCAGAGAGAAGTTCAGCTCTTTGATTGCCCAGTAGGCACGATGTTCTAATTCCACAGGTAGATGGCACGGCTTTCCATACACTAGACGATAGGGGGACATGCCAATTGGTGTCTTATAAGCTGTTCTATAGGCCCACAAAGCATCATTCAATCTCAATGACCAATCTTTCCTGGACGGGTTGACCGTCTTCTCCAGAATGTGCTTAATTTCCCTATTAGAAACTTCTACTTGTCCACTCGTCTGAGGGTGGTACGGAGTAGCAACCTTGTGAGTTATGCCATACTTGCGTACTAAAGACTCAAAGTACTTGTTACGAAAATGTGAACCGCCGTCACTGATGATAGCTCTAGGGGTACCAAAACGTGAAAATATGTTTCCTTTAGAAATGAAAGTACCACCTTGTGGTCATTTGTTCTGGTTGCTATGGCTTCTACCCACTTAGAAACGTAATCAACTGCGACTAGGATGTACAACTTGCTGTCAGACATGGGAAATGGACCCATGAAGTCTATCCCCCAAACATCAAAAATCTCCACAATCAAAATGGGGTTCAATGGCATCATGTTTCTCCTCGAAATGCTTCCTAGCTTTTGACAGCGTTCACAAGCAACACAATAATCATGGCAATCCTTGAACAATGATGGCCAATAGAATCCACACTGCAAGATCTTTGCAGCGGTTTTCTTGGCACTGAAATGGCCTCCACATGCTTGGTCATGACAGAAAGATATCACATCTTTCTGTTCAGTGTTGGGGACACATCTCCTAATGATTTGGTCGGGCAGTACTTAAACAAATATGGGTCATCCCAAAGGAAATGTTTAACTTCAGCCAGAATTTAGAGCGGTCTTGTCTCGACCAACGTGAGGGCATCCTACCTGTAGCGAGGTAGTTAACAATATCAGCAAACCAAGGAAGGTCTGAGATAGACATCAGCTGTTCATCTGGGAATGATTCTCTAATCAGCTCAAATTCATCAATAGACTCTAAAGTTAATCTAGACAAATGATCAGCAACCACATTCTCACAACCTTTCTTATCACGGATTTCGAGATCGAATTCCTGTAATAATAGTATCCATCGAATAAGGCGAGCTTTAGCATCCTTCTTGGAAAGAAGATACTTCAAAGCCGCATGGTCTGTGTATATGATGATCTTAGACCCTATCAGATAAGATCTAAACTTGTCTAATGCGAAAACGACGGCAAGCAATTCCTTCTCGGTAGTTGAATAATTGAGTTGGGCATCATTAAGGGTTTTGCTAGCATAGTATATCACATATGGTAGTCTATCAACTCGCTGTCCTAAAACAGCACCAACAGCATAATCAGAGGCATCACACATAAGTTCGAACGGAAGCTTCCAATCGGGTGGTCGGACTATAGGAGCGGTGGTGAGAAGGGTTTTTAATTCCTCCCATGCCTTCACACAAGCAGCATCGAAATTGAAGGCAACATCTTTGGAGAGAAGACTGCACAGAGGTCTGGAGATTTTGCTGAAATCTTTGATGAATCGCCGGTAAAAACCAGCATGACCTAGAAATGATCTGATCTCCTTCACAGAGCAAGGTTGTGGTAGATGTTGAATGAGGTCAACTTTAGCTTTATCCACTTCAATTCCTTTTTCTGAGATGATGTGTCCTAGAACTATTCCTGAATTCACCATAAAATGGCATTTTTCCCAATTTAGAACAAGGTTCTTTTCTTTACATCTGGATATCACGAGGGCAAGATGCTTCAAACATTCGTCAAACGAGGAACCAAAAACAGAGAAATCATCCATAAAGATCTCGAGAAAACTATCTATCATGTCAGAAAAAATGCTCATCATGCAACGCTGAAAAGTAGCAGGTGCATTACACAACCCGAAGGGCATACGTCTATAAGCAAACGTCCCAAATGGACACGTGAATGTAGTTTTTTCCTGATCTTCGGAGCAATGTGAATTTGGTTATAACCGGAAAAGCCATCTAGAAAACAGTAGTGACTGTGTCCAGACACACGTTCTAGCATTTGGTCAATGAAAGGGAGCGGGAAGTGATTTCCTTGTTACTGTGTTCAACTTCCTGTAGTCGATGCATACTCGCCATCCTGTGGTTGTACGAGTAGGGACTAATTCATTCTTGTCGTTCTGAACTACAGTAATGCCTGACTTCTTAGGCACAACTTGAATGGGACTAACCCATTTGCTATCGGGAATTGGGTATATGATACCCGCATCAAGTAGTTTCAGGATCTCTCCTTTGACTACATCTCTCATGTTAGGATTAAGTCTCCTTTGCATTTCCCTCGATGGTTTGGCATTCTCTTCAAGGTTAATGTGGTGCATGCAAATGGTGGGACTAATTCCTTTGAGATCTGAGATGGTCCATCCTAAGGCCTCTTTGTGTTCCTTAAGTACTTCTAAAAGCTTACTTTCCTGTTCCGTGTCTAAACATGATGAAATAATGACGGGTAAAGTATCAGAAGAACCTAGGAATGCGTACTTCAACGTACTAGGCAATGTTTTCAATTCAAGCTTGGGTGGCTCAACAATGGATGGAATAAGCTTGGAATCAGAGAGTAAGGGTGGTTCCACTTCATATTTCCTTTCAGTGATGTCCATTTGAGGTACAGATTCGAGCAGAGATAGGACGTCACTACAGTATGCATCATCATAGGAATCTGGGTTAAAGTTCTCCATACATGCTTGAAAGGGGTCGACGGATAGAATGTTAGTCAACGAATCTTGCATTAATCCTTCAATCATATTAACTTCATGCACATCATCATCATCAAGATTCACAGGTTGTTGACTAATATCGAACACATTCAATTCTACCGTCATGTTACCAAAAGACAGTTTCAACACTCCATTACGACAATTAATGATCGCGTTGGACGTAGCCAAGAAAGGACGTCCTAAGATGACAGGAATGTGACAGTCTGGGTTTTGTACAGGTTGAGTGTCTAAGACAATGAAGTCTACGGGAAAATAGAATTTGTCAACCTTGATCAAAACGTCTTCGACCACTCCACGAGGAATCTTGACAGATCGGTCTGCCAGTTGTAGAGTGATAGATGTTGGTTTCAACTCCCCAAGACCTAACTGCTCATAAACAGAATATGGCAGTAGGTTAACACTTGCACCTAGGTCTAATAACGCTTTATTGACCGTGTGTTCTCCTATAGTGCAAGAAATTGTTGGACATCCTGGATCCCTAAACTTGGGTGGAGTTTTGTTCAGAATGATGGAACTCACCTGCTCAGCTAAGAAAGCACGTTTTTGCACATTGAGCTTGCGCTTTTGAGTACACAAGTCTTTGAGGAATTTGGCATAAGCAGGGATTTGCTTGATTGCTTCAAGAAAAGGAATGTTGATGTTGACTCTCTTGAACAGATCTAACATCTCATTGTAATGGGTACTTTTCTGTTGATAGATCAATCTTTGAGGAAATGGGGCAACAGGAGAATGAGTTGGCAAAGGGACATTCACAGCAGTAGAATTGTCAGCTTTCCAACTTGCTCAGATTCTTTGGTTTTCTGGGGTTGTGGAGACAGCGTGGAATTTGTATCAGATTCATTAGGTTCGCCCACGTTGTTCTCGATGACTTTACCACTTCGGAGGGTGGTAATGGCATGGACTTGATCGGGTGAGGTTTCAGTGCAGGATGTTGTGCCTGTTTGAAATATCCTCTTTGGATTTTGTTGGGGTTGGCTCGGAAGTTTACCCTTTTCTCTCTCACACATTTGATCCATCTTTTGATCTAGATTTTTCTGACTTTGCATCAAACTCTGGAACATTTCCTCTAGGGTGGATAATCTCTTGTCGGTATTGTGTTGAGGATATGATTGTTGTTGAGAGTTTGATTGTTGTTGAGGGTTTCTCGGGTGTTGATAACCTTGATTGTTCTGATATCCCTGATTGTTTTGATAGCTCTGATTGGGTTGAGATGGTCCTCCCTGAGTGGGTCCTTTGACCATGAAAAGTTAGGGTGGTTTCTCCATCCTGGATTGTAGGTCTGTGAATAAGGGTTATCTCTGGTTTTTGAAACATGGCATGTGCCTGTTCAAGCCTAGATTCCTGGACTGCAAGCAAATCGGGACAATTTTGGAATTGATGGTTGGGATCGTTACAAGCGGCACAAACAGACGAAGCGACATGTTCTCGGAGAGTAGTGGTGGAAGGTTTTGAATTTTTATGTAGTTCTAACTCTTCTAATCTCCTAACTATTGATGCCATGTTTGCTCTTCCCTCGAAATCCGCTTCAATCCTAAAAGCCTTGCTTCGGATGTAGTCTTTCTGGTTCACGGATGGATTCCCACTGTTGCGTCTTTTCAGCTACTTCAATCAAGAAGTCCCAAGACGCATCAGCAGTTTTGTCTACGAATAGACCATTACACATCGACTCAACCGTTGTTCGGGTGGACACATCTAGACCTTCATACAAAATTTGCACAAGTCTCCATTTTTCAAAACCATGATGGGGACATTGGAGCAATAATTCATTGAATCTCTCCAGGTATCTAGCTAAGGTCTCACCTTCTAATTGCACAAAGCTATTCAGACTTTGACGAATTGTCGCAGTCTTGTGGTTCGGGAAAAACTTTTTGAAAAACTCCTTTATGAGGTCATCCCATGTCATGATGGATTGAGGCTGTAAAGCATAGAGCCAGGCCTTTGCCTTATCTTTCAGGGAGAAAGGAAAAAGCCTTAACTTAGGGTTTCGTCGGACATTTGAGTGAAACGCAGAGTTCCACAAATTTCCTCGAATTCTCTCACGTGGTGGTACGGGTTTTCATTCTCAACACCTCTAAAAATAGGAAGCATCTGTATTGTGCTTGATTTCAGCTCATAATGGCCATTATCCTGGGGTAGAACAATACAAGAAGGTTGACTGGCTCTAGTTGGGTACATATAATCCTTGAGGGTACGGGGTTCTCCCATTGTTTCTGGTTGATCTGGACTGTCTCCCTCAGAACTTAGAATTTCGATAGGTTCGTCTGGGTTAATTCTAACAAGTCTGTTTGTTTGGTCTCTGTAGGTCACAATCATGTCCTAGTAGGTACCTTAACTAACATGTTGGTCAGACAGAGCAATCGGAAACAATTTGGCCCACAGGGTTATGAAGATTTGGTTTTGAATGGGTGTGGACTAACAAGGGATTTTGGTTTTTGGTTTAAAGTTGGGCTTTGGAAAAAATTTTGAACTAAACCTAGCATAAATTAGCACAACCCATAAAAGAAAATAAAAACAATAATAATAATTACAAGCCCATAAAAGAAAAATAAAAGAAAATAAAAGAAAAATAAAAATAAAAATAATTATTACAAGCCCAAATTAAAAATAAATTAATTATTACATACCCAAATTGAATATTTAATGGGGCCCAAGTGGGTTACTCATGGTTTAGGCTTACTTGGTTAAGGAGGGAATCCCAGTTAGGCTTTTGTTCCCTTTAGTTGCACAGCCCAGTTGGGCTTTAAGATCGTCCTAAGCAGCTCACGCTCAAGGCCAGCAACAGCAGTTGGGTTTAGCAGCCCAGCAGAAGCAACAACAACGAAGCCCACCTCAGTTGGACGAGCCCAATAACACTTGGCAAGCCCAGTTCAGTTGAAGTTGGTGAAGCCCAGTTCAGAGAAGTACAAGCCCACCAGTAGAAGGCAGAGCCCAGCAGCAGCAGGTAGCAGCCCAGTTGCTTTGGCTTGGCAGCAGGCTTAGCAGCAGCAGGCTTTGGCTTAGCAGCAGCAACAGCTCAGGTGGCCTAGCAACACAGCTCTGCAGCAACTCAGCAACAGCAGCAGCAGCAGCAACTCAGTGGCACCTGCAAGTGAACAAGAGTGCAATGATATCAGGAGACAGCTTCAAGCACAGCAAGGTAAGATGCAATTTTCAGCAGAGTATGCAGTAGTAGATGAAAGACATCAAAGGAAAATCAGCAGATGGCAGCACCACTCCCCGGCAGCGGCGCCAAAAACTTGGTGTGCCAATGGAAAACACACAGAAACTTGCAAGTATACAAGGCCAAGTTTATAGAATAGAAGGAAAACAGGGGAAAGTCCACAGGGAGTGGGAGCACTATAAGAGAAACCTAAGCTAACAATGAAGACAGTGAGCAAGACAAAGCAATATGGCATACAAAGTGGCAGAAGTAAAGAACCAAAGCAGCAAGGTAAAGCAAAGCAGCAAAGAAAACAGCTAAGAACCAAGGCTTGGAAGCCAAGGGCAGAGGTGAGTTTGTGCAATGACTTCAGTGCACAATAGGCTTCAAAATGCAAGAACTAAGCAAAACAGTAAAGGAATGTAACTAAGCAGTGAATAAAAGCAGAGCAGGAATTGTAAATGACTGAAGAAAGGAATTGTGGCTAAGCTAAGGCTTAGATTCCACCTTGTGTCCTAATCAAAATAGCATATTCCTAGGTTGAGTTGAGTCCTATGCATACATAGAAAGGAAGAAAAACAGCTTGCTAACAGAAATACCCTAGTATTGACTGTCTTTGACACAGCACAATCAATCACAAGCAATCATAGCACTGCTTTCTTCCCAATGCACAGAAAAACAAGCATATGACATCATATCCTAGCAATTTACCATTTGACAGTGCACCAAGGCTTCATCAAAGCCTAGCTTGTTGCTAATTAGCTCATACTACACATGTTAACAACAATAACATTCATAATATATGATAAATGAACAACATTCTCAACATTGAAGATAAAAATCAAAACATCATATAACATTCACTATCAACTGTCATGCAGTAACTGAAATTGAAATTGTGACATAAAACAGAACAAATGTTTTCTGGCTAGTCCAGAGATCATCCCCCTCTAACCCTCTACATCACCCCCTATTTATATCACCAAATACCCAATTTTTCCGAAACCCTAGAATTGAAATTAGGGTTTTCAATTTCCGAAATTTACTCACCAAAACTTTGAATTGACGTCGCCCCATGTCTTCTCTCTCTCTCGGTTCTTCTCCTGCTCCCAATTGCTACAATTGCTCCCTAATTTGAGGTGTTTTATCAACCCTCACCTAGGTCAGTTGGTGAGAGAGGTTTAAAGCGCTTCGAATTCGAATTAGGGGGATGGGTCGTGTGGGTAATGATGGAGATGGTGGAGGTGATGGTGGTGACATGATGATGGATGATGGAAGTAGCAGGTGGAGGTGATGGTGGTGGAATGTGTGTTTCTGTTGCAGAGAGGGGAGAGGAAGACGAAGGTGGAGGTCGATATGGGTTAGGGTAGGGAGCTGTTTGGCTAGGTCAGGGTTCGAGTATTAGTGTGTTAGGCGGGTGTATCAAGATGTGTGTACCACGAGCTGAAGCCGCTGGATAGGAGATGGTAGGTGGATCGGACGGATAAGGAAGAAGCAGCTTGTAGCGACCGTAGGATGTAAAATACAACGAAGTCTACGGTGCGAGATTAGGTTAGGTGTTGTTAGTGTTTAGCGGAATCATCGGGATTTGATGCACAGGCATAGGAGCGACCGTAGGATGCTGAAATGCTTCGATCTGACGGCTGAAATCCGAGACGGGCTTGGATATAGAAAATGGGTTTGGGTGAGGGTTTTGGGCCTTGGGTATGCCAAGCCCATATATCTTCTTTAAGAACAATTCTTCCTTCTTGAGCCCATTCCTAGCTTTTTGGTCTTGTGCGCACCATTCTTTGCGGCTTCCTTGCGTAATTTCTTCCGGCTTTTCACCACTCTTTAGCTCTTTTCCGCTCCGCAATTCATCCAGACTTTATTTATTACCTAAAAATGCAAAATTAAGTAAGAAAAATATTTATTCTTGAAAACAATGAAAATACAGAATATGGGATAAAATGTAGAATTAATGCACAAAAGATGAGTTAAATGCCAACAAAAAGGGATAAATATATACAATATTTGGCACTCATCATGCTTCGCTCGATGATCCAATATCGTAGTCACATTATAAAGAATTAGTTCAAAAACTAGTGTATATTCCTTAAATTAGTGGGAGAAAAACCACTATCAGTTAATAAGTGGTGATGCCTTATTCGTAACAAAAGTGGGATTCAACTCAATTACTTTAGAGTGAATAAATGTTACGTTTCATCCAGATATATCCCATGTGCTTTAGAGAATTTATGTCTCGTGGTTTCATTCCATAAATGCAGACATTGGATCTAGTTCAACTGAATAAGATAGTCAATTGGCCTGGCAAAGTTCTTGTTGCCATTAAAGTTGATGTGAAAATCGGTTGCTATTATGATACATACATTACATTGTATATACCAATATCTATGACTAGGTGTATTTCCAACTCTTTCATTTTATGATGGGAGCTAGAGTTACGTTTTAGCTTTGTCCCATATTCAATCGATACCTATACTTTGGTGTCATTACTACTGGGGGAAAAAAATTCGTCTCATGATATATATGTCCCTTTTCACATGCTTTATATGAGTCGGTCTAACCCTCATTACTTTGGGGTTCTTTCCATTTTCATTTTTGCATTTAGCTTAATTTGAGAAATTTCTTTATCTCAATAGGCCAAGAGAATCTCATTACACATGTCAACCACTTACTTTAGGTTGAATATATTAATAAAGATAGTTCCCTGGTTGTCA
Organism: Papaver somniferum; assembly: GCF_003573695.1. Classification (NCBI taxonomy): domain Eukaryota; kingdom Viridiplantae; phylum Streptophyta; class Magnoliopsida; order Ranunculales; family Papaveraceae; genus Papaver; species Papaver somniferum. The sequence goes on along the minus strand of NC_039364.1, from coordinate 100,109,002 downwards.
TACTTCAACATATACTGGTTCGTTAGTATCATGGATGAAGTAAATAAATGGAAATTTTCTGACTCATAACATATTTTGTGAGTTCTTCCACAAAAATTGGAATACATGTGATTTTATTTGAACGTATCTTTTGAAACTACTGACGGATTAATAGTCAAGTAAGTGGATTACATTCCACGAAACGTTCTAATTTTGGGAGAAAAATATCGAGTACACAATAATGTTCCAAGTACTTCTAAACCACAAATAAATGCATCGGAATCGATTAGGTACAACCAATTGAACAAAAGAAACCATTTAACCATAGCCAATATCATATTCAAGAGAACAAAATAACATTAAGGCCAAAAAATCTTAATGATCGAGATCAAAAATTATAATTTAAATTGACCCATTATATACCGTGGAATTATCTTAAGACAAAAATAAACAAAACTAGGCATGCTCTAAAAACAAATAAATAAGCCTAACAAGTTTTCAATGTAAAAATCCACGTTATAGTTACATACCTTGTATTTTGGTTCCCCCGTATATAGACAAAACCGGAACAGCATTGGTCGCGCACGCCCCGGAACATAAACCCATTGCTGGACCAGAACGGGCTCAAAACAGGGACGAGACTGGACAAGAACCGATTCGACTCGTCTGGACAGGAACGGGACTGGGCCCCACAGAGCTGGAACGGGACAACGAGCTAGATTTCTTCTTCCGTTTTCTTTCCTTTGGAGGACGAACAGGTTTTCTTTCTTCTTCCTCACATGATTCCATCGCCCACAATACGGGCACAAAAATCCATTATTATAAAATATTAACCACTCAATTGAAACTGATTGTGGGATTTTCATGTAGACAAGTTGTGCAGGATGAATAACTATACACATCAAATCAAATCTCTAACACAGATTTAATATCCAGATCTCATGGTTATACAGTCACAATTTCAAATTAATTTTCTACACAGATTAAATAAACCTAATTATATTGATATCCAAAATCAAAAACATGGTATAAAAAATATAGATATAGGATAAAATAGATTAACTTAGCTTATTTGATTCTAGATATAGCTCCTCGGTATAGCATCGTGTTGATAACGTGTTGTAGTAGATGGGAAAGATAAAGAGGCGCAAAGAGAAGGAGTTTTTATTCATTAGAGGTAATCTGTGTTACATGGATACAGTCCTTTATATACAATAGGAACAAAGCCATAGATACTATATTGGGCCGCACATTCATGGGCGAAAGCCCTACAACACATTAGTATTAGTATTAAGGTTTTATAACAAAAAGTTTAGGAAAGGAATCTTAGGGAGAAGAAGGAGATAAAACTAGGGTTTATTTTAGAGATGGAAACCATGGAAAATTAGTGGAGAATCAATGGAATTAAGTTAGAATGCTAGACCCTTTCTCTTTTTGTGTTTATCTTTGGTGTTTGCTTCATATGTCTTTGTATTGTTAGGTTTCTGTAAATTATTTAAATAAATATATATGGTATATTGATGATCATACTTCTCAATTTCATAGATAACATGATTAGATACCTCTTGTTAAATTTTGAGAATTTTCCAGCATAAATTCACCGTTGAATGTTTCTTGTAATTTGGATAACAGTTTC